>NW_022589778.1:5351977-5843982 GCF_004348235.1 Phoca vitulina
TGTGTGTGTGTGTGTGTGTGTGTGTGTGTGTGTGTGTGTGTGTGTGTAGGGGGGGAAGGAAGTAAATAATCTGTTTTTTATTCGAGTATAGTCCACACCCAATGAATGTTACATTAGTTTCAGGTGTAAAACATAGTGATTGGACAAGTCTATACATTATGCTCTGCTCATTGCAAGGGTAGCTCCCATCGGTCACCATACAATGCTATTATAATATCATCGACTACATTCTCTATGCTGTGCCTTTCATCCCCATGACTTAGTCATCCCATAACTAGAAGCCTCGTACCTCCCACTCCCCTTCACCCATTATGCCTATCTCTCCACCACACACCCTCTCTGGCAACTATCAGTTTGTTCTCTGTATTTCTGGGTCTGTTTCTGCTTTTTTATTTTTTTTATTTTTATTTTTATTTTTTTAAAGATTTTATTTTTTTTTATTTGAGAGAGAGAGAATGAGAGACAGAGAGCACGAGAGGGAAGAGGGTCAGAGGGAGAAGCAGACCCCCAGCTGAGCAGGGAGCCCAATGTGGGACTCGATCCCGGGACTCCAGGATCATGACCTGAGCCAAAGGCAGTTGCTTAACCAACTGAGCCACCCAGGTGCCCTGTGTCTGCTTTTTTAAACATTCTTTATTAGAAGATAAATGATATGGCATTAGAAGGGATAAACTGAATTGATAGCTATTTTTTATTAAATATAAATTAGCCACTTATTGTTCCTTCATTTTTTGAATGCTTATTGAACGTTTAAACCCTGTGCCAGGATTCTGTAATAAAGGTTAGCTCTTGTTCTTAATATAAACACCTTGACTGGTAAGCACAAAGTGCTAGGGGAGTTCCCACAAGGAGCATCGAACTAAGATCAGAGAAAGGGAGTATTCCCTATCTCCTTACATGTGGCTGGCTATATTCCATCATAGTCCTGGCTTAGCTGCATAGGTTTTGGGGTTTTTGGTTTTTTTTAAGATTTTTTTTTTTTTTTACTTATTTGAGAGAGCGAGACAGCACAAACAGGGGGAGAAGGAGAGGGAGAAGCAGGCTACCCATTGAGCAGAGAGCCCTAGGACCCCGGGATCACTACCAGAGCTGGAGGGAGATGCCCAACTGGACTCAGGCACCCAGCTGCATCGGTTTGATTATGACCCTGGAGTACCCAAATTCCCAGACAATGATTGAAAAAAGACAGCAAAACAGATTCAAAAATAGGAAGAAAGTCATGGAGTTATGTTTTCGTAATTCCCTTTACCCTGCTTTCTTTAAAGCACTGATGTTTACTTGGATTAAAGTGCATTTTAAATAGGGATGAAGACACATTGTAAACTGTGACACACCTCGATTTCACCTCTAGCCTCTGAAACCTGAAATCTGCTATTTAGAAAAACATACGATTCTGTTACTATGAAACTTTGTTTTTCAAACTGACTTCTTTTCAGGGAGTCCACAAAGGCTTTGACGACTAAAGTTTTATGTTTAAATTTTCAAAATCATTTAAGAAATTAGTACAAATATATCCCAGTTTATTTGGATGGCTGGTTTTTTAACCTTCCACTTGATTTGTGACCCGATTTGCAGTTGTCTTTGCAATTGCCTATTGCAAGTTCTTGCCCAAAGACACAGCATTTTACTTTCAGTGCTGTGTTGTTGTTGTTTTTAACTTAAGGCCTCAGGTGACCATAGATGTATTTCAGTTCATCCATGATTTTCCCCACCCCCCTCTTTTAAATGGTGGGTGTTTATTTCTTGGTTTTGAGAACGACTGCTGTAAAACATTTTGGAGTTGGTATAATGGAGTTTGAGATCTGTGCAACTGAGTCCTGTGAGGATTGACCCAGAGGGCACATTTCAAGTCATAAGGTAACAAGAGAGGCGTATTTTCTATTTTCCTCAAATGAACGGTGGAGGTGTGAAGATAGTTATTGAGCAATGAACATCTGCCAGCCTTTACGCCAAGAATTTTGCATACCTCACCTTGTTGAATCCCCAAACCTTATGAGACAGCTATTAACCCTATTTTGATGAGGAGGAGTTAAAGTTCAGAGAGTTTAAGTCTCTTGCACAATGTTACATTGTCAGGATTAAAATCCAGCCTCTTTTGACCTGAAGGGCAAGGTTGTTTGCGGTATGGAAGTGATAAATACAAAGGACAGGAAGGGAAGGGAGGGCAAATAGGTCTTTTAGACAAGCAAACATTAAGTTAGCTTTGCAATATTATCTAATTCTTTGTAACCTAAATAATACCTGTATTTCAAAGAACTATACTTGTTCATTGCTATAGTCAGCAATGAAAATCTATACTGTCCCACATCCACAGGGTCAGCGTATTTCCCTACACTTGACCTCTTAGATGCTTTCACTGTAGCTGACAACGTTGTTACTTCACCATTTTATACATTGTTAATTCTTAAAGAGATATTGTGTTAAAAGGTTACTGATACCTAGATGTTTTTTATGTTTCTGAGACATTTTAAACATTTCAAGGCTCAGCTGCATTTCAATATATTTGGCCTATTTTCCCGACATCTTAAAATTCTGCAAATGTTTAGATAATTAACTTTTGCCACGGTAAGACTGCTACTGTTCCCTGGATAGCATTTATGTGATTTATTGTCATACAGTCTCCCAAACTTTAGGTTAATTTAATTTTGCTTGGGACTAAATAGAATACGTTTCTGAGAAAACTCTAAATGTGGATGTAATGCAATATTCTTATTAATTATTACAATAAAATGAACAAAAAGAATATAACTTTATTACTTAACTGCAGAGCTCAGAGTGTTAGAATGAGGGTGACTTTGAGTACGACGAGAAGCCCTCCGGAACAGGAAACAAAACCTTTATCAGTAGTCTGTAGATGTCTGTGTATTTACTTTTGGCATGTCCAAAGCACTTGATGGTCTTATTTATTTGACAGCTTGTTTTGGATTTGGTCATATGACAACTATTCCCTGAGGTATGAGTTTTACCAATTAGGGATTTTGTGAGCAGAGGATTCTACAGAGAAGTGCAAACCTGTGTAGCCATCTTGGGTTCAGTGTTGGAGAAAAATACTCACTGCTAGGAGATACAGAAGGTGAAAACTAGCTTGCTGTGGAGAGGCAGAAGAAAGGAGAAAAATTGAAATGCTAAAGAAGATGAGACATTACTATAAAATTAGGAAAGAGATAATCAGAAGCTTCCACAAACTATTTGGGTCTTATTTGCTAAGTAATTGCCTATGTGTGTAATTGTTCACCCACCCTAAACCCCCAAAGCAAATTAAGTGGGCATTCTCACCTCACTTTCTACACATTATGCTTTGCTCTGATTTTACACATTCTTTGAATTGAATACCCTGGAAATGTGTCTAAATAAGTAATTCTAGGTTTTCACACAATAGTTTTGAAGTGAAAGAGATTTATGGCATGAAGTAAGAGAAACTGAAGAGAAATGTGTTGAATCCACATGTAAAGGGGGCATCAACATGAAGACTCTCGGGGAAAATTAAGGCGCTCGTGGGATTTAGACTGAAGTGTAACGTGGGAACATTCAGGAATTAACATTTATTGAGCATCTCTTCTAGGTGCCAGGCACCATACTGAGCAGTATGGACACAGGAGAAAACAGACTTGGACCCTGTTCTCCTATGAGTATATTAAGAAAGAGAGACAATGACCAAGTAATTACAAGGGTTTAGAGAGTTTAGAAGGAAAGTACAGGGTGCTAAGAAAATACATACAGAGGGAGTTTAGCCTCATCTGGGAGTTCTGGGTAGTGTCACTAAAAAAAGGATGAATGCTAATTAGTCAAAGCAGTGGAGTTGTGAGGAGGTAGAGGAGCGATGGAGTCGTGTGTCCAGGTGGGCATACCCTCACCTCCATGAAGGACAAAGGTAATGAGAAACATAAATACATACGTGCAAACTGAAAAGAGCTGTAAAGAACCAACAGACCCTTGACTGGAGGACCTATTTGGTAAAGGGGTCTGAGAAGACCTCTTTGAGGAAGTGATAGTCCAGATGAAATCTGAAGAATGAGAAAAATCCAGCTATGGAAAGACCAGCGAGCAAGGTGATTTAGGTGGAGAAGACAAGACGTGAAGACCTTGAGAGGGGACAGTCCTTGGTATATTTAGGGATCAGAAAGTAGGTCAGAGTCTCCGAGTATGGTGTGTTAGAAAGAGAGTCGCTTGAGATAGAATTAAAGAGGAAGGCAGCGGCCAGATTTAGCAGGATTGGTAGACTGTGTATAGTTTAGAGGGGGAGTGTTTGGGGAGTTGTTGACAGGTGGCTTTACAACCTGCATAGAGACCTCACAATAACTGAAAGATGAGGAAATGGAGGCTATGAAAAATTAAATAGGTTTCTAAATGTTTTTGCACACTGTAAACTACAGAGCCAGTTTTTGAACCTAAGCTTACTTAACCCCAAATCTCACACTAATTGGGAAGGTATGTGTGAGTGACTCGCTTAGACTGATGATTGACAAGGAAGCGCCCTGAGAGAACCTCTTCAGAAAGAACTTTGGGATTTTTCAAAATCCCCACTCCCTAGAGAAAGGACCCCATAAATTGACATTCTTAGATTTTTTTGGAACTGACTGTACCCAGATCAAATGCTAAAGGAAGAACAAACTCTATAAAAAAAAAAAAAAACACAACTAAAAACCCTTCAAAAAGTCCATACACAGATGATCCATTTAAGGTCTCTCTATTTATTTAAATATGTGAAGGCAAAAAGGACATTTTTTTGGAATGTGCAATGTTCTCATATTTTAGAAATGCAAATGAAATAGATTCTTCCCTCTTTCTTACTTCTTTGTAGTCCATTTGTCACTTGTTTCTTTTTCTATTTAAGCCTTGTGTCTTGGCTTTTGGAGTCCCCTAAAATTATGTTGTGTCCTTTATTGATGGTGACAGTCAAGTACATAGGAGCTGGCACCTGCTTCCCAGTTCCCCATCTCTATTGGCACAAAAGGGTGTCTTCCACTGGGCACCGTGGAATAGTGATCGGGCATGGAGTGGGGTCATGGCAATGAACAGCTCACAGAGGTCCACGTTTTATCCCTTACTCCAAGGTGGTTTTGGCAGTTTTCTCAGTTGCCTTCTTGAAGAATCTTTCTGCTTAAGAAAATTACCACTGACCATTTTCCAGAGTCTTTGAAGAAAGAAGAATGAATTAAATCATTCGATAGGAGTTCAAAGAGTTTGAACTAAAACCACAGCCTAATCATTGTGGTGAACACCGTCTGTTCACTGGTGATCTGGGCAAGTGAGGGAGTCCTGGAGACCTGACAGCTGGCTGGCAGATTTCTGAATGAGTGAGGAAATTTTCCAGTTCATCTGTGTAGAATTTAGTCCGACATTACAACATTAGGCTACCCATCTGCAGCCTGCAATTGGTATAGACAAGAGAATCACTATTACTTTGTGGAGACAAGCCACAAATCTGGAATGAGGCAGACTGGCATGCCTGTTTGGGGTTGGCAGGGCCGAGGTTTAGTCTATTGTTGCAGGCCTGCTTGCCAAAGGAGAGTGAGAGTCCGATTGCATTAGGCACTCGTCACACACAATGTCTTCGAATGGACAGAATGTGGGGAATGAACTGAGAAACTCTGACTTTATGAAGGCAGCTATTCACGCTCGCTTGCTGTTTGAGCCCTTCTTAATGGGCTGGTGTCTTTTTCACTCCAAAGGCCATTCATTACTGGAGTTGGATGGCTCTGTTTGGATGCTGATATCAGTTTATGGGTTATTATATCCATTTGCAAATCATGACTCAAAAGAGGAAACTCTGGGATGCGAAACACTCCATATGCCCATAAATCACAAATTGAATCAAAGTTGGCATCGTGAAAGTGATTGTGTTGGGAGTTTGAAAGCCTCAGTCAGCCAACCTTTATTGAACCTCTGATATTGTAGGCTACAGTACTTAGGGGACTGCAAAGGAAATAAAGAATATGGAAGGGTATATGTGCAGAAAGGAACTTGGAGGTCATACAGTCCAAATGCCCATCTCAAGTAGAAGGCTGGTTCTTTGCCATCGGGCTTGTTTTTTAAATGGGAGGATAACTTTAAAAAAAAAAAAAAAGGACCTGTGTGTTGGCTCAAATAGAGCAAATAGAATGTGGCCCTTCCTTTTTTTTCTTTTTTTTTGCATTTCAGCAAAGCTGATGGGTTGATTCTAAAATAGTTATACTATTAGTAATATTAGAGAAAAAATAATAAAAGTGGTTGCAATTTATTGAGCTCTTACCAAGCGTCAGTTACTTTACAAGCATTGTGTCATGAATCCTCACAAAACTCTGAGGTAAAAATTGGCATTAGTTTCCGTTAAAATATGCGAGGGTTTTGAAGTGCACCTAGATTTTGTGCCTTGCCCAAGATCAGAGAGGAGAGCAGTGGACAGAGCCAGCACTTAAACCAGGTGGAGAGCCTCAGCTTATCTCTACATGGGAGGGAAAAGTAGATGTAGAGGCATAAAAAGGAGATAAATACCTTTTCCAGCACTTCTGAGTAGTGTAAGCTAAGACAATTCTTTTTGACTCGGAGTCTCAATTTACTCATTTCAAGTGGCAAAAATAGTGGCCTCTAAACATACACAGTGGTTGGATGCACGTACAGAATAATGCCTGTGAACTTGTTTAAAAATTCAGAAGCATTTGTAACATGATCTTTCATTTAGGCAATACACATACATGAGTTGAGTGCCTCCATTGTGGTCAGCACTTTGCTAGCGCAGTGTTAGAATAATGAGATGTGGTGGAGGCCACGGAGAACTCAGCTTAGTGTGGGGAGAGGTGAGTACATGATTACATTGTGGTAATTGCCCTGGCATCGAGAGCAGAAACCAGAACACTAGAGAGGTTGAAGATGACTTTATAGAGGAAGTCTTAGCGTTTTGGCAGATGGAGAAGTAGGCTTATGTCTGGCCAAGAAACCATCATAATGAGGAGAGATAAGAGCAACATAATGTTAGCATAAAAGTGACACTGAAAGAAAAAAAATATATTTAATGGAAGTAGAGTTAACAGACAGTGTTATATTAGTTTCAGGTATACCACATAGTGATTCAACCTAAATATATTTTTAAATAGGCTTTTTATTTTAGACTTACAGAAAACTTGTGAAAATAATAGAGAGAGCCTGCCTCACACAGGTTGCCGAGAGAAGAGCTGCCTCCATGTCTGCCCACCAGTGGATGGTCATGGGGACCTGCTCCAGCTTCCGGATCGAGAGGAGCAGGCAGACATACATCACTGAGCCCAGTAACCTGAAGGTCACAACTCCTGCGATAAGGGGCTGGTTCACTGCAAGACTGTGGGTGTGGAGCCCGGGGGGACAGAAGGCAAAGGAGGAGTGGTGATTGTAAGTGCAGATCCCTCCAGGAAAAGCCTGCCAACCTCCTACATGCAGACCACCATTAACAAGAATGCTCCGGCCACCCTCAGCAACATCAGACACATGATCCACAAGAAGAGTTACAGCCCAGATCTGTGCGTGATTGCAGTTTGCAAAGCCAGCGCCATCCTGTGCGGCCAGAAGCCTGTGATGGTGAAAAGGAGGGAAGCCCGCCCCACCAAGAGCTCCAGAGCACCCGCCTCCCCCCACCCCGCCCACCTCCAAAGCAATAAAGATGTCAACCACCTAAAAAAAAAGTGCAGAGAGATTCCACATATACCCCATTCCCAAATTCCCCTATTATTCTATTAGTATGATAAAATTGTCACAATTAATGAAGCAATATTGACACCTTATTAACTAAAGTCAATACTTGAGTCCAGTTTCCATAATTTTTACCTATGTCTTTTCTGGTCTGGGAACCAATCCAGGATACTACATTGCATTTAGTCATAATGCCTCCTTAGGTTCCTTCTGGCTGTGACAGTGTTTTTCATTGTTTTTGATGACCTTAAAAGTTTTGAGGCATACTTGTCAGGTAATTAGTAGAATGCCCCTTGTGTAGCATTGGTCTGTTTTCTTCAATAGATGTTTTGATGATATGTCTATCACTTTTGATGTTAACCTTTATCACTTGGCTTAGACAATGTTTGTCAGATTTCTCTACTGCTACTCTTTTCCCCCCTCTTTTCATCCTGTTTTGGATGTTTTTGGAAGAGAGTGGCCCTGCATAGCCCTAGTCAAAGAGTGGGGGAGTTATATTCCACCTCCTTGAGTGTAAAGTAGCTACATAAATAATTGGCAATTCTTCTGCATGATCAATTTGTTTATTGTTGCCATTTGTTTATTTATTCAATCATTTATGGATATCAGTATGGACCCATGGATATTTATTTTATACTTCATATTATGATCCAATAGTCCTAAATTATTCCAGCCTTGGCCATTGAGAGCTCCTTCAGTTGATTCCTCTGTCCCTTTGACTTATTCCTTTCATTATTATTCCCCCCCACCCTTTACTTTCTGGCACACTGAATGCTTCAGGTTCATCCTGTATTTTTTGTCTTTTTTATTCTGTCCTAGAATTTGCCATTTCTCCAAAGATTCCTGGCTCCTTGTATTGGAGAATGGTATTAGAAATCAAGATCTGGAGGCTAGGTGTACTTGTCTCTGCTACAGTCATTGCTTGCAGGCTTGATGGAGAAAGGAAATATGTATGTATAAACTAAACAGCATAGATGCATATTTAAAATATATATATGTAACTATATCAATACTGCGCTAAACATGAGTTCGTACTCACACGCCCAACTTCGGTGTCATACCATGAATCATTCTAGACTTCTTCTCTTGTGGATTCTTTGGGATTTTAGGCATAGTAATTATGTCAAATAATAGTTTCACTCCTTCCTTTCCAACATGTATAGCTTTTATATACTTTTCTTGTTATATTGTACTAGCTAGGGCTTCCATTAGGTATTGATTGGGAATGATGAGAAGACATCCTTGACTTCTTCCTGATCTTAGGGAGGAAGCATTCAGCTTCTCTCCATTAAAACTGATGCAGAATGTAGGTTTTTGTTAGTTGTTCATTGTCAAGTTGAGAAAGTTCTCTCTATTCCTGGTTTTCTGACAGTGTTTTTTTTTTTTTAAATCATAAGTGTTAGACTTTGTCAAATGCTTTTTGGGTGTTGATTGATAATATCACATTTTTCTTTAGCCTGTTGATATGATAGATTACATTAACTGATTTTTGAATGTTGACGCTTTCTTGCATACTTGGAATGAATTTCATTGGTTGTAGTGTTTAGTTCTTTTTAAACATTAGCAAATTGAATCCAGTAATATTTAATTGGGGATTTTGTGTCTATGTTTATGTGAATTATTCTCTGCAGTTTTTGTTTTTTGTTTTTTTGGTAATGTTCTTATCTGATTTTGTTAATAGGGCAATGTTGTCCTTATAGAAGGAGTTAGGAAGTCTTCCCTCTGCTTTTATTTTCTGAACCAGATTATGAAGAATGAGTATTATTTCTTCCTTAAATGTTTTGTAGAATTCACCAGTAAAACCATTTGGGCTTGGTACTTTCCTTTTTGGGAAGTTTATTAATTATTGAGACAATTTCTTTACTAGATAGGGTTTTTTCAAGTTATTTATTTCTACACACCTGAGTTTTAGTAGTTTGTATCTTTCAAGAAATTGGTCCATTTCACCTAAGTTATCCAATTTGTGGGCATGAGGTTGTTCATAATATTCCTTTTATTATCCTTTTATGTCCTTGAGATCAAGAGTAATGAAAACTCTTTTCTTTCTGATATTGTTAATTCGTGTCCTTTTTTCCTTTGTCATCATTTAAAAAAACAGCTTTTCTATATTGTTTGCCTGTTTTATTTATTTTTAAATTTTTTTAAGATTTATTTATTTGAGAGGGAGAGAGAGCATGAGAGAGGAACAGAGGGAGAAGCAGACTCCCCACTGAGCAGGGAGCCCAACATGGGACTCGATCCCGAGACTCCAGGATCACGACCTAAGCTGAAAGCAGCCACTTAACCGACTGAGCCACCCAGGTGCCCTGTTTGCCTGTTTTAAATTTCATTGAATTCTGCTCTAATTTGTTGTTGTTGTTGTTGTTAAAGATTTTATTTATTTGACAGAGAGAGAGAGACAGCAAGAGAAGGAACACAAGCAGTGGGGCGGCAGGCAGAGGGAGAAGCAGGCTTCGATGCAGGGCTTGATCCCAGGACCCTGGGATCATGACCTGAGCCGAAGGCAGACACTGAATGACTGAGCCACCCAGGTGCCTCTGCTCTAATTTTTATTATTTTGTTTCTGCTTGCTTTATGCTTAAATTACTCTGGTTTCTTAAAAAGGAAGATTATATTATTGATTTTGTACCTTTATTCTATTCTAATATGTATTCAATGTTATAAATTTCTTTTTAAGCACTGCTTTTGCTACATCCCACATATTTTGATAATATGTATTTTTCTTTTCATCTAGTTCAAATATTTAAAAATTTCTCTCAAGACTTCTTTGACCCATGTATTATCTAGAAGTCTGTTGTTTAATTTCTAAATATTTGGGGATTTTTCCTGCTATCTTTCTGTTGTTAATTTCTAGTTTAATTCCATTGTGGTCTGAGATTATATTTTGTATGGTTTCTATGCATTTTTGTTGAGTGTTTTATGGCCCAGAATGGGGTCTGCACTTATAGATATGAGCTGGAGAAGAATGTGTATTCTGTTGTTGGATGGAATATTCTCTGAATGTCAATTAGAGCAAGTCAAATGATAGTGATGTTAAGGTCAACTGTATGCTTAGTGATAGTCTGCCTGCTTGATCTGTCTATTACTGACAAAAGCATTTGAAGTCTCTGACTATAATAGTGGATTTATCTATTTCTCCTTGCAGTTCTGTTGATTTTTGCCTCATATGTTCTGATCCTTTCTTGTTAGATGCATACATGTTAGTATTGTTAGGTCTTCTTAGAGAATTGATCACTTTATCATTACATAATGCTTTTCTTTATCCCTGATAATCTTTTTTCTGAATGTAGATTTGTCAGAAATTAGTATACCTACTCCAACTTTTTCACTTAGCGTTAGCATGGTATGTCTTTTCCAATCTTTTTACTTTTAACTTATCTTTGTCTTTATATTTAATGTGGGTTTCTTGTAGGCAACATAAAGTTGGGTTTTGTGTTGTTTGTCCACTTTGACAATCTTGGTTTTTAATTGGTGTATTTAGATCATTCACACTTAAGGTGATTATTGATATAGTTGCATTAATATCTACTGTGTTTGTATCTGTCTTCTATTCATTACCCTTATCATTTGTTCCCTTTCTTCCCTCTTTTCTCTGGTCTTAACTGAGCAATTTAATGATTCCATTCTCTCTTCTGTCAGCATTACAATTATACTTCTTTTTAAATTGTTTATTGCCCTAGAGTTTACATATGCATTTTTAACTATCTAATTCCATGTTCAAATAATACTATAGTGTTTCACATGTAGTATGGGTACTTTATAACAGAGTCATCCCAATTTCTCCCTTTGTGATATTGTTGTCATTTATTTCACTTAGTCATGTGTTATAGTCATCCAATATGTTGTTACTATTATGACTTCATACAGTTATTTTTTAGATCAGTTAAGAATAAGAAAAGTAAAATTATGTATTCCTTCTTCATTCTCTTCTTGTCTTTTGGTAGATCCAAGTTTCTGACCTGTATCATTTTCTTTTTGCATAAAATCCTTTTTGGATTTCAGGGCAAATCTGCAAATGCTGAATTCCCTCAATTTTTGGTTGTCTGGGAAGTTCTTTATTTCTCATTCCCTTGTAAAGAATGATTTTACTTGCTATAAAATTCTAGGTTGGTGATTTTTTTCTTTCCATACTTTAAATATTTCACTGCACTCTCTTCTTCATCATATAATTTCTGATGAGAAGTCTGCTGTCCTTCTTATACTTGCTCCTCTATTGGTAAGTCATTACTTTTTTTTCCTCTGTCGTGTTTCAAGATTTTCTCAATGTCTTTGGTTTTCTGCAGTTTTAATATGATATGCCTAGGGGTGTGTGTGTGTGTGTGTGTGTGTGTGTGCGCGCGCGCATATAGGGGGACGTGGTTTGCAATTATTTTGCTTTGTGTTTGTTGAACTTCCTGGACCTGAGGTTTGGAGTCTCATCAGTTGTGAAAAGTACTTGGAAAGTTCTCCATTTTTTCCCCTTCTCACTCTAATTTTCCAATTACGTGTATGTTACACCTTTTGAAATTATTCCACAGTTCCTGCATGGTTTATTCAGTTTTTTAAACTCTTCTTTCTCTTTACATTTCAGTTGGTAATTTCTTTTGACTATCTACAAAATCACAGATTCTTTCCACAGTTGTGTCAAATCTATGGATAAGCTTATCAAATGCATTTCTTTATTTCTGTTATACTTTTTTTGATTTCTAGCATCTCCTTTTGATTCTTTCTTGGATTTTCCTTCTTTTGCTTATATTACCCATGTGTTCTTGCATATTGCCTACCTTTTCCATTAAAGTCCTTAACATATGAATCACAGTTATTTTAAATTCCTTTTCTGATAATCCCCAAATTCATGCCATATGTAGTTCTGGTTCTGATGATTTTTTTTTTTTTTTACTCTCTTCAGACTGTTTTTTTCTCTTTCATGTCTTAATTTGTTGTTGTTGTTGAAAGCCAGATGTGTTTTATCGGGTAATAGGAACTAAAGTATATAGGTATTTAGTATGAGGATTTATGTAAGCTGGCTAGGAGTTTGGTTGGGTTTAATATTTGCTTTAGCTATAGGTGCTAGAGGTTTCACATCTCTCTAGTGTCTGTATTTTTGTCTCCCTGTTTGACCTTGGACTTCCCTAAGTACTTTTCCTTACAGAGTTTGTGTCTTGTTGCTCTTTCAGCTGCAGTCCATTGTTACTATACTGGAGTCTTGGTCTGGTGATGTTATGGGGAGGGGGAACGCTCTATAATCCTTTGATTAAATCTCTGTTTTATACAGCCTGTGTCTTAGGGCTGTAACTTTCATGTCTTTCCAGTAGTATAGCTTCCTGCCCCCTCAAGCCCCCAACTTCTACTGCACATTGCCTGGCTGCAGTGTTCTCAGTCTATTTCCTTGAGACCTAGACCTCTGTTCACTATGTTTTCATCTTCTTAGATGAGACCAGAAGGCTAGAGGGGGCTGTAGTGGGAGGAATGCCCTTTCTTGTAGGGAAAAGGTTCTGGAAAACTCTTTTCCCCTGGAGTGTGGCCCTTTATTATGGAGAAATCTCTGCCCATATTTCACAATAATTACTCTTTCCCTCCCCCTGCCAGAGCCCTTGAGGGGATCTTTCTCAGATCTTCACCATGAGAACCTGCTGAGTTTCTTGGTGGTAAAACCCATGAAAGTGTGTCCCCCAACTCCCAAGACTGCAGCCTTCAGGAATTTCTCACTCTCCAGCTAGCTCACCCTCAGCCTCCAGCAGCTTATCAAAATTACCATTTAACTATTATTGCCATGTAAGTAATCCTACCAGTTTATGGCTCCTGTGGGCTTCTGCTCCAGATAAGGTCTTGGCCATGTTTATCTATTTCTCCACCTTTCTGCTTGCCCTGAGTAGTACCTCAGTTCTCTGATGATTCCAAGAAAAGTAATTTTCAGTTTTTTTTTCAGGTTTTACTTGTTATAAGGAAAGGAATGATGCCTTCTAGGCTCTTCACTCTGTTGGGAGTTGAAATTGGAAGTCCGAGGAGATAATTTTCATGTCACTGAGCATAGAAAGTATGAAGAAGGGAAGGGAAGCAAGACTGGGAAAATAGGTGTGGTCTCACTTCTCCAAAGCCTTTTGTGCCAGCCTCAAGGTTTGGACTATCTGCTGCAGGCCAGAAATGGCAACCGTGGAAGAATTTTAGCTGGGCAGTGACACTGCCGAAGGCTCACACTGGTGGCAGCACAGGCGTGCCTCTCCTGGGGACTGAAGCCTGGGGACAGACGTGATCTGGTCAGACGGAGACAATTGCGTCACGCGTTCTTTTCCCATTTGGATATCTGGGGTGGATTTAATGCTATTGTTCAGTTGTTATTTCAGTAGGGCACATGTCATTGTTTATTTTAATTGAACTAGAAAGAAAGCCTTTTATGTTGTCTTGTTCCACACTGCCTTCCCAATGAACTGGGCATAGCACATACTGAATAGCAATTGAACTGAGTGAACTGAATCATTCAGGAGTTTTAGTGCAATTTCAGCCCAGGCTATCTCCGGCAGCTATGTTGGTGGAAATACAGGTTAGAGGTGAATTTATATATTATTTTCTGTAAGCCTTACAACGTCATGTTAATTTTACACTTATGGATAAAAAGGAGGCAAAAAGAGATAGTCCCTGTCCTGCTGCCTTTTTTCAGGGGTGAGTATGTGCAGAGTTCTAAAAAGAACAATTTATAGCACTGTATATATTTATATTGTTAAAGTAACACACATGTTTTGGTGCATATGAATCAACAGTTGTGATACAGTGGAACATTCTCTCAGCAAAGCTCAGGAAATCATTGTATCAGATGCAGGTGGACTTTTACTCAATAAGCAATAAACTGGCACCATCAATGAGTCAGGTTCTGTGCTAGGCACCATGGATGACAATATGAATATCACATACCTGCCTTTAATGACTGAAAACCTAGTGGGTTAGACAGGCATTCTGTTATCTATAATATCAATCAGATTGTGATAAATGAGCAAATAATAATAAGATGATAAAAACAAGGTAAATACCTTCCTTTGAGTTTTTACTATGTAGCCAAGACCTATGCAAAGCATTTTGTATATATGATCACAGTTCACCCTGATATGTTAATATTATTATACCCACTTCATGGATGAGAAATACGAGGCTCAGCGATCTTCAGTGTTTTGCCCAAGGTCACAGTGGGCAGAGGAATCAGGAATGGAAATAAGATCTTTCTGGCTCTAAAGCTTTCCCTTCCATCTGTTCACTCTACATTAAGGTATAAAAACCCAGAAAGTGTGATTTAATTCTATCTGGATGAGTCAAGAAAAGCTTCACAGATAAGGTGGCATTTAAACTAGATTTTGACAGGAGTTGGATCCTGCCAGGATGAAAAGGAAGAAAGGAGCATATATAACAGAAGAAAGAGCAAGAGCAGAGGTATGCAAGGGTTCAGGACTGGGGAACCCTGCAGAACGGCAGGAGCATGGCACACGGATGGGATCTAGGGGTAAAGGAGATGAATGTGTTTGCTTTAATCGGAAGGCATGAGTCCTGAGCCATGAAGGGATTCTGGAACAGAAGAGTCAGTGACCTGATCAAATCTGAGTTTTAGTAAGGATACACTGGAGGCGTGTGGAAGATGAAGTGCAGGGAGGCAAGTCTGGAGGAAGGGAGATCATGTTGAAAGCTGTTATGAAGTACAGGAAAAAGAAGTTAAAGACCTAATTCTTAATACTAAGTTAAAAAAATTTTTATACAGAGGATCAGAATATTTTAAGTTCCTTTACAAGAGAAAACTTTGATTCCCCTGAGATTTCTAGACATTTGATCTTGATGGTTGTCTTCAGACTTCTATTATTGCTTTTCTTAAACAACGCCGGGGCTCAGAAACCTGAACTTTGAAAGTTAAAACACGCCTGCTAATCATATCTTTTACACCTGTTTTTGTGAAAACTTAAATGGATTATATTCACCTAAAATGTGTTTAGAAAGAGTAGTTAATAAAGCCCTTTTCTGTGGCAGAAGGAAGTCCAAACAATTCTCTTATGTTTAACTCGTGTCTTTGAAGTTCTTTACAAAGCATGGACACATTTCTTTGTTATTGATGAAGCAAGAAAGGGTCTGAGAATAAAATGTAGCCTGGAACTTGGGTGAAAAGTTTGGGAGAAATCCAGACACTCACTAGTTAGTATCTATGGATTATTCCACAGAACTGGCCATGAGGGGCCTCTTCATTTCTGGAGAGGTCAGTGATGGAGCAGGGCAGTGGGCAGAGTCTGAGGAGAAAGGATACACTGATTCTGTGTCACAGGGAAGGACAGGTCCCTCAGCCAAGACCTCTTTTAATTGGCATCCGGTCTGCTTGGGATTGGAGCAGTCTCTCATGAAGCGAAGGGAGACCGTCATAGATGGGCCATCTGCTCTGTCTCCTCAGCAATGACCCTTGTTCAGTTCTTACCTTTTGAACCTGCTCCTCTTGATGAGATAAACAATATGTTTGAAGCACCAGAGATGCTGTGCAGCTTAGCAGAGAACTGATGTTTTATGAAGTGTCATCCTGTGCAACCATCTGCAGAGACTCACATTTGACCATCCTTGGGGACGATTCCATTTATCCCAGGGTTCTGATGCCATCCATTGAAAACTGTCAGGTTTTTTTTGGTTTGGTTTGGTTTGGTTTGGTTTGGTTTAAAGGTGAGCATACCTCACAGCCCCTTTTTTTAGATGGAGAAAGGTTTTTCCCATTCTTATACGGTGATTTATGGATAAAAGAGTTACTAGAGATGAATTATTTAATGGGACTATGATATAAAAGAGGATCATGCTTCACACCCTAACAAGAGTTACTTGTAAACCTGTTTTCTGCCTCCTGCAAACGAATTATTCAGAACTATAAACTACCCCACCTCAAGATTTTGTTAAAATTTCTTCAATGGTGTAAAAAATATGTATTTAGAGTTGATTTTCCTATATAAGGTCCACTCACTGCCTATAGTTGCTCTGTCTCTTAAGCACCTTCTTAAATATTTAGTCTACAATAGTCCTACCTTCCTTTTCTTTCTCATGTGCTATTGACTTGGAGAAATTGGCCCAATTGTCCTGTAGAATCTCCTGCACGCTGGACTTGCTTCTTGTGGCATAATCTTACTTGTGCCCTCATGCTCTACATTACTGAAGAATGGCCTTTCTCTAAGGCTTGATTAGAGCACAGTACATTTTTTTCTAAACTTCATAGATGTGTATTTGAGTCACACGTGGAGGCATAGAATGTCTGTCTCGTTTTCTCGTTTGGTAATGCTGAATGATTATTGACCCACTTCCGCTCCTCTCCAAATTGTGTTAGTGTACATTCATGACAATAGCTTGGAAAATTTTTTTCATTAGACCTTGCAAAATGATGAATTTCTAACTCTGACATTCTTCATGCCTTTGTGAGCTGTAATTATTCTGGACAGAAAAATGGCCACTCATTGGCTAGGTCAAAAAGGGTATGAAGTATGGTGGACTTGAGTTCAAGCATTTTCCCGAAGAACTCCCCTTCCTTTTCAGAGGAAATGATTCTGGGTTCTAGGGGTGCTCATCGCTCCTGACTTGCCAATGCTTCCTGGCACACGGTAGGCAGAACTTGTCAATATGTATTTTTAAACAAGAGAGAGAAAAGAATTTTACATTAATAGTTCTAATTCAGTTTTAAGATGTAGGATTTTTTACTTCTTGAACTTTTTTTTCCCCTGAAGTCTGAAAATCCTTGTTCCCACTGACATTAACACAATTACTTGCTCACTTTATCCTACAATATACTGGTAATAGTTTAAAAATAGAAACACTAATGTTAGTACTAAAATTAAGTCTACAGAATATAGTTTAAGATTTCTGTTACCCTAATTATGAACGAGAAATGAGCATTACACACACACACACACACACACACACACCCCTCAGATGCATCTTAATTTCTTTTTTTTTTGGTGCTCTCTCTTCCTGTCTTTTGCCAATTTTTGTATTAGGTACTTGATCATTTTCTTCTCAGTTATGAGGAGTGTTTTAAATATTAGGGATATCAAAACCCTGTGCTGTAAGTTGCAAACATTTTTCTCAGTTTGTCATTTGTTTACTTATTTTTGAAGTGAATATAACTTTAAGATTTTATTGTCTTCATAATAAAACAGAAGATGAAGCTTAGAATTGGATCACTTGGCCCTTTCTCTTACCTTCTTCCAGTTTAAAATGTTTGCATCTTTTAATAGCCAGCATTCTCTTCGATCTGTATTTGGACTCAACACATTCAAGCCTCAGCACCATCTTCTTTGTAGTTTTAGCGTCTTCCCAGAAAATTGGCTTAGCCTGTCCACCATAACCACTTTGTTCCCTGTCCTTGTGCATTTTTCTTGGGCATACAGAGAATTCTTGCCTTTCATGAACTGTGTCACTTCGTGAGGTTGGTGCTTGCTATCCTTTTTATAGACAGTCCAGCAAGTTTTGAGAAGATCCACTATGTTGGTGGAAGTGTTAGCAGCATGGAGAGAAAGCTCATTGATATTTTTACTTTGTATATAGTATTTTATAATGCCTACTTTTTTGTTTTTAATTTTTATGTAGTCCCATGTATCAAGTTGTTTCTGATCGGCTTCGAGATTTTTTGAATTAGAGGAATTTTTATCCACCCGTGGCTTATAAAAATGCTTCCATGTTTTTTCCTCTATGTTTGTGGTTTCTTATTCTGATCCACTTGCTATTCACACAGGTGTGCATTGTGAAGAGGAACAGATTCAGTTTTATCTTACTCCATATGGCTTCTCAGTCGGCAAAACACTTTATTAAAAAAATTACTTTAGACCTCGACTTCTGGATGGAATGGACTAGCTTGTATATTGATAAGGCAAAATAGAAACAGTAAAATAAAAATGATAATCATACAAAATGAATTGTTTGCTGGTACTGCTGAGCTGTCATGTCCTTGGGACATGTAACTTGGGACTTAAGGGTCCCAGTTACTGGAGAGCAGGGAAGTGTACTGAGATGAACCAAATATTCTCTACTGTTCTTGCCCTTGAGGAATCTGCTGAGGTAGAAGTGCCCAGGACTGGGAGGCTGAGAAGCTGAGAAGCCAAGCATAAAGCAGACTAAAATACTGAGAAGATCTTGAGTTCACAATTTAATAAGTTTTGACAAATGCATACTATCTTGTAACCAACACTCAAACAGGATATAGAACATCTCATCACCCTAGGAAATTCCTTGGTGCTTCGTTCCAGTCAATACCCTGCAGAAGCTACTACTGTTATGATTTCCTTCACCATAGATTAGATTTGCCTATTCTCAAACTTCTTATAATGGAATCATAGAGCATGTACTCATTTAGGTCTTTCTTATTTTGTCAAACATACTGTTTTGATATTCATCCGTGTTGTTTGTATCAATATGTCTTTTGTTTTTCGATTGGCTTGTTTACTTTTGGGGAATAAAGCTCCATCCTAAACTGGAACCCAGTTGCCTGGGTCCTTGGATATCTTATATACCTGCCTTACTTACTACCCCGCTGGGGTCAGACTTTTCTCTGCCTCTACTTGGCCTTATGTATACGTCTCCTGTGATATATATACTGGTTGTAGACAGAGACGAGGGCTTACCCATTCTTTATCTCCAGGTTTAGCACAGTTTCTATTACATGGGAAGTGGCCAGTGTATGAAAGACTTGACTAGGATTCTGCTTTTCGTGGATTGATTGCCTATAACTTTGGCACTGCCACTCCATGCTTGGTCACCATTGAACCTCCCTTGTCTTGAACAAACCCTCAAATTTGTTGTCTTAATTTGATCTATTGGGTCATTGCCCAACATTGTAAGTGGAAATTTAATCTCTGAGTCAGCTAAATAAAACTGTAAACTGATAAGCATACTACTTGGCATGCATTAATTGCTCAGTAAAGTGGGAAGAAAGACATGGGGAACCCAAGCCCAATCCTTCTTGGGCCAACCATTGACACCACAGTTCTAACTACGGCCTGCAGCTAAGCCTGGCCAAGTTATAAAACTATTCTTACTGTTTCCAAATTACAGCAAATTTGGTTTCCTTTCTTATTTTTCATTAAAAAATCCATTCCTATCTTCATCAGAAAATAAGTGCTTTGTAACAAGGAACTATATCTTCCAGTACTTTTTTCACTTGCCCTAGGACTGATCTACGGTTTTATACACACTGGACACTCAAAAATGTAGAGAAAGTGGTGATAATGAGTTCAGAACAGAATAATGAGTAGATCTAATCCCCAAGGTGCTCGATAACATACAACCCCACAGAAGAGCTTATAATAACTATCACTCTTGATAGCAGAGCAAAATGAACAAAAAGATAAAAATCAAAGAGAACATCTGGATAAAAAGTGAGAGGGAGCAACAGAAGAGAAACTTAGCCATAAGAATGTTCTGTAACTGTGGACTGCCAAACTCAAGGGAAAGGTTTAGAAAAACATGATAGGCTCCACTTACAGGGAACTCAGGTTCCTTAGCAAATGGATTAGGTAATTGGAATTTTTGTTCCTTCTTTTCCTCTGGGAGTATGTGGATGAAAGTTAATTAATGTGGTAAAATTGCACAGTGTCTTTGAAAATTGCAACTTCTGAAAGACCCATTGCACTACATCTGTGTAATTTGCATGACGATAGGGGAATGGTAAAGAGGACCCAGACCTACCAGATGTTTTCCCTCTGAAGTTTCAGACTCCAGACTTAAGATCACATAACTGAGAAGGAATAAAATGGAGAAAGACAAATCCTACAGATTTATAGCAGATGATTATAAGCTGAATTGCATAGCTTTGTGGATAAATCTCACCTGGTAGTCTACTGGGGCAACTTGCAGATTTGCATACTCAAGTTGAATACCACTGTCTCTTAAGTCTCCATCCACTTCATTATCATTTCTTACTTCTCATGTTTTCACAAGTTGTTCAAGTAACTACTGCTGAGCAATAAGTTACCTCAAACTTAGCAGTGTAAAGCAGCTATTTTATAAACCTTACAGATTCTGTGGGTCAGAAATTCAGACAAGACACCACAGGGATGGCCTGTCTCTGCGCTACAATATGTCAGTCTTCGTGTCACCAGGGGTGAGTGGAACTATGGGGACCAGTATCTAGAGGCTTGGTTACTTGCTTGTCTGATGGCTAGGCTGGGGTGACTCAAAGCTGGGCTTGGCTGCGACCATCTCTACAGCTTCTCTCAGTGCTGTGGCTGGGTTCGTAGAGGGAGAGCCTTGAGACTCAGCGTTCCAAGAGAGCCGGGCAGAAGCTCCATGGTCTTTACCGCCCAACGGCACAAGTCACATGTCTTTACTTCTTTTATATTCTATCTTCAGAGCAGCTGCAAGTACCCTAAGAATCTAGGGGAGGCAGAGGACAGAGACCACATCTCTTGATGGGAGAAGTGTCAAAGGATTTGTAGCCATAAAAAAAAAATAAAAGTAAAAAAAAATAACCACCACATCTGTACATTAAAAAGCAAACACAAACAAAAAAATGGTATTTTATTAGTCAACACTTTCTCAGACTTGCTCAAAGGACAGGTTATGTATTTGTTTCTGGTCCTTTTGCTATCAATAGTAATAAGACCTGTGTAATAGGGTTCTAGATTGGATTCTGACTATGAAGCACTGGCATGATATTTGGAAAGTGGACGAGAGTCCATTTTTAGTACCTGACAATGGTGGGCAGGTGGCAGATCTCGGCTTCAGTGCTCCTGTCAGCTGAGTTCATTCACGGCGATGTCCTTAATTGTCCACAGCTTCCTAATTTCCTAAAACCCAGCAGTCTTTTCCCCTCGGCCCTTCCATCAGTTCTATAAGCACTATTTCCCTGTATTAAATTCCTTCTTCTTTGAAATGCCTAGAGAAATTCCTCTGGTTTCACAACTGACCCTTTAATCTATCTAATTCAATTATGTACTTATTATATTTCAGTGCATCAGGGAGTTATTTTGCAAATATCACTTTCTAAAAGTCAGACATATTCCCCCTAGAGATTTGCAAAACCTACCTTTATAATGTTCTAAGAGCTGATTGTATTTACTTTACTAATTTATATTAAAGGTCCAAATAATTATTTAAAACAGGCAAGTAATTTTTGTAATCAAGTTATTTAAGTCTGATAATTTTTAGTAAGAAAGAAAAGGAAGAATGGTTTGATAATACCCCATTCTGGGGTATTATGAATACGTAAGGAAAGCCTAAATAATTTAATAAACTCGTAAGTGATATAATACATACTGAATGAGTTATGCTAAATGCCCATGGACAAAAATACATTTGAAATAGTAAAGAAAAAAATATTTGAGTTTAGCTTATTTTGTCTTTGGTGGTGTTCTCTTCCAGTTAATAGTTTTTCTCAGAATGTCTGCATTACACTTAGAAGCATAAGTATCTGGGGCACTGCCCAACTATATTTATAGACCAGAAAGTGGTAATGAGATATTTCTTGTATTTTGTCAATAAATGTACATGGAATATAATACACAAGCATACTTTGACTGTCAGAGTCAAAGATAGAACCAACACTGTTGCTCCTAAAGATCATATTATTGTTCAGTAATAAAGACAATAAGAACAGGTTTTAAAAAGCTTATAGTCAAGCTTGAATCTAACTGAGAATGGGGCAAGGCAAAAGATTTTGAGCAAAATTTCTGACCACTTGATTTCTGACTGCTTGAAAGGAATTCCAAGAAGTCCCCCTTTATTCTTGATCCTCTTTATATTTAGACCCCCTGAGAGTCAGACTGTTGAAAACCTTTTAACTTGGAGTTTGCCAGGCAAATATCCCTTTGCAAGTTGAGAGGTTCAGCTAAGTTGGGAACCCTCCTTGGGTGAATACTATACCTTGAACACTTTGCACGTTGATGTCAGCTTGCAGACAACTCTGAACCCCGTGCCTGGAAAGTACATGGGTGTGCACGTGAGAGACACGTTAGTGTGTCGACCATAGTGCATTGCGCTGCTCCATTTACAACAACACGGGGTTAGTATTGGATCGTGGGTCACCTAGACCCCTTGGACACGCTATGCTGCTTGACCACATTCATAGTCTTTGCCAATGACCTTAGTAGTGAATGCTTTTGATCACTGAGGCGATTGAACAGAGACTGTTAGAGGTTGGGAAAAATATACTTTACAATGAATATCTGATATTTACAAATGAATAAATTTTCAGGGTGAAATGAAGGAAGGGGAATTGTATTCATAGGGACCAGTAAGTGCAAGGCATAGGCCCATTTGGGAACTCGAGTAGCTCGTTGGAGTTTGAATTTATGGAATAAGCAGACTCTGGGAGAAGGGGCTCCTGAGAAAGGAGGGGGCCTTGAGAAAGGGAGAGGCCAGATATGGAAGAGCTTGCGCCTATCTCAGAGTTTCACTTTATGTAGAAAGGGGAGTCAGGATTTGAATCATCATTGTACTGCAAGGCCAGGGCTGTGCTTTGGAAAAGATCGCTCTGGCGGCTTTATGGAGAATGCATCAGAGACAATTTGAGAGAACTTGATGTGGTCTACACTAATATGGTAAAAACAGCCTTCTTAAAAGCTGGATGTCAGTGGGACCTTCAGGGACTTCTCTCCTACCCTTCCCCTTCCATTGTGTGCGGGGGTGTATGTGTATCCATAGGGAAAATGGTTCAAGCATGGTACTGCATCCGTAGCTATTTCTCTGTAAAGGAGAGTTTACAACTCAGACCCCTATGCCTGCCTCTTACCGCACGGAGCAGACTAGACAAGAACAGAGAGGAGGGAGAACA
The DNA here is from genome assembly GCF_004348235.1 of Phoca vitulina. NCBI lineage: Eukaryota > Metazoa > Chordata > Mammalia > Carnivora > Phocidae > Phoca > Phoca vitulina. The sequence continues at coordinate 5,375,358 of NW_022589778.1, forward strand.
ATGAAGTATTTAAAAATAAAGTCAAGGTTGGAATAGTCAAACACGAATTATACAAGCATAAAAATCTCCAGTTTGGGCAATTCCTAAAAGTCAACAAAGGGCTCAAATGTTTATGAACTAAAGATCACCAGAAGACTCTTTGTGGAAAGAAATCAATAAATGTAGTAGGATCAGAAAAAAATCCACAGCTAGGAAAGAAAAGCCAAATATAATGATGCCTGCCGAGGTAGGTCAATCTCTTAATTTGTGATGTCTTAAAGAGAGTTTTTAAGCAATAATCTGGAAAGACAGGAGACTTAAGAAAAAAGAAGTAATTAGAAATATATTATGCTTGCTAGCAGGAAATATTGCATTGATTTCTCCTGAATATGTTAATGGGCTCCTCAGGAGAGTTTTTGGCTTAAAATTGGGGGGACATGTTAGACTTTGTGAAGAAACCGAGACTTTTGCAATTTTATCAAACTCCTGGCAAAGTAAAATAGCCCAGGACTTAAAAAATGTGAATACTAGCTATAAATGAAGAATTCTAAATGGATTAATTCAAAGATGATTTCATTCATAACTGCCAATGAAAGTAATAGAAAACTCATTTGTGTGTGCATGTGTATAATTTTGTGGTAATTGAAGTTAAAAAAGAGACATAAAGAACACAGGGGCCCAGCTGTGAGTGAAGGACCTCCCAGGAATATAGTGGAATTGAGCATTTAACCCTGGTTTCTATTCTGACTCTCTAAAAGTGAGGTTGGAGCCAAAATATTTCATGTTCAGAAACTTGAATGTTTGTACTTTTTAAAAGTGATGTTCTAGGGGATGAGCTACATTAACCAGACTCATATGAGAGTGATGAACAAACCAGAGTAAGGCATAAATTTATAATGAGAAATTTAGCTTCCAAGCAAATTGGCATACTTGTGTCAGCTGATCTACTCAGTGTGGGAAGAGCTATGTAAGCAAGTCACATTCAGAAACTTCTTGGTAAACGGGAATAAGAACAACCAGAAAACAACCACAAAGAGCATAATTCAAATGCCTGGAGTCTTAAGGGCATGATAGCTTGGAGTTCTCAAGTAATACAAATCAATGGAAAATAGTAAACCAGGCTCGCCGGCTCTTTCCTGAACGAGGCTAACAACCTGTTTATAAATACCCCCCCCTTGTGTACTCTTTCTAGGCACTGTACAGACTATTTTTCTTTCTAGTTCAGGCAAATATTAGGATAGAAGGAGAGAAATCTAAAATACTTTTCATGAATTTAGTACAAACTAGCCAGGGAAGAGGTGGGAGTTTCCAAGGGCTGGAGTTAAGGTAGGCTTGAGGAATGGAAGGAAGTTATAACTTGAGCAGTTTTGACCTGAAGCAAGAATGATGAATCAAGTCTCCAGGGACAGGCATTAGGGAGGCCAGAATTGCTAAGAGCAGAGGGCAACTTGCGCTCACTGATGGTAGGCAGGTATGATATCAGTGTTTTTCACCCAAAGCCAGTGAGGTAGACACGGGAAAGTCTTTTTCTGCTGGAGAGCACATAAGAAGCTTAAGGGTTAAAGGAAGAGGAGAAGATGGTATAACAGCCTGGGGCAGAAAGAAAGAAGGAAAGAAACCTTGTACTTTTTAAAAGTGATGTTCTAGGGGATGAAGTAAGCATCTGTGAAGTTGAGTGAGGTAAGCATCTGTGAAGTTTTGGTTACAGCTGCTTTTATTATTTTATTTTTAATTTTTTTAAAGTAGGCTCCATGCCCAGCATGGACCCCAATGCAGAGCTTGAACTCACGATGCTGATATCAAGACCTGAGCTGAGATCAAGAGTCAGACGCTCAACTGACTGAGCCACCCAGGCGCCCCTATAGCTGCTTTTAATTCTGAACAATCTGGGCTATTTCTTTTTTTTTTTTTTAAGATTTTATTTATTTATTTGACAGAAACACAGCAAGAGAGGGAGCACAAGCAGGGGGAGTGGGAGAGGGAGAAGCAGGCTTCCCGCTGAGCAGGGAGCCCGATGCGGGGCTCCATCCCAGGACCCTGGGATCATGACCTGAGCCGAAGGCAGATACTTAACTGACTGAGCCACCCAGGTGCCCCCCCAACTTAGATCTTATTTGAAGAATTAGTTATTTATCCACAAAAAAATTTTTTTAAAAGATTTTTATTATTTATTTGAGAGAGAGAGAAAAACAGCATGAGAGGGGACAGGGTCAGAGGGAGAAGCAGGCTTCCCGCTGAGCAGGGAGCCCGATGCGGGGCTCGATCCCAGGACCCTGGGATCATGACCTGAGCCGAAGGCAGACGCTTAACGACTGAGCCACCCAGGCGCAATCTGGGCTATGTCTAAAAGTCCTTAATTGCTAATAATCCATGCGTTGAACTTCCTCAAGGAAGGAATGAACTTGGGCAGGAACTACAGAGTCAAAAACCGAACCTTCTAGGAGTGACCAGTAAGTAGTCTATCACACCCAAGTCCGAAGTTCACAGAAAATTCACAGGTGATGCAATGCAGTGTGGCTACGCATCTGTACTGAGCCAGGGGGAAATAGCTGCATAGGGTGCATGCATGCCCATGTGAAAATTGCTGTTTTATTTACTATGTTTCTGTTGGATGGCAGCCACAAAAGTTGGGGTGCTGGATGTGTGGACAAGCTCCTTCCAGGGAGAAGCTGGAGAGTTGGTTTTATTGTTGAAGTGAGCCCGAGGGAGAATTGGAATGGATATTAATGGTGGCGTAGAGATGAAATCATTGTGCCCATATTTCCACAAAGTGAGCAAGTACATTTTTGGTTTGTAACTCCATTCCAGAAGCTATTTTCTCTACTAAAGTGAGTATCATAGAAACAACATGAGGACCAATTAGTGGCAGATACTCTTCAGAGGGTGTTGAGGGCAGTAAGGGCTTTCTAGAAATACAATTATTAAAGCCAGTATTTAACTCAGAGCAATTTGTATGAAGAGACTGTGAGTAAGTATGTGATAAAAGTAAACATTGTTTCAGCCTAGGCTGGAACCAATAGCACAGCATGGGGCCCGTAAAAGGGGTTTAGCGGGGCCTGCATGTTGCAAAGAGAGGAAACTAGGCTGGATTAGCACAGAGATGACTTTTTAACACGCAGCAAAAGATTTTCATTAACCCTTTAGTGAGAGGAGCTGCATGTGTATTCTAGTCGTCCCGCTATAGTAATCGCACGTGAGTGTACTCAAGTTAGCTCCCCAGTAAATTGCATATAGTTTTCATTTCATGGTATGAGTAAAGCATCCTTAAACAAATATCTTCATCCTTTCATAAAGTCTCGGTTATAAGCAGCAACAGCATAAATAATAATAACCACAAGCTCTGGTATTGATATGGATGAGCATTCAGATGGAGCAAACTTGACTGATGGAAATCAAGGCTCCTGGATCTCAGTGGGATAAACCAGGTAGGCCATAACAGCTACAGAGTGTTGCTTTCACTGTTCGTTTCTTCCTCAGGGTGCCACAGGCTGAAAAGATAGGGATATTAGAAGCAGCAAGGGCCCAGCACCGAAGCTGGGGACCGGTGAAGGTAGATGAAAGACTGGCATAGATTAAGGTTTAGGTCAAGGTCGTGGGTTGAGTGGTGAGTCTGCTTTATTGGGCACACGACGCTGAAGGCGATACTGGCGTTCGAATGTTTCCAGGGCTTTCCCAGGACACTACAGAATAAATTCCTGCCTCAAGCCCTAAAACATCAGCTTTGGAACTGTTTTCAGATCTCGCTTGGTATGAGTAGGGGATTCCAGTCGGCTGGCCTCTGGGGCTAACGTTCCCAGAAGCAGGAAGTGGCCACTGTCCGCAAGCCCTAAAAGAAAGTTAGTTCCAGGCCTTATCTGTTAGGTGGGCTCGGGGTATGTGTTCAGGTGCTAATTTTAAAGTCCTCAGATTTTCTAACTGAGCAGGGCTGGGAAGGTTTGGTCTGACAGCAGATGCGAGCATTCTATAAAAACTGCCAGATGATTGCCGCCGATAGAGGATGCAGAGTGCTCGGGAACTGATTCACTTGCGCTATCGAGGGCTTAACGCCTTGCTATTTATTATTAATTGTACTCCATAAAACTCTTGTTTACAAATCATTTAAAATTAGGTTTTCCTCCCAAGGGCTGCTGATTAACCCACAGACTGTGGAAAGAAGTACAGCTGGAACAAGTTAAAGGCCTGCCCGGGGTTACATGGCAAGGCTGGGAGGGCAGAGCTGGTGTGAAAACAGAGATCCCTGGAGTCCTCCGTGGCCCACTGAGTCACACGCTGCAGGGCGTCACCGGACTGTTCCCTCCAGCCAGGCTTGGGATTCTTCGAGCAGCTCTGGCCACAAGCGGTTTACAAATCATCTATTTGGTGTCCTGCACAATAAGTAATAGAGTTAAGATGCCTTCGTCTGACTCTTGAGTCTGGTAAAAACTGGTTTTCTTAAGGCGCCTCTATACTCGGTATCCGACTTCTCCGGAGGCCTGCGAAACCCCTAGAATATTCAAGGAAAGATGGTTTGTATCTGAGTGAAAATATGTTCATCCCTGGCGTTGGCTGACTAGAATAATGGTCTGAGAAACGGAAGCATGAGGGAATAAAACAATGCTCCACATTTGACTCCCACAGTTGACAACCCACCTCCACGAACTGATAGTGCATTTGACATACATTTTTCTTTTAAATCAATAAGGCTTTTGAAAAATACCAGAAAAAGATTTCATTTCTTTTAGCTGTTATCAAATTTTGGATTATAAGGGTATATGGAGGTTAGTTTTTTTTTTTTATCACATAATTGAATTTCGAGATGATCTGTTTCTATGAAATGTGAAGCGATTAAGGCTGCTTTTGACTTTTCTCTTTTGGGATAGACTGTTATACCCTTATCCTCTCATATCTGAGTAGTCAAGAGGCAACATTACATGGAAAATTGGGAGCATGCCTCGTCCAGGACACATTTTTGAAGTATTTCTCTGCTGTGTTCAGGGCTTTCAGACTTCTCTTTCTTCACCCCTGCTCTCTCTTTACTTCATTGTACGTCCCTCTGTCTGCTCTGACGGTCCACGTTTCAGTTCTACCTAAGCATGTCTTTACATAAAGCCCTTCTCCTCATATTCCAAAATTGCTCTTCTGTTTTCTAAGTCTCTGCTATTAAAGTGCTCATTACTCTGGGGATATCTCAACTGGAGTTTAGGAGGGAAGTAATTTAAAGCAGCCCGTGCATTCTCCATAAAGGACTTAATTGTTAAACTAATTCTCTTAGAGTTATTTACCTTTCATAATGGGCTTGTTAACCCAAATGAATCTTGATTTGGTAGAATTTCACACCTGAGGAGAGGGAAAGAGCTCTATTCAGGCAGTGTGGAGGAGAGAGTGTAGGGCAGTGGGATCCCCTCGCTCCTTGTTGTTTATCCTATGGACTGATCTCTGAAGTGAGAGAACTGCATATAGTGATCCAGTTGTTTATAATTTTATCGTCGCTGCCCTGTAGAATATCGATCTATTTAAATAGGTAATTTTGAGGTGACCTACTTGATGTAATAAGAGGCATCTCGCTTGTTGGTCTCATTCCCAACTCAGCCAGTCACGCACAAGGTAGACTCCTTGTTTGGACTCTAAGCTGCTCCTAAGTGTTCTGCTTTGCTTGATATGGTCCCCTTCTCACCTTGCTTGAAATTCATTAGTGGGTCATAAAACAAATAGAAATAACCTCTGTGTTTAGTAGTGGGTTTCTCTCTCTCTTCTACTGGGACATGGTTGAGTTGACGACACTCACCACTTAGTAACTTAGGGTCTATAGGAATGAGATATAAAATAGTTCTAGGCCATGGGTTTCTCATAGTTGGGGTAGGATGACAGCGTATATTCACAGGAGCTGGTTGGGAGCTGTCAGTCGTGGGGAGGTGGAAAAAGGAAGGCTGATGGCGAACTTCGTTCTTTTCATATCCCTCCCCCCCCCACCCCCCTACCCCCCGGGGACATGCAGGTTTTGTCTTAGGTGAAATGGAAAACTTTCAGCGTCTGGTACTTAGGATTTCAGTTCATTGTTCACATTCCTTTGAGTTTCTGAGATAATAATGAAAAAGACCGATTTGGATTTCAGGAACGTGAGAAAATTTATACTGTTTGTGAAGCCAACAAGCCTCCTGGGAGGCAGGCAATTAGATAATTTAAGATTATTTCAAAGCTATGTATGTTGAATAGAAGACATATATGGGTCACAGAAATCACTTCTTAAATTAGTGTTATTTAAGTGTTTCAGTCTCCAGCCAACATTGCTACCTGAGAGGGTGTTGACGTGGAGGAAAATATTTGTACGAGAGACGAGAGGAGTCAATGACTTTGACTTTCATTGGAATATTTTTTACCCTAGCATGTCCCCATTCATGTTTTCCTCATGAGCTCCAGGCACCTTTCAATGTTTAGTTATTTCTGATAAAGACTAGGTATTTCTTAATATCTTGGCAGCAGTTTTATAGAATTTTATATTCTACTGCATAGGCAACAATATTGGATCAGACCAACACTAAAATTGCTTATACCTTAGTTATCTACTCTAGGAAGGTGAAAATCCTCTGAGACAATAAGAAGTATAGGTTATGACTAGTTAGCTCTTTTTAATAGGTAAAGAAAATTAAAGATTTGAAATTGCTTGGGTCTAAATGGCAGATAAGTTTATAATGTTCCAATTCTAAAAAAAACAGAGGAAATAATTTTAATAGGTGCAGATTTGAATTCAAACCCCAGCTACTTTCAGGTAGTGGTCTAGGATAGGCTTCCTAAAAGAACTCTATTGCCCTACACGCAGCTCTCATGCAGATGGCTCCAGGAAGACAAACTTTGTCCTGCAAAAAAAAAAAGTACTGGCCTAGCTTGAGGTATTTGGAAATCATGCTCATGCTTCGTGGTCATTGGAAAAGTTTTGCGAACTTGCTCCACTAAAGGAGATCTTGCAGGCTATTTAGTGAAATAAAGCCACATCTTCCTGTCCCTGGAACTGCAGGTTCTTCTGTGAACTGAATGGCCTTCTCTGGAGCAGGGACAGAAACAGTCAATTGGGGAGGAGGGGTATGGTCAGAGTATAGAATAAATGACATTTTCTTTCTTGCATTGCCTGGCAGACTGCCTTCTTGGAACACATACATATAGACAGTTGTCACACATCTTAATTATATGGAGCACAACTGTAGATGACACAGAGAATATATTTGCTTCTCTTAGAAAATATTTGATAGAAAACATGTTCACATCAATCTGAAAAAGCCCGCAGTTCTTGTGATATGGTGGAAATATCCTCTGGAGTTAGTAGTATCCAGAGAGCCCTGCTAAATGCTTTGAACTGCCCTCGACAGCTTACTTTATTTTCCTCACAGAGTTAGCACCAGTCTAGCATCATATATGTTGCCTTTACCTCCAATTAGTGAAGGTATCGCCCACTCTTGTCTCTGCTCACACTGTTTTTGGTGTTGTAAACCAAATCATATTTGCTATTATTCAACTCAAGGAGAAACAGATTTTGTTTATAATTACATGTTATGAGGCATGTTGATGTCCCTTGTCTCTTTCTAAACCTAATTCAGTTGGCCTAATAATACTCTGACATTTCTTTCTTTCTTCACAGCACCTGCACCACGGAAATTATCTTATTTATTTGCCTACTTATTTGTTGTGTGTATGCTCCGACAGAATGTAAGCTTCATGGGGGCAGAAACCTTGGCTGGCTTACGTGCCACCATATTCTGAGCACCTACAATAGTTTTGGTCCACAGTAGGCAAAGAATAAATATTGGTCTGATGAAGGAATGGAACAAAGCTGGAAGATTGTCTTGTCCCTGGCTACTCCTTGGACCTTGTACCAGCCCTTGTCCCACTGACCTCTAAATGTCAGAGCTCTCCAGGACTCCATCCTGAGCCCTCTTCTCTTTCTTAAATTCACTCTCTCGGTGAGATATTATCTATTTCCTTGGCTTCGATTGCCCCATATATGCCAACAACCTCCAAATATATCCAACCAGCCAGACCACCTATGGATTCCAGACCTGACTATGTATGCACTTGCTCCTTGATCTGCATCTGAATACCTCACAGCTTTACTAAAATTAACTTTTAAATCAAACTCTTAAACTTCCATGCAGCCACCCTCACTAACCAACCAGCCAGCCAACCAAAAAAAAAAAAAAAATGAACAAACGAAACAATAATCAAACAAAACCAGTCCTTTGCCTGTCTTAATCAGCTCTGTAAATGATAACACCTCCCACGCGGTGGCTCAGAGCAGAAACCAGGAGTCATTCTTGAATCATCCTTTCCTTGAATCCCATAGCTCCTCTATCTGGCTGTCTTATTGTTTCCACCACCAGAGTATATCTGGAAATGTACTTGTTCTTTCTTTCTCTGGTGCCGGCGCTGGTGGATTTCCTTCCACTTTTAATAATGCTGCACCATCATGGTTCCCACGCTTGACCTGCACCACTGTGTTCCACACAGCGACTGGAAGTCAGATGACGCCACTCCCTGGCTTAAAGCCCTCGTTGGCATCAGACTCCTTCCTAGCTGTGGCAGATGAAGTCCTAAAGGATCTCATCCCAGCCCTTCTTTCCAGCGCCTTTCTCACCGATCATGCTTCAATCACGCTGACCCTTTTTCTGTTCCTTGTAATTGCCGAGCTCTTGTCAGTCTTGGGATTTCCACCCATGTTTCATTCTGACAGGAATTCTTTCTTCTCATGATCGGGCTGAGTTCTTCTCATCTATTCATGTTTCAAGAGAATTTTCAGACATCCCGTGTAAGGCGTTTCCTCCCCGTTTATTTGAAATTTTATATTGTGGTAATCATCGGAATTATTCACTGAATATTTTTGCATTTCTTCCATCTGAGCACACTGTGGTGCTATACTTCTTCACTCTCTTCAAATTTAAATATGACCATGTGACTAGCTTTGCATAATGAGACATAAGTAGGAGGGATACGAACCACTTTCAAACAGAAACTTCAAGATCACGGTGGGATTTGCCACACTCCTTTTCCACTGCCGTGGAGATTGTTGAAAGCACATGTTAAGGTAAAGCATCTATCAGCCTGATTCTCTGAGTGACAAAGATGTACAGACCTTTCCCATAGACTTGCACTGAGCAAATTGCTTCAGTGGGGGGAAGAAAAGCTTTGCTGGTATGAAGCCATTGAGATTTGGGGGTTGCTCATCAACATAGCATAATCTCACCCAGCCTGACCAATGCATATGCTAACTTGCTTGCTTGCTTTCTTTATTATCTTTCTCCCACTAGACTATTAAATCTATAAGGGCAGGAACCATGCTTATTTGATTCATCAGTGGTATTTAGTAACTGACCAAGGGCATAACACAGTAAGTGCTTTAAAAATTTTGAGTGTGTGAAAGAACAAATGAAAGTTCCCCCCCCCCGGTGGCTAAACATGACTCAAAATCGTGTTATAAACATTTCAATGAAGTTATCAGAGTTAGTACATGTTAGCATGTATTTAGACGGTACTTTACAAAATCCCGTAAGAGATATTCACCCATTTACAAATCTATTGTGCTCGATATTCGGTGTATGTGGTAAATGCCTAAAGTGCACAAAAGTATAGATAAAGGCGTGGTGGTCAACTGAATGGATTGTAATGAATGCAGTGCAGTGTGTGGGAAATAAAATATTAATTCAAGGTAAATCTTCTAATATACATACTGTTACTGCTTCCCTGTCTCTCCATGATGACTTTATAGTATAGGTGGACTTCTGTCCCTGATTTAAAGGGGACAGGACACCTCTTCTGTCAAAATAAGGTGACAGGAAGGGCACTGAGAGTGGTTTAAGGATGGTGGTGGAAAAAGGAGTAAACCTAACGCTTTGGTTGGGTGTGAGAGATTCCATCAGATAGCCAGAGCTTAACAAATTCTTATAATTTTATAGTTAATAAAAAATTATGATCAATAGAGTTACGTTGCCAGCATTATCTTACTTCCTTCTCAAAATAAAAAAATAATCCGTTAACTCCAGCATGTAGACATTTCTAGCTCGACTTTTTGAATGAGAACATTGAGATTCAGAAAGACCACAACAGACAAGTTGTGGCACAGCGGAAACTCAAACCAGACTTTTGTCTCTAAGCCTTCCTTCTGGTGAGCTTCTATATACCAGATATTTTTAATGAATTCAGTAGGTAGCAATCAAGTTACAGATTAGGGCTTTGTGGTTTGTCCAACCTCACAGTCATTTAGTAGCAGAGCTCTTTAAGTACCACCTCTCCTGCCTTCCTCAGTTTCTTCCTTGGACAGTGGTTTTTGTATTTGCACAACGAGAGGCTATTTTTGGCCAAAAGATACCATGCCCTTGTTGGCTTCTTCTACCTTTTTTTTTTTTTTTAAGATTTTATTTATTTATTTGACAGAGAGAGAGACAGCGAGAAAGGGAACACAAGCAGGGGGAGTGGGAGAGGGAGAAGCAGGCTTCCCGCCGAGCAGGGAGCCCGATGTGGGGCTCGATCCCAGGACCCCGGGATCATGACCTGAGCCGAAGGCAGACGCTTAACGACTGAGCCACCCAGGTGCCCCCTACTTCTTTTTTTTTTTTTTTTTTTGCTGGGTTTTTTTTTTTTAAGCTAGAATAATTATCAGTTGCCTAAAGGACTAATGCCCCAATACAAATATTAAAAACCCCAATATACCATTGTGTTATAATGTATCAGTAGTGTTAGGATGCTTAGTATAAAAGTCATCAACATGAAGAAGGAGCTAGTCATTGACAGAGGTGCTAGTTTCTAGTGGCTACGTTCACCCTCAGCTGCCTGCTTCAGTGGCATTCTGTGGCATCTGTTCCTATCTGCCACCAGGAGGCAGAGTGTATATGATGGTAACCTTTTGACTTTTTTTTCTCTTGAACATTTTAATTTCTTGGAAAGCAGTGTGCATGTATATTTTTATTAAATAAGTTTGACATGTAACATTGTATAAATTTGAGGTATACAGTGTGTTACTTTGATACCTTTATATATTGTACTTTGGCGTTGTAGTGATATTTATCACATTACATAATTACAGTATAATATTGTCTGTATCCATTATACTGTGCATTAGATTTCTATAACTTATTTACTGCTCATTATAAATCTCTACCCTCAAACACTATCAGTCTTATCTCCTTACCTTTCTTCCCCCAGTAACTGCTTTTTTACTCTTTTACAAGTTTAATTTTTTAGATTCCACAGGTAAGTAATATCATACAACACTGGTTTTTCCTCTGATTTATCTTGCTTAACATAATGTGCGTAAGGTCCATCCATGTTGTCTCAAATGGTGAATATCCTTCTTTCTCATGGCTGAATAATATTCCATTTTATATGCGCACACACACACACACACATCATTTTTATCCATTCGTCTATTGATTGACATTTGGGTTGTTTCCATATCTTAGCTATTGTGAATAACACTGCGATGAACATGGGAGTGCATGTATCTTGTCAAAATTCTGTTGGCATTACCTTTGGGTATATACCCAGAATTAGAATTGCTCGATCCTATGATAGATCTATTTTTAATTTTTTGAGGAACCTCCATATTGTTTTCCATAGTGATTGAATGAACTTACATTCCCATTAATAATGTATAAGGGTTTGGGCGCCTGGGTGGCTCAGTTGGTTAAGCGACTGCCTTCGGCTCAGGTCATGATCCTGGAGTCCTGGGATCGAGTCCCGCATCGGGCTCCCTGCTCAGCGGGGAGTCTGCTTCTCCCTCTCCCGCTCCCCCCTCTTGTGCTCTCTCTCTCTCAAATAAATAAATAAAATCTTTAAAAAAAAAAAAATAATAATGTATAAGGGTTCCCTTTGCACTACATCCTTGCCAGCACCTGTTTTCTCTTGTCCGCTTGACGACAGCCATTCTAACGTGTGTGAGGTGATGTCTCATCATGGCCTTGACTTGCATTTCTCTGATTAGTGATGTTGCGCATCTCTTCATGTGCCTCTCTGCATAGTAAAAGAAATAACAGAATGAACAGACAACCTACTGAGTGGGAGAAAATTTTTGCAAACCATAAATCAGATAAGAAGTTAATATCCAAAATATACAAAATACTCATACAACTTAACAAACAAATGAAAAACTAACAATTTGATTTAAAAATAGACAGAAGGGGGCTGCCAGGGTGGCTCAGTCAATAGGCGGCCAACTCTTGATTTCAGTGCATGATCTGAGGGTCATGAGATCGAGCCCCACGTTGGGCTCCCTGCTGAGCATGGAGCCTGCTAAAGATTCTCTCTCTTCCTCTCCCTCTGCCCAACTACCCCCCACTCACACTCATGCTCTCTCTCAAAAAAATTTTAAAAATAAAAATGGACAGAAGAACCAAATACACATTTTTCTAAAGTGGACATAAAAAATGGCCTTGACTCCTTCATGGCAATTAAGAAAACTTTTTTAGCTACCTAGAGGAATCCAGGGTTTGAGAGAGCTTGGAGGCTATAAACCTTGCTATATGGGCCCTATAATCAGTAACTATTTGAGACATCATTGCTTTTTTACTTATATATTTTTTTCTACTCTAGAATGTTCTGTCGAGGATTAAATATATGTGGTGGGAATGTAAATTGGTACAGCCATTGTGCAAAACAGTACAGAGGTTTCTCAAAAAAATTAAAATAGAAATACTATATGATCCAATAATTCCACTACTAGATATTTATCTAAGGAAAGCAAAAACACTAATTTGAGAAGATATATGCGTCCCAATGTTTATTGCAGCATTATTTATAATAGCCAAGATACAGAAACAACCTAAGAGTCCACTCACTGATAGACTAAGGATAAGGAAGATTAGAACACACACACACACACACACACACACACACACACACGCACACAGAGGAATATTATACAGCCATAAAAAGGGTGAGATCATGCCATTTGCAACAACATGGAAGGACCTAGAGGGTATTATGCTAAGTGAAATAAGTCAGACTGAGAAAGACAAATACCATATGATTTTACTCATCTGTGGAATATAAAAAACCCCCAAATGGATAAACAAACAAAAAGCAGAATCAGATCTGTAAATACAGAGAATTAATGGTTGCTAAAGGGGAAGGAGATGGGCAAAATGGGTGAAGGGGAGTGGGAGATACAGGTTTCCAATTACAGAATGAATAAGTCATGGGAATAAAAGACACAGCATAGAAAATAGAGTCAATGATACTGTGATAGTGTTATATGGTGACAGACAGTAGCTACACTCGTGAGCATAGCATAAACTTGTCAAATCACTATGTTGTACACCTGAAACTAATGTAACATTGGGTGTTAATGACACTTAAATTAGAAAATTAATTGAAAAAAGGATTATCAGTTCAAATTTTGATGGGAATGTTCTAGGAGCAAAGGTGGCAATGGCAAAACAAGTTTTAGACCCTGACTACATTGGAGTTAATTAATACCACTTAGTCTTGGTCCTTAAGGTTTCCCTTTCTGCCCCTTACTATCTCATTTCCTAATATCAAACCAGGTACTCCAACTCTTTTCTATATTAGGGTGATCCTTTGAATAAGGGCACTTCTTTAGGAGTAAAGGTGAGCCTTCATTAATATTAATGATTACAAAGATCTTGGAAGTGATTAAACCCAAGCTTTCCCATTGGAAAAAAGATGATAATAGTGTCAACTTCACAAAAGAGCAAGTGCAATGATAAATGTAAATGTGTTTTATAAAATGTAAAGGAGTCTATAGCTTTTATTAATATAGTAATGTGTTAAATATAGGGATAACAATGACTACCTTTAAAGCCTGTGGAAAATTTGAGAAAACTAATGAGATTATATTTATAACACTCTCAGGCTTCTTCACAAATAATTGGTATATAATGTCATGCATAATTAATGATTAGTTATTTATTTTATATTTGTACCCAGTTCAGGGAGGCAGCATCTTTTACTGTTTGATTACAAAAACCCAACAAACCAATGGACAGAAAATGACCAGGTTGAGAAATAATTATTAATTTGATAGACCACACACCTAGATGTACCAAGAGTAGAATTCCCAGGATGTCATATTATCTTTAAGATACTGGACTTAAAGAGTATCTAGTTCTTCTCTAGTATTACTCAAGGCTATGTGAATTTAATGAAGGTAGTCTCAGCTGGTTTGGCATGGTAGAATAGAATTTGAAGTTGACTGTTAACCTTGTTCCAGTGACCAAATTAAACTGCTATTTTAAAGAAGGAAGCTGAAATAAAACTTAAAAGTATTAGACCAATTGTGCATAATGCTGGTCGATTGTGAGAGTTGTTAACATTAAAGAGACTTGGCAAAGGAAGTTCTGAAAACTTCCTGTAAACATGAAAGAGGAAAGTATGAGTTAAAAAGTCTTTACATTCAGTCTTCCACAGAAGAAGCTGTAGGAAAGGTCTCTTATAGTCTGACTCTCTGATCCTCACTATTCAATAGCTACTCTGTGCAGTCCATACTAGTCTCTGCTTCCTCAAATAATCATGACATGCTGTTTAGTGATATTTCCAAATGTCTAGACTAGTTTGATAGTCATGCATGCATATATAAGGACATCTAACAACACATGATAGAGAGTAAATGTTAAATGAATGATATGGGAAATAAATATAGATTTTGAAGAAGAGACCCTTGAGGAGTGTGGTATTCAAGCTTACAAAAGTGGGAATAGCTTATTAGTTATGCATATGTGTTTTTTGTTACAGTTTTTTCAATTCTTTTTTGTCCAATTTTTTTCATTGTGTTTATCTTTTTATTATTGAGTTGTACATTTCTTTATGTATTATGGACACAAGGTGTTTATCAGATATATTATTTGAAAATAGTTTTCCCAATCTGTGGCTTATTTTTTCATTTTCTCAATTGTATTTTTCTGAAGCACAAAAGCTTCAATTTGAGGTGTCCAGTTTATCAGTTTTTTCCTATATGGATTATGCTCTGGGTACAGTGTTTAAGAACTCTGCTTAACCCCAAATCATGAAGATATCCTATGAGTTCTTTTAAAATGTTAATAGTTTCAGCTCTTACATTTAGGTATATCATTCATTTTGAGTTAATTTTTGTGTATGATATGAGATAAAGGTCTAAATTCATCTTTTTACATGTAGCTATCCAATCATCTTATCACTGTTTGTTGAAAAGATTATTTCTACCCCCCATTGAATTGCCTTGGCATGTTTGTTAAAGATCAATTAACCATAAACATAAGGATCTACTTCTGGACTTCCAGTTGTTTTCCTTTGATTTTCCATCTCTTTACTTGGGCAAGTACCACCTTATTTTGGTTACTGTATCATTATAGTAAGTTTTGAAATTGGAAGTGTAAGTCCTCTAATTTTTTTCTTTTTCAAAATTGTTTAGGGTATTCTCAGTCTTTTGCATTTCAATATAAATTTTAAGAACAGCTTGTGAATTTCTGCAAAAAAAGCCTGCTGGTATTTTGATAGACATTACTTTGAATCTATAGATCAATTTGAGGAGAATTGCCTTCTTAACACTATTGAGCGTGAACATAGATTGCTTCTCGATTTATTTCATTCCTTTCTCTCAGCAATGTCTTGTAGTTTTCGGTGTACCAGACTTGTACTTCTTTTATTAAAATTCAGCATTAGTTGGGTTTTTTTTTTTCACTTTTTGAGGCTATTGTGAATGGAATTAATTTCATATGTGGGTGACTCATTGCTGATATTTAATTGATGTTTCTATATCTATCTTGGCTCCTTTGACTTATTCCCTTATTTTGTTCCTAGTTTGTTTAAAATTTTTCCTAAATGAGTATTAAATTTGTTCAGGGGGCGCCTGGGTGGCTCAGTCGTTAAGCGTCTGCCTTCGGCTCAGGTCATGATCCCGGGGTCCTGGGATCGAGCCCCGCATCGGGCTCCCTGCTCCGCGGGAAGCCTGCTTCTCCCTCTCCCACTCCCCCTGCTTGTGTTCCCTCTCTCACTGGCTCTCTCTCTCTGTCAAATAAATAAAATCTGAAAAAAAAAAATTTGTTCAGTATTTTCTGTGTCTATTGAAAGCATTATATATTTTTTTCATTTTTTTCTATTAATGTAATAAGTTACAATGATCAATAGAGATACATATTGATAAAAAGCACCAAATGCAAATTTTGGCGATAAAAAATGTAACTGAAATAAAACATTTCCTAGGGGTCTCAACAGTAGATTTGAGATGGTAGAAGAAAAAAAAAATCAGCAAACTTAAAGAAAAACAAAATTGAACAGAGAAGAAGAAAAGGAAGAAAAAGCAACTGAGCCTCAGAGACCTGTGGTATTACCATGAGTATATGCATAATGAGCTCTTGGGAGAGGATAAAGAGAAAGTGGAAGAAAAAATATTTAAAGAAATAATAGTTTAAAACCTCCCAAATTTGAAGAAAAACATTAATTTAGACTGCCAAAAGTTCAACAAACTTGAAGGAGGATAGACACAAAGAAGTTCACACCTACAAACAGAACCAAACTGTTCAAAGCCAAAGACAACAAGAATACCTTGAAAACGGCAAGAGAGAAACAACTCACATCCAGGAAGGAAAACAATATGATGAACAGCTGACCCCTCACCGGAAATGATGAAGTTCAAAAGGTGGTGGGATAATATTCAAGTGCTGAAAGAAAAAAAGTAAACCAAGAATTCAATATTCAGGAAAACTATACTTTAAAAATAAAAGTGAGTGCACAGATATTATTATTTCAATATAGAAAATACCAAATAATCTATCAGAAACTTCTGAAACCAATAAGTGAGTTTAGCAAGTTTCCAGGATACAGGAATCAACTCTGACCCCATATACCAGCAAGTACCATGTAGAATTTGAGAATTTTTAAAAATGTCATTTATAATAGTTCCAAAAGTAAAGTATTTAGATATAAGTCTAATAAGATATGTATAGAAGCTGTATGTGAAAGACTACAGAATGCTGATAGAAGGAATTGCAATAGGTCTAAATATATATATATGTAATATATATATGATATACTGTGTACATTCAGTCTTTTTAATAATTGCTATCTCTATTGATTCTCCATTTATTAGAACACGTTGCCATAGTTTCCTTTAACTCTTTAGATGAATTTCTTTAGTTCCTTGAACATATTTATAATAGCTCCTCTGAAGACTTTGTAAGTCTGTGCCTTTGTTTCTATTGACTGCTCTTTCTCCCTGAGTATGGTCATGTTGCTTATTTCTCTGCATGTCTTACAATGTTTTTGCTGAAAGCTGGGTATTTTAGATTATATATTATAGCAACTCTGTATTAGAATCCTCCCAGGTTTGTTTTTATTGTTGTTTGTTCGTTTGGTGACTTGCCCGCACAATTCTGTGGACATGTTCTCCCTCATGGTATGTGATGGTATATGGACATTGATATTTGTGCTCCAATTAAAAAAGCATCCGTCTGTCAGCATAAAACTTAGTGATTAGTCATTAATTGGTCAGAGTTTCTTCTCAAATACAACCTCATTTGAATCAGTAAGGATTCAAATTGCCTATGGATCTGTGTCTGGATTGAGGAATGCATTCAAAGTTCAGGCAGTTTATAAGTTTGGCCCATTTTTTTTTTCTTTCTGCTCTCCTGTCTCTTCTGAGCATGCACAAGTTTTCATCTGGGGGTGGTGTTCCTGGCTGGCTCCCCACCACCACCTTCTCTTTATCCTGTGCACAATCTTGTAAATGCACACAGCCTTTCAGACCATCAAAGTATATAGGAGCTCCTCGAAGCCTACTATGATGTTCTCATTCCATGGATTACCCTGTTATATTTCTGCCTATTTAGCTGATCTGTTGCTTGCCCCAATCAAAACAGCAATTTCAGATTAGGTGTAACATGACCTACCATTTGGCTGCCAACTACGTGCAGGGACATACTGTTTTCCCATGGTCTACTTAAAAATCAAGTCAGCCTCCTCTGGTAGCAAAGTCTGTTTTTCAGAGCTTACTCTCTTGGGGTAGGATTACCATTCTGATGAAGCCAGGGGAGGGTTGTATGATAGCCCCTGGCTAAAACACCACACACACTTACTGTTTCTACACAAGGGTCGGTAGCTTTTCTTGAATAAACACTTTTAAATTTGTCGTATGCCTGAGGTTGATTTCCAGAGCCCTGAAATTATTGTTTTTGACAACTTTATCAAGTTTTATTGGGGAGTAGAGTTGATGTTTTGCCATTCTGGAAGTCTCATTTCCCAATTAATCTTTTAAGAAAATTATGAAAATCTATGTTTACCCATATATTTATCATTTTAGTGCTCTTCATTTTGTGTGTGTGTGTGTGTGTAGCTCTGAGTTTATATCTTGTGTAAGAATCTTCCCCCTGGAGAAGTTTAACATTTTTTATGTTACAAGTTTGAGAATGAATTCTCTTACCTTTTGTATTTCTGAAAAAGTCTTTGGTTATCTTATTTGTTGAAAGCTTTTTTTCCCCTAGATTTAGAATTCATTATTTTCCCTTCTTTCAGTATTCACAGTCCTGTGACTGTTTTCCACTGTACATAGGATTGCTAATAAAAATACAGGGCACCTGTAATTTTTATTTACCTGAATTTCAGGTAAACAGCAGATACTTTCTTAGTATCAGTATTTCTCAAATGTTGCATGGGACATACTTTCACTAAAATTGTTTAGTGAAACAATTTTATTCTTTGTCTGAAATTCTAATTTAACCTAGCATCCTATATTTTACCTGGAAGTCCTGAAAAAGCTGTTTCTTATATTTTTCATAGTTTCTAATTTTTTCCTATGGGAGGACATTTCTGTAGTAGTTACTCCATTGATAGAAGCAGAAGTCCTATTGTTATTTGTTTATGGATGCTGTACATTGTGAATCTCACATTGTTGATTTTCTCAAGTCTGTTGTCTTCTTTTAAAGAGTGTTAAAATTTGTTTTTCTGACAGCTAAGTAATTTAAGGCTCTGCATGATCATTTTGAAATTTTTTTTCTTTTTAAGTTTCCTTTTGGTGTTTCCAGAGTAGCCTTCTGGTGTTTCCAGAGTATTCTAGGGCTGTTTAGTCCATTATTAATATGTGACCCTTCTGGAGTTTCTATTGAGTGTATTCATTTTCAACAAATTCTCTCTCCCATGCGTCTAGTCACAGTGCTCATCTCTCCCAGGCCTGTGTGAACTTTGGGAATTGTTCAGCTCCAATCTCTCTGATGGTTGTTCTTTTTCTGCCTCATGGAGCTTTACCTTATATAAGCACAGATAATATTCAACCAAAGACTCAGGAGGATCCCTATGCAGATATCTGCAGTCCTTTCTCTGCATAGCTCCCTCCTCTCTAGTACTTTGCCCTGCAAATTCTAACCACCTCAGCTACCCCACACTTTGATCTCTGTCTCCTTAACTCAGAAAGGCCGCCGTGCTCTCTCTGCTTGGAATCTCTCTCCCTGCACTGCAGTCTGGAAAGTGCCTAGAAGAAGCATAATGCTGATGTGATCGTAGGGCTCACTTTATCTGTTTCCCTTCTCTCGGGGATCGAAGTCCTGTGAAACCTATTATCCAGTATCTAAGAACAGTCCTCATATAGTTTTTTCCATTCTTGTGTTGTTTATGGTGGACTTTATTATGGCCATAAGTGGGAATCTGATTTTTTAAATATCCTTGATCTGTGAGGTACTGAGTGGTTCTTCAGCCTCTTTATAAATTCTGCATATGGGGGAATAACTGTTTCATACTTATGTTGGTAAATTTATATCTATTTGGTTTCTCAGTTGAAAGTGAAACCAGGAAGAATACTACTCTAAAATATTGTTACATGTTGTCCATTGGACTTTATGCTCTAGGCAGGTCAAAATTATTTCTTACACCCCAGGATCCAGCATAGTATGAGGAACAGAGTAGATGTACGATAAATACTTAATGATTATAAGAATAAATTAATAAGTGGCAAAGCATGGAGATGGAAACTGGCAGCTGGTTCCTGATTTGCAGATCAAATAGTTTGGATATTGCCTTGTGGACAGTTGAAACCAGTGTAAATAGGGATGAGATATGTTCAGAGTGATACTCTTTAGAATTATGATTTGGAAGAAGCTTTAGACAGAGCTACACTAGTGTGATATGTTCAGAAAAACAGAAGGCAGGCAAATAAAAGAGGCCCCCATGAAAAATAATCCATGAATCACAAATTTCAGTTAAAAGCAGGCTTAGTATGGACCTGGATTCTGAAATCAGGTGAAGAGGATTATAGTCCCAAGTGTCCTGTCACAGGATAATGAGAGCTAAAGAAAGTCTGACAGACCATTTGTTGTTTATGCTAAGGAAAGTGTTCTGAAAGTCAGTAGACAGTAGGACTATCTGATCTTTAAGGTTCCTTCCATTTCAAATATTCATTCATTCATTCATCATGTATTTATGATTGAACATGTTCTATGTTCTAGCAACTGATTTAGCAATACAGAAAAGATCAGAACTTGCCCTTTGTCTTAAAGGAGAACACAGTATTATAGGAAAATAGATGTGTGACTGTTTGCAGTAGAGTAAGAAAGTTCTTGATTGAAGTCATTTTTCGCTTTGAAGGTCACAGCTGGGGGCGGTAGGGCAGAGAGGCAGTAGTTAACTGGGGTCAAGGAGGTTCTGAATTAAAATGGCGACGTGGGACGTGGATTAGACTCCCACTGCGGCGCTACTTCAGCACTTTGAGTAACTCTTAAGTCAGCAGATAAAAGACAAAACTGAGCTGAAATGTTGTGAATAGATATTCGTAACTATTGATATTTATTCTGTGCTAGAAAAAAAGACATGCCTAAGCCACATTAATTATCATACTATTTAGTATTAATCTGCATAAGTATAATTGCCTTATTAAAAAGCTGATTAGATTAATGCTATTATCATGATAATGGCTAGATTCATTTGAAAAATACCGTATTTTTTATAAAAAACAAAGCCCAGAGTCCCTGCTGTAGACAGAGTCTGAGCACCATTGGTGTTCGATTCACTCATAATATAGGCAGGAAAACAGTTCAGGGAGGAATATGAAAAAACATTATCTTATTTAGTGTGAGGATTATTTCTCTGAGTTACTAGTTAGCCCAGTAAACTTTGCTTTCATTAATGAGAACATTGAAATTTATTTTACTCTAAAAAGTTTCTTTTCTTTTCCCATGAAGTTTATTTATGCTTTTCATTAGGAAATTAAATATTAATTATACACAGAAAACAGAGAACAGTGAAAAGGACAAATATCTATTCATATTTCTACCATCTAAAATAATCACTGTTAATAACTGTATCCTTATATTTCTTTTCTATTCATATTTATGCATTTTTTTATTGTTTTATTGATTTGACATTGTTTAAATTGCAGTGCATTAAAAACTGTATTTTTTTTACCTTCGTTGTTTTAACATATAATGGTAAATACACAGCAGGTGTATCATGCTTTTCATATCTCCTATTACGAAATCACTTAGCAGCAGGAGAAAAGAAGGGGAAAGACTCAAATGAATTCTGTGCTTGTTGTTATGTGCCTCTTTAATTAACTCATTTAATTGACATAACAACCATGTAAGGAAACTGTTCTCTCTACTTTAGAGAAATGATATCTTAGAGAAGGACTTGCTTGAGTTTATAAAGTAACCTCTGGTAACCTTGAGTATCCTTGTGGCATGAACTTAGGGTTGCAGGTCTCCTAAAAATGTTCTTATACATCTCAACAGAAGCAAGAAAGAGAGGAAGAATGAAGGAACCAACTAGAGAGTTGCAGAATGGTTGGCAGAGGAGTAAGGGGATTATGAGGTAATAGGTTCATTTCCAAAGAACAAAGTTTCTTCAATTTAACCTTCCTGATCTAAAATTTGAGAGAATGCAATTGAATAAGGGGAGCAATGGGAGGAAGAAGAAATAGTCCAAATTCTAATACCATTAAACAATCTTTCTTTTAAGCTAAGCAATCGTATGGCCACTTGAGTTATATTTTTACACTATCTTTTGAACCTGATTATTTTAACAAATGCTGTCCAATTGCTGTATTATTTAAAAGAAAAGCTTCTTACATTTCTAATTAGTAGTTATTTTTAAAATATCTGTCATCTTAAGGGCCTGTGAAGATTTATTCGATCTGTGAAGATAAAAGTTTTTCTTTAGGTTGATTCTGCTTAGGTAAAGTCATCAGAGGTAATTTAAATTGTATTGTTTTATTGTTGGATAGTCTGGGTGCTAGTTTGAGAGTCTGAGTTGGTAATATGCTATTTTCCTGAAAACACACCTGAGAGATCATTCCACTTGCAGGTATCTTATGAAATTCGGAGAGAAATGAGGTGAAGACCATGCATCTTTTTTAGACAAGTTCTATACGGAACACCTCCTGTAGCTAACTACAGCAAATTCTTGGCTGAGAGTGACTTTGCCCCCACAGGCTATTTGGCAACGTCTGGAGACATATTTGGTTGTCATACCTCAAGGGGAAGGGAAGGTTCTGGCATCTAGTGTGTAGAGGGCAGGGACACCATTAAAGATCCTATAATGCACAGCCCTGCCTCCTCAAACAAGAAAGGGTCTTCTCCATAGTGTTAACGATGCTGTCGTGAAGAAACCTCTTCTAGGAAGGTCCTTTGAATTCTTCTCTCACTATGCAACCTATATAGTCAGAAGATAGAAAATGAAGAAAGAAATGCATAAGAGTGAGGCGTAATCGGCTTAGAATAAATATTGTTTGTTTTTCTCCTCTCCTTTCCTTCAAGTCAAGTGAGGGAGGCTCCAAGAGACTTCCTCAGGGATTTGCAGGCGGCTGCCAGATGGGAGAATGGCATCTCTCACACTAACTGGATGTGTGCTGATTTGCAGAGACTAGTTTACTCACCTGATTCTGAGACAGGAGGAAGGCGAGGGTGGGAGAGTTCTCAGAAGTGCTTGGCATGCATTCTGAGTTTTAGAGTATACAGAAATAAAGAGACTGCTATTTGGCAGCTGCCTGGAGAATTCTAAAGTTGAGAAGCTGACTGGAGTGGTCTGTGACAGCCGGCCAATAGGGGAGGGCAGTAACAAGCAGGTGGAATCTTCAACTCTCAGTTTGACAAGAAGAGATGAGTTTTCTCTGGGCTAATTGAGCACCTTAAAAGGTAACTGGGCTCAAGATATTTTGGTGGGACCATGCCCGGGGGGTTAGCCTGCCTAGGTGAGAAGCCCCCAGCAGCATGAAGTTAGAGGAGTATCTGCTGGTAGGAGGATCTGCTGGTAGGTAGAGGAGATCTGCTGGTAGGAGGAGTATCTGCTGGTAGGTGGGGTGTTGCAAGAGGTCAGGTGGCTATTGTTCTGCTTGCTTGAGGACATCGTACAGTAGGTAGGAAGGTCACTGCAGGCCTGTGAAAGAGCTGTGAACGTGGTCTACAAGCCAGGGAGCGTATAGGCGTCTGCCACCCCGAAGGAACAAAAGATCAGATGACACAGCGCTCTGTCCTGTTTGCTGCCCCATGCCTCCCCCTGAGCTGCCACTACAGGAGCAGAAAGGAGACCAAGCAGCCTCAGAGAGGAGAAGGAAGGAGGAAAATGAGGGGAGGAGGGAAGGAAAAATAAAATAAGAAGGAAGAGTCAAAGCCCATCTTCCCCATAGACCTCTCCGAGCCTGGGTCATCTATAAATTGATGTGAGGATAGACTGAATTGGGTATGAAATTGCCACGCTGGTATACGCTAGGCTGTGTAATATCTGAAAGCCACTTCTCAGTTGCCGAAGTGTGACTTTTTTCTCATAAATGAAGGGACCAGAAAGCTGAAGGAATCACTGAAAGTGTTGTCTCGGACCAGAAAAGGCATCCAGCACAGCATGTTTGAAGGAACTGGTTGGAGGAAAAACTATTTCTGGCTGGTTCCCTATAGAGTTCAACCCGGTTTATAAAAAAAAAAAAATCAGTTCTGTTGGCCTTTGTCACCCACCTCACATGGGTCAGCATCCTGTTTGTTAAATGTCCACGTGCACTAAATCATTTAAGCTTTGCAATAGTTCCAAAGAGAATAATTATTATCCCCATTTAAAAATGAGGAGGAAAAGGTCTCTGCTGGGTAAATAATATATCATAATGAAAAAAGGGGTACATCCTTTGTAGGTTTTATGTTTTGAAAGTTTTCTCCGATCGCTAATAATTTAGGAAACAACACGGCTACTTCTGGAGTTTTGAACAACAGGGAATGGAATTTTAGCATTAATAAAAAATTACTTCTGATACGGAAACTAACAGGACAGTTTAACCATAAAAACAATGATATTTGTTCTGCTTTTCAGAGCCACATGTCCCATGTGGGCTCCTAAGATTTTGCCCTTTTCTGACATTTAGAAGTTCTTCCTTTACATACTGAAATGGCCATCCCCTGAAACATCCTATCCTTTAGTACTAGAGCCGTTTCCATTCTGAATTATTAAATAGACTGACAACTGAGTTGAGTGAGAACTGAGTTTCTCTGAGTTGCATTGGAAGCTCCTTAGAAGGGCAGAAGAGCTCATTCAGGTGATGAGTGGTTGATTTAGCATCCACTAGCTGGTGTCCCTTTCTCCACCACCAGTTACACGTGTGAGCATCTGTGTGTGGCAAAGAGGTGCTAAAATACAGGAAATTAAGAATTAATTTTTATTAGATCCTGCTGTTTGTTTTCACTGTTCGGATCTTAAAACTCCCAGAGACCTCTGATTCTAGGGGTAAAATGAAACCATTTTACTACCTTATTTGTCTTTTACAAGGTGTACTAAAATGATCTTTAAATAAGCGTGCATGCACCCAAGAATATAGGAAGATAGAAGTTAACACTCGTCATCCTGAAGCCTGAAGTCTAAAGTGGGCTTCTTTTAAAGCATTAACAAGGATACGATTATTTACAACTGTTCATCTCCCTGGGCAAAATCAATACCTATAAAGTATGTAAACCTATGTCTGCATTCTTAAATGAAGCTTTCAGGCCTCAGGACTATCTCTGTTGTGGGTTTTGTGTTTGCTCTGCATTTAGCATCTCGAGTATTAGATTCCCTGAAACTGGGAGATGGACTCCCATTTTGAGTGTAAGGTTTGCCACCCTTAGTAATGAGGAGAAAGATCTATTCAGTTCAGTCAACAAAGAGTTGCTAAGGACTCATGTGTCCTGGTGTCAAGGAGCTTGATCTTCCTGTAACTTCTTGACTTGTGGCCCTTTCTGATCCCTTACTCTCAGATTAGTAAAAAGCAACACCATCTACCCAGCTGGTACAGACTGACTCTGGGTATCACCTGGATCTCTCCAAAATCAGTCAATCACCTAATCCCGTTGATTCTGCAAGTTACTGTCTCAAGAATCCAGATCCATCTCGTTCATCTCACTGCTGCTAACTTGGTCCAGCCCACCGTCTTCTCTTGTACGGGTTGTTTATAAGAGCTTCTTAACTGATCTTCTTGACACCTGTCTTTTCCACTTTTCATTCATTTTACAAAGAGTGATATTTATAAAATAAAAGTTTTGTAGGGTGAGTCCCCCCCCAGCAACATCTCAGTAGCATTTTATTGCCCAGATTATGAAACCCTAAATCCATTGCAGATGTGTAAGTCCCTTGTGACATGGCTCTGCTTTCCTCAAAACATTCTCTTTGAACATGAACATCATCCATTGTCCTCAGAGGCATGGGGGAAGATTAATTGTAAAGCAAAAGGACTCTTCTTTTGTTCTGTTATTCCTTCCCGTTATTCTTTCAACATTCCCTTCCTGTTTCCTTGCAACACTCCTCCCTAACTAAACCTGGTGAGTTTTCAATCATCTTTAAGTTTTCAGCTCAGACATTACTTTCCACTTGGGCTGAGTTGGGTCTCTGGTTACATGATTGCCATCATTCTGTATTACCTCCTCTGTCACACCCTTTACCAAGTACTCCCCATTCTGGTCTTTCAGCTCTGTGTGGCAGACGCTGTGTCTGTCTGTCTTTCTTTCTTTTTTTTTTTTCTTTTTTTCACTGAATTCCCAGTGTCTGATACATAGTAGATGCTAAATAATATTTGCTAATTTAGTGATGTTCTCTGAACCTAGTATTTTTGGGGATTTCTAACCTAGATTTTGAAAAGTTTTACTTATTGATAGATAAATGTACACACACACATACACACACACACACACACACACACACTCTCCTACGTTTCCCCTGGTTATTGCATTTTGTGTACCATCCTCAGAGAATCTGAGAAGAGTGCTATACGAGCCTAAGAATGGGATTGGACAATAACTCTTTACTTAACTGGGTTGTTAATCCTACATGCCTGGGGTGATAAACCCCAGAAAATCTGGATAATCCTAGATAGTATTCAGAGAGAACTGGAAACAGCTATAAATACATATCAAACTGTCAAACACCATTATCCTTTAGACAACTCTGCAGTCCTTCCAAATTATATTAGGCTATTCTTGCTTCCCAACGTCTTCCCATGCCTTTTCCTATTTTGTCCCTGTTATTCCCTTCACTTTCTATGTTCTTGCTCTGTTTACCCAACCCTCTCCCATTTCTCCTTTTTTCCTTCTTCCTTTGTCTTTATTTATTTATTGACACTTTGCCATCTGCCTCCATGATTCTGCCTTCAGGAATTGTGTCATCCTTTCTCACTCTTCTTGCTTTTCTCTCCTGTCCTTCCTTCCCTTATTGCATTTCTTTTTTGTTGGGGGGGGGGTACAGAGACTTCTGGGTTTGTCTTCTCTCGCTCCGTTTACATTGTCTTCTCGGTCTTCTTCACTTCTTCCACCCTCTGCCCCTGGTGGAGTACTGTGAGCACCAGACTGTGCGTCCTGGTGTGGAGGGGAGTTGCCCACTGGTCACATTAAGCCCCTGTGTTCTCCTAGGCAGCCCTGTTTATTCTAGATTAGCATCCATATGACTCACAGGCAGGGAAAGTCGTTGAAATTCCATAGATTAGCAAATAATTCTTGGCAGTTTCAAAATGAAAGCAACTGTACTGCCAAGAGGCTTCTGTTTACCACACAAAACAAATGTTGTTACTCTTTCAATTCCAAAAAAGCATCTTAAAAGCATCCTTTCACAAGAACATTGTTCTAGCCTTTATGTCTAATTAGATGTAAAGAAAATCCTTTGTTATTTTTGCTACACAATTTAGGCTTGGCTAATAACCAGAGATAAATAATAGTTTACCCCTGCTGGGTTCTGCAGCAACACGCTTCTGAATAAAATAAGTGCACATGCGCCGTACAAATTCACTGAAAGGCCTTTCTTTCCTACATTCGTTTCTCTTTCTTCCTTGATTCCTTTCACCTCATAATAATCCTCTTTTATTTTTTTTCTTCAGGAGCTTTGCAGCATGGTTTCCATAAATATTTTGAGGAAAACAGCCTAGTTCTTTTTTTTTTTCATTGCCCCATTTTGTATGTTTTCAACTAGAATGCACCGTGAGTCTACTGGCTTTTCTAGTTGTAACTTAGCTGTTCTGTTGAGACTGGATGCGATGGGTGGTAAGTAAAGGCATCAGAATACAGGTGATTGGCCCGTGCTGCATTGACAAGGTAAGCTACACCAGTGTTTTGAGGTTTTTGTTTTGTTTTTTTCCTCCATATACACAATCTTTTCTTTTTTTTTTTTTCTTTTCCTGAAACTGAAGTAAATTTCTCCTGGTTTGTGCCTTTGTTGAGATTCCTTTACTCAGTATGCTGGTGGTCTGTCCTCTTTGCTTACACAGTCTTCATTTTGTTTTTTACACAAGTCACACAGTGTATCTGCTCTGAACACAGTGAGTATCTTTGGTTTTCTACCTACTTGTGTTTGCCGCTGCTCTGATGTTCAAGTACAGATGAAAGGGCAAATGTGTGGCAGGGCCCCCAGACCTGGAATAGATCCCTCCTGGAGCTAAAGCAAAGCATGCATTTTAGCAGGTAGCTAAGTCAGAGACAGGGCTTTTGTTTTGGCTTCACCTTAGACTGCCATGTGGCCTTGAGCAAATCTCTTGTCTGATCTCTGCCTTTAAACTTTTGTTTTTTTATTAAAGATTTCATTTATTTATTTATTTATTTATTTATTTATTTATTTGTCTGTTTGACAGAGAGAGACACAGCGAGAGAGGGAACACAAGCAGGGGGAGTGGGAGAGGGAGAAGCAGGCTTCCCGCCCAGCAGGGAGCCTGATGCGGGGCTCGATCCCAGGACCCTGGGATCGTGACCTGAGCGGAAGGCAGACACTTAATGACTGAGCCACCTAGGCGCCCCGTATGCCTTTAAACTTTTATCCTCTTTCCCTACTTGGCATTCTTATTATGGAGTCAAGTGAGATGCAATGGTGACATTTTTGAAGAAAACATTTAAGTATTTTTTTGACATGACTTTTATGCTTCTGGAAGGGTGAAATTGTACATATTATTTGACCCTCTGTCAGTGGAACCATATTGGAGTAATAAGGTTCTCTTCCTGAATTTGGAACTTGGAATGCAGAGAGAAAGAGCACATTTGGTGTTGTATACCATAAATGCTGATGGTGCTAGACCCACGCAGCTGTCCCCCTGAATGACCCCAATGGCTGGGTATCCAAAGCTTTGATTCTCGAATTCTTCTACCAAGTGCCATTCAAATACTCTTCCCTGCTTTCCCCTTTTTGAGTAAGTCTAGGCATTTCATTGACTTGCTACCAAAAATATCTTAACAAGTACAGTAATAATTATAACACAATTGAGCTTTTAGTACAAGAAAGCATTGGCTTACCTCATATTCTGTGTCATATAATCTTCACAGTAACCCAGTGGAGTAGATACTCTTATTATTTTGATTTATCAGATTAGGAAATTGAGGTTGACAGAAGTTAAGTAATTTAGCTAAGATTACACTCAGAATATGAAAGCTTTCTGATCCTACGCTGATGACCTTAGCATATATGCTATGCTCATTTAGGGCAGCTTGTTTATGCTAGCCAACAGGCAGCAAGAGTTGGCATTAGAAATGAAAACAGAACAAAAAAGGAGTTGTGTCATTAGAGAAGAGTTGGTGGAACACAGGGAGATTTAACAAGCCTTTCAGAATGGTGGGAAACACAGAATGGAAAATTCATATTAGCTCTTGGGAAGAATTTCTTGACCATAAGGTTTGTAAGCAAGGGAATAAGTTACTGAGGAGATAGTAAAATTAAAAGCTCTAATAAAATATTAAATAACTATTCCTATGGAGTAGTTTATGTAGGCTTTAATGTGAAGGCAGGGAATTGGAGTTGAATTCAGCCTTGAAAAATACTGTGGACTCTTGCAAGTGTAAAAAATTTAATAGCTAATAAAAATTTTTTTCCCCAATAAGGAGATGCACAGCTTGTAATATTACAAATATCAAAATTATTTATTTTATTCTAAGCATGAATGATCAGTAGTAGTAGCTGATTATAAAGACTAGGATTAAATGAAATTTTAAATTCCTTTGCGTATATATAATTTGACATGGAATCATACTGATTATTACTATTTGAGAAATCCTGGAGACAGCCTAAAACTGGAGATAAATAAATTCTTTTATACTTTTTCAAATCAGATAATATAGGTTCTTAAATCTGTAGGCCAATAACCTTGATCTCAGTCCTCCTAAATATTCTAAGCTCTAATGAGAAAACCTGGAAAAGACTGTGATATTCCCCAGGGACCAGAATAGCTTCACTAAAAAAAATCAGATCTTTTTACTCTCATATCCTTTTTGGAGACTACGCTACTAAGTTTGTAGCAGGAGAAGGCCAGTGCTATGGAATATCATGATTGTAGCAATGAAAGAATCAAATGGGAAATGGGAAAGTATTGCCAATATATTATAAACATTTGAAATTAATTACCAGCTATTACAAGAGTATATTATTAGATTGGTCTCCAGCTTGGAGGGAAGTACTTGTTTGGGTTTTTTTGAGAGAGTATGAGAGAGAGAGAGAGAGCAGGGGAGGGACAGAGGGAGACAGAATCCCAAGCAGGCTCCACACTCAGTGAGGAGCCTGACCCTGGGCTCCATCTCGTGACCCTGAGATCACAACCTGAGCCGAAATCAAGAATCCAATGCTTAACTGATGGAGCCCCTCAGGTGCCCCATTGGAGGGAAGTCTGTAGTGGATTGCCACATAAATCTTATGGTTATCATCTCCAGTCCAAAATGTCATCAAATAATTTGAAATGTTAGTTTTATAAATTTTATAAATTGAAGTGTAATATATATGCAAATAAGTGCCCTCCATATAAATATGTAACTCAGTGATTTTCATAAAGCTGACCCACCCTTGTCACCAGCACCAAGAGCAAAAGAAAACATTACCAGAATTTCAGAAGGTCTCTCATGCTACCCATTTCTCATTACCACATGCCCCTGACTTCTAATATAGTAGATGAGTTTTACCTATTTCTCAAGTTTATATCAATGGAATCATATAGTTGGTATTCTTTTGTGCACAGCTTATTTTGCTCAGCATTATGTTTGTGAGATCTATCTCTGTTGTTGCCTGAGCAATAATTTGTTCATCCTATGGCTGTATGTAGTGCAACAATGCACAAACATTGCCACAATGTTTTTAATCTATTGATGGACATTTGGGTAGTTTCCAGCTTAGGGATATGAATAGAGCTGATGTGAACATCCTTGCAATATACATTATGTGAATTGTGTGAACATACATATTTCTGTAGCCGAGAGAATTGCAAGATCATAGGGTGTGCCTATTTTCAGTTTTAGTTGAAACAGCTAAGGAGTTTTCAATGTGATTGTTGCAATTTGTAATTCTACCAGAAGTGTGTGAGAGGTTCAGTTGTTACACATTTTGAGCAACAGAAGGTAGTCAGCCATTTTCATTTTAGTCATTCTGATGGGTGTGTTGTGGCATCGATTGTTGTTTTATATTTTTAGAATTGAGATGTAATTCACATACCATAATATTCACCCTTTAAAAATGTACCATTCAGTGCTGTTTAGGATATTCATAATGTTACTCAACAATCATCATTATCTAATTTCAGAACATTTTCATCGTCCCAAAAGGAAACTCGACACCTCTTGGAAGCTATATACCGTTTTCCTCTACCCCAGGCCCTGAAAACTACTTTCCGCAGTACTTTCTGTCTTTATGGACTTGCCTATTCTAGACATTTTGTATAAAGGGAATCTTACAGTTTGTGGCCTTTTGTGTCTGGCTTCTTTCACTTGGCATGTTCTCAAGGTTCTTCCATGTTATAGCATGAATTGGCACTTCATTTCTTTTTATGGGTGACTAATATTTCATTGTACGGATATACCATGTTGATTTATAGATTCATCAGTTGACGGAAATTTGGTTCATTTCCACTTGGGGGTATTATGAATAAACATTTATGTGCCAGTTTTTGTGTGGGCATTTGTTCATGGTTCTCTTGAATAAATACCTAGGGTGGAATTGCTGGGTTATATGGCAATATTATCTTTAACTTTTTGAGGACCTGCCAAATTTTTCCAAAATGGCTACACTATTTTATGTTTTCCTCAACAATGTATGAAGGTTCCAGTTTCTCAAATCCTCACCATACTTTTTGTTTTCCTTTTTTGATTACAGCCATCCTAGTTGGTGTAAACTGGTATTGTATTGTGGTTTTGATTTGTATTGTCCTAATGGCTAATGCTAATGAATATCTTCTAATGTGCTTATTTCCCACTTACGTATCTCCTTGGGAGAAATCCCTTGCCTGTTTATTAATTGAGTTATCTTTTTATTGTTGAATTATAGTAGTTCTTTATATCCAGCATACTAGAAATTTATTGGATGTATGATTTGCATTGATACATGATTTTCTCCCATTTTTTGAGTTGTCTTCAACTTTCTAGATGATATCCTTTGGTGCACAAATATTTTTAATTTTGATGAAGTTTAATTGATCAAATTTTTGTTACTTATTCTTTTGGTGTCATATTTAAGAAACCATTGCCTAGTTGTAGGTTATGAAGATTGGTACCTATATTTTTGTCTAAGAATCTTATGGTTTTACCTCTTCCGTTCAGTTCTTTAATTAATTTTGAGCTTTTTTTTTTTTTGGATATAGTGTGAAGTAGGGTTCCAAATTTATTCTTTTGCATGTGGATATCCAGTTGTTTCGGCACTATTTATTGGAAAGACCGTTCTTTCCCCAGTGAATTGTCTTGGCACCATTGCTGAAAGTCAGTTGCAGTAAATATTTCTGTGTTTTGTGGTTTTGTTTTAATTTTCCCTTGCAAGTAATCACACTTAGCAACTATTCCATATACTTATTGTCATTAGAGATACTCTTTTTTGAAGCCTTTTGCGAATCTCTGCCATTGTCTTAACTGATTTATAGGAACCTTATAGATTTTTGTATATTAGGGTTTTTTTTCAATTTTTTAAAAAGATTTTATTTATTTATTTGACAGAGAGAGAGAGAAAGCACAAGCAGGGGGAGCGGCAGGCAGAGGGAGAAGGAGAAGCAGGCTCCCCGCTGAGCAGAGAGCCCAGCGTGGGGCTTGATCCCAGGACCCTGGGATCATGACCTGAGCAGAAGGAAGGCGGACGCTTAACTGACTGAGCCACCCAGGCACCCTTGTATATTAGCTTTTTTGTCAGTATATGTCTTATAAATATTCTCTGCTACTTTATGGCATGATTTTTGACCCTTTTGATGGTGTCTTAATAAATAAAACTTTAAAGTTTTAGTGTAGTTTAATTTATCATTTTTTTTTTCCTTTATAGTTAGTGGTCTGCATCCTTATTAAGTAATTTTAGCCTAGGCAAGTTTTTGAAATTATTTTATTTTTCCAAAATGTTTATCATTTTACCTTCACAGTTAGATCTCCAATCCATCTGGAGTTGATATGTGTGTATAGTATGGAGATAGATTTAGTTTTGATATATGGTTAATCAGCTGAATCAGAACCATTTATTAAAAAAGACCACCTTTACTGCACTGGGGCATCACTTATGTTATAAACAAGAGTACCAAATGTATGTGCATCTGTTTCTATACTTCCTCTTCTGTATCATTCATGTCTGCTTCTCATCTCTCTCTCTCTCTTCCATTGGTCTGTTTTTTATCTCCATTCAGCAACAGCATGCTATCTGAATTACTATTATTTTATAATAAGCCTTGATATTTGGATACATCTTATGGCTTTGTTCTTTTTCAACATCATGTAGGCTATTCTTGACCTTTCATTTTCAGTGTAAGTCTTAGAATCAATTTATCAATGTCTACATGAAAATAAATCTCTCAGGAATTCTGATTGAGATTCAAATCAATTTGAGGAGAATTGATATCTCTATAATGAGCCTTCTAATCCATGGGTGATGTATGTCCCTCTATTTATTTATATTTTAATTCCTCCCCGTATTAATTTTAGACTTTTTCACTGAAGAGGTCTTCTGAACCTTTTGCTGGATCTGTTACAATGTATTTGGCTTATTTGTTGCTATTGAAAATGGCATCTTCCTGGTTTTCCATTCCTCTTTATCACTGAGAAATATCTTCCTTTATCTCATTTATTGCCTCAAATCTGTTTGATATTACTATAGCTTGGTTGATGGTGTCTCCTTTTATTTTCAACTTTTTGGTATTTGTATATTGAAGGTGGTTTTCTTTTAAGCAGCATATAACGTTTTACTTTTTTAACCAGTCTAATAATAATATACTTTTACTCGAGTATTTAGTTTACTTCTATATGTGTTCATTGTTTCTACCATTTTATTATTTATCTCCAACTAGCCCACCTGTTTTATGTTCCCTTTTTGTCCTTCCATTTTTAGTATTTAAATATTTTTATCAATCTGTTTTTCTGCCTGACTAATTTGTTAAAGATCCTTTGGTTTTGCTCTCATTCCTGATATTTTACTGGTTAACCTGGGGATTATAAAATACATTTTAGCTTATTAGAGTCTAATGAAAATGATTACTTTGACCACTTGCTTGATCCTGTTAGGACCTTGACACACTTTAACTTCATTTACCACCTGCTGCTCACAATTTGTGTTGCCATGTATTCCAATTAGGCATATTAAACATATTGTGATGCCTTTTTTTATGTCAATAGATTTAGATTTATTCCACGTGCTTACCACCTCCATTGCTTGTTGTTTCCTCCTGAATTTCCATGTCTCCCCCCAGGGGTCATTTTTCTCCTGTCTGAGGAACTCCTTTTGCCATTTCTTTTTCCTGTGTGTCTGGTGGGGACACATTTTCTCTTTTTGTTTGTTTGTTTGGTTGTTTTGCTCTCACTGTCGCTTAGATGTAAGGAACAGATGATATTAGCAATCCCCGCTTAGCTTCTACTCCCACTCTAGCTGTAGACACAGCTGGGGGAAGTTCTGATGCTGCAGAGAAGATTTATCCAGTGTCACTTTCTCATAATCACAGGCAGAGAGGGAATGAAAGAGACCCAATTATTGATGTTTTGACCTTTGAATAGATTCAGTCCTAGAAAGGGAGAAGGGTGGGCCAATGGCTATCTTATACCAACCAAATGATCAGTATTGATTTAATAGGGTGACTCCACGTGAAAACTTGAGGAACGGGCGAAGTAAGTGGTCTCGCCTGAGCTATTCCCTTACTTTCTTAGCTCTTGCATCTCTTAACCCATTTGTCTGAAATATTAAGCCTGTGTCAAGTCCTGCTTCCATTTGCATACGTTGTCTCCCTTAATAACAGGTGTTCCCCTGAGCATCCTCCTTGAACTGCTAGTTTTGGTGTGAATTTTCCTCCAGAAATTTTGGACATGGATTAGAACAGCGTATTGATTAAATCCTATCAAGGCCTCACTATCCTCAGGAATGAAAATTCACTGCTTCTCCAGTTATCATTACAAAATTCCCAGGTACGTAATCCAGTCTAGGTCCACAGAGGTCTACAATGAGTTTATGGCAATATTAAGGCATCCTAACAATTCAAGGTCAACAATATATAGAAATGCTCCAAATTTTAGTACAAATTCATTCTTCCTATAAATTTTCCAGGGTGAAATTAAAGCTCCAGAATGAAGTTGCAAGTTCTTAGAAGTCGAAGTCCAACTCTTTAAAGTCTTGAAATTTTGTATCAAAAGACCAGAATTAACCTAAAAATTCATTCTTGCAAATTTATTACTTTGCTTTGTCTCTGCAGCAGGGATTTTAGTGTGGTGCTTTTAAATTCTTAGAACAGAGATGGGAGGCCATGGGAGAAAATTCATAATCTTCTAGGATATAGCCCTGCAGATACATTGGTGGCAATTCCCTTTGTGTCAATCCTAGACTGAGGACATAGAATTCTATTGCTACATTGTCTAGTTTTTAGTTGCCAGGTAACCAGTTGTTACATGATAATCAGCATTGTTTTTTACAGACCTAAGTCATCTACCAGTAGGGGGCAAAATGGTCTCCTTTATACGTGTTATTGAAATTGTTCATCTCAACATTCCTTCTAAATGTATGACATGCAAATATATGTGTATACAATGTGCCAGAGCAAACTACATCAAAAAAATTCTACCCAGCTACATAGGCATATTCCATTCTGTGGAGGATGAAGCAGGAGAATAACATTATTTTCATTTTTATGAAGCCATGTGTAGGGTCAGTGGACTAATAAATGAAATCTGAATTATTCATCAGTCTGTATGTCATTTAGATCTTTAAAATCAATGCTGATGTAGTAGTAGAAATGCTCCAGCTCTCACCAAACCAATATAATTGTCTCCTTCCTTCTCTCTCTTTCATTTTTAACCATTTACTTTTATTCGGGATTTTGGAATCTGGATAAATTTCCATACATTGCCCCTAACAACCATAACAGACATTAATAATTTATGGGCCTGTAGTGTGGAGGGTGTTTGCGAAGGAATATTTCACACAGAGTGTAATCTCACAGACGTAACCCCAGATTTCTGATTCACATTCGTTAACTTAGGCAGAGACTAACTTACTAGTTTTCTGTATTAACAGAGTATCTCTGAATTCTTTGGAATTTATAAGATAGGGATAAGTAGGACTTTGTATATACTTTCAGTGAACAGATTATTTACTTCACTTTTTTTGGTTTTAATACAAATCTACATGGGAAAAAAATGGAATTCACATGATAGGATGACTTATTGATTAATTTCTTTCCATTTCCACTGATTTTTTTTATTTTTGCCTCTGCCTTCACCCCTATAGATACATTTCTCTCTGTGGTTTGTTGTTGGTTTTTGTTTGTTTGTTTTGATTTTTGGGGGCTTTTTGAAATTGCCTGTAATAAATGCTCAGAATTTGCTAAGCATTTCTCTCTCCTTGTGTTGCATTAAAACATGCCAAATTAAAAAGATATTCATGGCATTGGAAAGATTAATTCCTGAGCTACTGAAATGTTATTTTTCATCTTAACTCGGTTTTTTTTGGAAAGCTTACTTTCAGGGACAGCTGCAAAAGAAAGACTTCTAATTCAACGAATTACTGAGAATATAAATAGAAGAGGGGAAATCCCTTAATGCTCCATCCAGCATTCACCCATTCTCTGTTGTGGACTTAGATTAACAATAATTCCTGAGGCTAATAATAACTGACATTTACTGAGTATATACTGTATGCTAAGCAGTGTCTCAAGTATTTTACATTTATTGTACATAATTTTCATGATAACCAATGAATAAGACCTACGGTTGTAATACCTCTTTTATACATGAAGATTCTGAGGCACAGAGAGGGTAAGTAACCTGCCCCAGTTCACCCAGCTCTTAAGAGGAGGAGCCAGATTTCAACCCACTCTGTCTGGCTGCAGAGCTTTCCTTTAAGCTGCTGCCTCTTGGTGTCTGGGACAGGCAATGCCCCGTGAATCATTCAATGATATGGAGTCATTTCCTTTCCAAATAAATGATGTTAATGTCTGTTCTGGGTGTTCTTCGGCATGTAAATCGGAATGCTCCCCATTATGCTGTATTCTCCACGTCTGAGGATGAGGAATATGCACACAAATGGCATTGTTGTGCAACCTTTAAAGATTCAAGATCTATATTCATTGGGGGTGGGACCTAGAAATTTATACTTTTCCTCAGTTCCCCAGGAGATTCTGATGCAGTTACTTTTCAGATAAGCCTCTGGGAACGATTGTTTTACATCAAACCTATGAAAGAATATGCCCCTATCGACACAATAACATATGAGGTTTTGGCTAGGAACCAAAAGGCACAGATGGGTGTAGGTGGTAATTAGTTCAACCAGAGCTCCCCTCTAAAACGTTCATCACACTCTTGGTTCCAAAGCAGTGCGTCTTGTCCCCGGAGGGCAGAAGCATCGACTGCCAATTTTCTAGTGGCTCAGCTCAGCCACCAGGATGGTGTTCTGCTTGCAGTGGACACCCAGGAAATCCTATAATGATAATAATAAACACATATTTAGCATTCACCACCTGGGTGCCACGTGGTGTTCTAAGTGCTCCACATACATTACTCTTTTAATCCTCTCATCCTCCCCCCGAGTTAGTCCTTTTCTTATCCATTTTTCTCATCAGGAAACTGAAAACAGATATGTTAAGAGCAAGAAATAGGAGCAGAACTGGGATAAGATTGACTGTGAGCTTCAAGAAAATGTCTCAAGTGATGGCTTGAAGGCAATCACTGTGCTCATCTTCCCTCTGCCAATCCAGAGATGAAGATGGGATTTCATCTTATTACAGTTTTAAGACATGTCTGTCTCGATTTAAGAACTTCTTCCTGATACGCTTCATCCTTTCCCACTCTCTCCTTTCTCCTCTCTCTCCAGCCTCGTCTTGCTACCTCTCCTCTCCTTTTCCTCCCTTCTTCCCTCTCTTCTTCCTTCCCTTGTTATAATTAAAAATGTTTATCAGAGCACACATTTCGTAAAATAGAAAGGGCAAATAATTCTTATCCAAATATATTTAAAAATACTGTTTCACATTAACACGACTTAAATATTAGCATAAACTTTGACATCAGTTTTTGAGACAAATAGCCATTTCACTGAGCAGAGTCATCAGTTTTGCTTGGTGAATAAGGAAGCACTGTGATTTTCTGTACGTGGCTACCTGGGTATCTCCCAGGAATAGTCAAGATTGGAGGAAGGGTTAGGGCTCGGTAAATATTTCAGCTTGCCTGAAGGCTGTTTTAGGCGATCACCTTTTGTATTTTTAATATTATAAAAGGAATGGTGACTGACAGGTAAAAATTTTTCCCTGATTTAGGGAGAAATGATGAAAATATTCTCTTGAGCCTCATCACCTGGGATTTCTGAGGCAACCTAGGGATAAAATCCTGGAGCAATATTGGTTGAGCTTCACATTGCGATCACTCAAAGTATGGGGCTTCTGTGTTCCCTCAAGCAGGACTATGGCTTTTATCTCCATATCCTTCTTCCTGGAGACAGGAGCTTATATTGGCTACTACGGGGAGCCAATGAGAGATGTTTTCACTGAAAATAAAGGAGTGAATTTATCCACTTAATTTCTGAAGCACTGATAGAGCATTTCCAACTCTTTCTTGCATGTCTTAGTTGAAACCCTCATCATTTCTCATGCAGGCCAGTGTTTCTTTTCTTTTTCTTTTAACTTTATTTTTTAAGTAAGCTTCAGTAAACCAGCGTGGGGCTTGAACTCAGGACGCTGAGATCAAGAGTCACATGCTCTACCAACTAAGCCAACCAGGTGCCCCAAGCCAGTGTTTCTTAAACTTTAGTAGTGTATGTGTCCCTTTTTAGGAAAAATAAATCCAGTAAACGCCAACTATTAATTTGAAATTACTTTTATCACACTACATAACACTAGGCATAAACTCCTTGGGCTTCTACTTTCTAATTAAACCTCAAATCTAAACAAATTTAGAAACTAAATACAAGCAGAACAGCAAAACGATAACATTTGAGATAAGATTGATTTGTCACGGACCTTTTTTTCCTGCTGAAACCAAGGTGCCAAAGTTAGATTTACTATTGGAAATGTATTACTGAATTTTCTGTTTTACTTATTGTCTGCTTAATTCTTTTCACTCTAAATATAATAAACTATCATTTATGTCTAGTCACCATCATCCTGATCATATTAGGTCCTTTTCTTCTTCTTCTTCTTCTTCTTCTTTTTTTTTTTTAGAGAAGGAGAGAGAGCAGGGGGGGAGAGGGGCAGAGAGAATCTTAAGCAGGCTTCATGCCCAGCATGGTGCCCCATGTGGGGCTCAATCTCACAACCCTGAGATCATGACCTGAGCTGAAATCAAAAGTCTTACACTCAACCGACTGAGCCACCCAGGTGCTCCGGGTCCTT
The DNA here is from genome assembly GCF_004348235.1 of Phoca vitulina. Classification (NCBI taxonomy): domain Eukaryota; kingdom Metazoa; phylum Chordata; class Mammalia; order Carnivora; family Phocidae; genus Phoca; species Phoca vitulina. The sequence goes on from NW_022589778.1 coordinate 5,414,482, forward strand.
TTCTAACAATGGTATTTTAACAACTAAGTAATTATTTTCCTAGGTCTATGAACTTAATGGCATATCATAGATTCGTTACCATCAAAATGCAATGAAAAGTTCTTTTATTGCTTATTTACTGATAACCTTCTATTTGGAACATATTATGAAAGGAATTGTACTTTTGATGCCACAGCATTGCTTCTTTTGAGTTTATTGTACTTGCACTACTGTGCTCTACATGGTAATCAAAATTTCTCATCCCTGTTTCTCATTTGAAAAGTCATTACTTAAAAATCTGTCTTTATTCTTTTATTATTTTCCCTTAACAATTAAAGTAGTGGTTTCTCTCTATCGCATCACTCTTGTGATATCAAATCTAAGTCTCATTTTATTAAATAACTTAAGAAACTAAAGCCTTAGTCTATGAAAAATGTTTTTTAACTGCAAATTATAATGGCAAAGGAGAATTTTGTCTTAACTGGTAAAAGAATATGAATATGGGTTTGTACCTGAGACCTTTTTGTCATTTTGACATGAGAAATATAAATGCAACAACAGGGTTCCAAGGCAATAATTAGTTATAAGATTGTCTTTTAGGGGCACCTGGGTGGCTCAGTCGTTAAGCGTCTGCCTTCGGCTCAGGTCATGATCCCAGCGTCCTGGGATCGAGCCCTGCATCGGGCTCCCTGCTCTGCAGGAAGCCTGCTTCTCTCTCTCCCGCTCCCCCTGCTTGTGTTTCCTCTCTCGCTGTGTCTCTCCCTGTCAAATAAATAAATAAAATCTTTAAAAAAAAAAAAAAAAAAAGATTGTCTTTTATATACTCAAAAAACTAAGAAGAAAAATTACTATTATATTTTTTTAGATCTCTCAGTTGTGTAAGAATTTATCCACTTTAAAAAGCCTGGTTTGGGCAACTTTGGCCACCTTGTCTCCCTGTCTGTGGCTTTGATCCCATTTCATCTACTTTTAGACTAAGACTTTAATTTATCTGAAATGCGCGGCTGTTCCAATTCATTGCCCTATTTAAAATCTTTCAATAACTCCATCTGGCCTAAAACCTAAATTCCAAATTCTTTGTGTGACATTTAAGGCCATTATTTGGCTCCAGCTACCTTTTCCATCCCATTTCCATTCACCCCCCTTTGAGGGCCCTTCATGCTTCTTAAATGCGTCTTGCTTTTTCAGACTTCCACTCCTCCGCATGCTCTGTTCTTCTGCCTTACGTGCCCTTACCCTTCTCAGACCTCCCCTTCCTATTCCACATCTCTGGGAAATTTTCCCTTCAAAATTCTGTTCTGGGTTGGATTTTCTCAGGGAAGTCTTTCCAAAGTGCCACTAGGCAATGAGGCCATCTTTGTGCTCCTATAGAACCTGAACATGCTCTGCTCACTGCAGGTGTCAGACTGTCAGGTGTGTCTTCCTACATACACAGGTGTCCTAATAGAAGGTGACTTGGTATTGACAGAGGGTAAGAGTACTTATTAGGTCAATGTTTACAAAGAAATGGCAATAACAAGCACGTCCCTCCCCTTTGAAAAGAAACTCTTCAATCAAGGGGATTTGGTAATAAATAAAGGGGATTTGGTAATTAATTTCATGCCTTTCCATGACAATCTTTCCATTTGCCCTGAGAGGCCAAATAAAGTAGTTGTTAAGAGCAGAGGTTTTTGGATTCAAGTACACCTAGTACTCTTTTGCTAATTCCCTACATGACCTAAGGCTTATTTATATCTCCTTGCTGTGCGAAGTTGTTTTAATGATTAAATGAGATGATAAAATGGTTAGTTACATAGTAAGCATTCAATACAAGTTAGCTATCATTGATAATAAAATATTAATCTATACATTTACAAATCAAAGGAAAAAAAATCGCCCAGCAAATCCTGACTTGGGACAGGAAATAAGATCACCATATGCAGGACTGCAGCGCTTGCAGCACCAAAGACTGCAGGGAAAGCCTTTCACCTCTTTGCCATGCCAATCCTGCACTGATGACAGCCTGGGAAAACAGGCCATGAGTTTATTTTGTGTTACTGAGTGAATCATTTTTCACTCCTTTCTCCTACTCCCTGCCCTATGCCAAACTCCCACCATTTTGGATTCCCCATGTAGAATATAATCTGTAGGGTTAAAAGTTACCAGTAACTGGCAAGGAAAATAGATCTTTGGTCCTCTACCCCTTGGAATTATAATGAATTCCTGGGGTTTAGACTGCCATGTATGTTCTGTGCCTTTTTCTCAGGAACTGAATCCAAGGCACATGCGGAATGTAGCTGTTAAGAACAAACAAACAAACAAACAAAAAAACTGAAGAAGCAAAGTTGTTGGGTTTTTTCCCCCCTTATATCAAGAAGGTGTCATTTGGAATCTTGGATGAATCATCTGTCATTGCTGAATGGCAAGATAATGGTCTTATGTTAGTAAAGAGAGAGACATAAATGATGTGTTGCAAAGTAATAACAGAAGATTGCTTAACAGGTGTGCGAAAATGGCGCTAATGCTTACAGATACAAAGGCAATGTGACAGTAATCCGGTAGGACACGGTGGAATGCACATATGCTCATGTAATGGATATATTTTAATTCTCTTGAATACTGTGTGCCTATGCATTTATGTGGGATTTATAAACATGGCATAATACTGTTTCCGGGTATTCTAGTTTAGAGTTAACATGAGTTTAATATGCATTCTCTCATTTGTTCCATATAAAAACTCTGTGAGCTAGCTATCCTTGGAAAAGGAAACTGAACCTGAGAGATAACGGGGTATGTGTGAGGTCACACAGGTAAATAATGATGCATAAGGATTTGCCTTATCCAACTCCACATCACTTTTTTACTATATAACAATCTGTTTCTAACATATAACAATCTGTTCTCTATACAAACACATTTGGAATCCGTAAACTTATAAGTGCACTGAGTCATGTTTACTCAAGAATTAATATAAAGCATTTTCCTTCTTTTTATTCCCAGAAAGATTTGTGATTTGATTTTTCTCGATGACAGGTTGCTTTGTTCTTCTGCAAGGATTTTATCAGAATACAGGACACCGCAATTTTCTATGCTGTAACTTTAGATTTATAACATAATACTCAGATGAGCTTAATGCTCTATAAATGAATGCTTTTTGGTGATAGACAAAATGATGAAACATTGTACGGCTATATTAAAACAAAATGGTAGCTTTATACTTGGCAGAAAGGAACCCACAAACTGATTTTTTCCCCATTTGTTTTCAAGATGTTTATTTTCCCTTTCAATTTTTATTTTTGTTATAATTGAATTTGATAAGCGTGTATTAGTGCCTGTTATATACAAGATATTGAGCTACCCTTCGGGCACTTTGTAAGGATGGCTAAGATCAAGAGGTTTATAGTCTAGTAAGATATAATATATAATACTGAGCCAAATGAAACAGATTATTTACATTATGCTGTTGCAACCTTTACAAAATTAAAGCCACTGTATTACAATTTATAAAACTTGTGATGCAGTTAGTCAATTTTGTTCTATAGATGAAATTTTAATAGTGTACTATATTTGGGCACATTAAGACAACACAGTGCAAGGTTAGTGTAGAGAGGAAAGTTTACTTAATACTGAAGCCATGCTCACTCTGTCATTTCTGTTGTGCTTCTATTCACATGAAATACGAGTCAATATTTTTCAAAACTTTGGTTATTTTGGGGATTTAGAAATATACTAAAATATTTACTTCCTTACTTTACTTCTTGCATCCTTTATCCACCTGGCTATTCATCTGTCATTTTAATATCTATATATTATTTTAAATGTTATCTTGAGAATATAATTATGATTTATTCTCTATAGTTTGGTTTTCATAGTAATAACATAAAAATGAACAAAAGTTTAACATCAACTTCTCCGGGCAAAAATTATATGATTACACTTGTAAAAGGGAAATTAAAAGGTTAGGTATAAATGGGCATACTTTGTAGGATTCTTAAAATCTATACTTAATTTCTCCATGGCATTTGCTTTCTACCATGCAGTCTTGCCTTCCTTCAGCAAACATTTGTTAAGTGTTGGGTATCAAAGACACAAAACTGAGCAAAAGTGAGTTTGAGTCCTCAAGGAAACCCTTTAGCTTGGCAGCTATAAGGGAGGTATTGTACAAAGAGTTGGGGTACTGTACAGAAAAAGAGTCAACCATCTTCCTGGTGTGATGAAGGAGAGTGGACTGAGGAATGGTGCAGAGGCTTCACAGAAAAAAAAGGTAGATGGAAACCGAATCTTAAAGACTGATTTCAATGGCAGAGATAAGGAAAGAGTATTTTAGGCACAAAGCCAAATATATACAATAATATGGATATTGTGACCTGGGAGGAAAACTGAAAATCATGTTTGATTTCTTTTGATCAACTTCTACATCTTTGTGGCTAGAAAAATTTTTTTATTCCATTGAGATTAAAAAATGTTTCTGATTTATTCTAGAATCTCCAAAAACATGGTCTAAACAAAAACATAAGGCAATAGTATTCTCTTGATCCATAATACTAAGAAGAATTTCTGCTGGGTGATTTTATCAGAAGTGGAGTAAATGGGGATTAGGGAGAACCATTCTTCTGTGTTACAATCATGGTAATGTATCACTTCGAAAACTCTTGTATCTCTTGATAGTCTACTTTTAAAAAAGTCTGTGTAGCAGTCAAGGAATAAGGAAGAGTAAGCAACCAAATGGATGTATCTAAAGCCATAGTATTTTAAAACTGTGTTTTTCTTGGCTAGGCTGCACCTCCTTTTGATTGACAGTGGAGCCAAATTCAAATCTAGACTTTGCCATGCCCTGTTGCACCTTAAGTTGTTAATGCCTCTGAGCCTCAGTGCCTTCATATGCGCTTTGAAGGAAAGATCCATATCTACAGACTTGTTTTCAGGAAAAAATGAGGGTTTCCTTACAGTGCACTAGACAGGTAGTACAGGATAAATATAAATAGATCTGCTATTTCTTTTGAGGAATGATTTTTATTTTATATAACTCATTTATGCATATTCACTTAAATAGATCTATGAATGAACCTTAATAGGTTCTAGAATGTCCTTTATCCATAAAGATGTCACCTAGTGAGCCTTAACAAATATTAGTATATTGACAGTTTAGATAGAGTGAGTGGCAACTAGTAACAAAACTCATCTGTGGAAGTCTTCTTTCAAAAGTTGCAGAAGGGCACCTGGGTGGTGCAGTCAGTTAAGCGTCTGACTTGGTTTTGGGTCAGGTCATGATCTCAGGGTCTTGGGATCGAGCCCCACTTCTGGCTCCGTACTCAGTGGGGACTCTGCTCTTTCTCTCTCAAATAAATAAATAAAATCTTTAAAAAAAAAGTTGCAGGAGATCATTTTTTTCCTCTTTACTTGTATTCAGGATAGTTTTTGTACATCCAAAACATTTTAGTAAGTTTACTCTACAGCTCAGTGCTTGTATACATAGCTATTATAGATTTGGCTTTAAAAAAAAAAAAAGAATCTGACAACTTATATAGCTGTATTCAGTGATCACATGATTCTAGTTGCAAAAAAATTTATAAGTATCATGTATACTTAAAACACCAAATAAAAGACTCTACTAGATGTCAGGATTCCTCAGGGACCATTATTTCTCCTTGTTTGGGTAATCACAGGGGGTTGTGGCAGTCATGCAAATGTTCTGGTCAGCTCTCCAGCCCTGAGGAGAAAACTTGAACATCCCCAGCTCCTACCTCTCTGGACAACCACTGTGTTCACTTTGAGGCCATGATTCCTGTGGGCTGCTCTTAGCCAAAGACTGGGCAGGGTGGAGATATTAAAGCAGGCCTATTCTGGCAAGCCAATGGGCTTAAGAGTCTTTGGCTGAAACTTTCTTGCAACTGTTCTTAGTCCAAGAGTTTTTCTGCCCAATCATTTTTCCTTCATTCTCTTTTCCCGTAAGTGTCAGACCCACATTGCAGTCTGAAGGCACTCCTCACTCTTTCTGCTATCTGTCAATAAATCTCTTGAAATTCTATTCCTATCCTGGGGTCTACCTCTTGGTGGACCACTTGATCTTTAGCTTCATTTTCCTCATTTGTATTTTGAACATACTGGTACTTTACCTACTTATTGTCAGGACCAAATATTAGAATATGCAATAAGAGTACTTGAATTTAGAAATTGCTATAAATTATTATAGACTTTCATAACTTTTTTCTCTAGAAGAGACTTTGTTCCCACAATCAATTTCATTTTTGCTCTCTCACAGCTTGGAGGAAATTTTTTGGTCCTAGTTATCATATGAAAGTTCAATCTCAATTCATCTGTTTCTACATCTTGAACTAGGGATGTATTAGACCCAACCTTGCTATATTCCAGGATTCTATTCATGACAGAGAAAAATTCATCATAAGGCAGGCATTTCTTGGAACCCATCCAAGCTACCGAAATTTCAAAATGACCTCCTTATAAATAAACCTCCCTGGAAGTTGTCCACCCTGTAGGAATCCCAGCAATATAGCAATTCTAGGCATTATAATAATTTAGGGTGATTACATAATTGATTTATTTTGGGAAGAAAGTGTAAGAGGTGGGGGATGAAGAAACAGTGACTTCACACTCCAAATCATTTTGTTATATGGTGTAAATTTCACATATTAATCCATTTTTAGAAATGAACCTGTTTTCCAGGCCGCTTTGAGGACCGAATCGAGGCAAGGAGCAGAGAGGCAAATATTGGCTTTGAGAGAATACGATTAATTAATTTGGTTCTCCTGGTTTTCTGTCTCACGCCATAACCTGACTTACTAGGCTCTATTGTATACACACAGGGCAGCGCAGAAAACAGGACTGGAAGCAGAACACCTGTGTGATTGTAAGTCCTGCCCTTAATTTTATGGACAGCTTTGGGTGAATCACTGAACTGTTCTTCATTTGGGATTTCTTTTCAGTTGAGTATATATCTTATCTTCCCAATAAGCAATAGCTATTTTCCGTCATTCACAGACGAATGATGCTGAGTAGGAAAACCTAAGCCTTCCTCTTCCTTTTACTACTCACACAGAACACACCACTTCTAATCCTGCTGGTCACCAGATGTGTGGCTTTTCTCTGACACCAAACAATTCTGAGAGACCAGCTGGGTGGCCTACAATTTAACTCAGTTGTGACACTGTCTACCTAGAGATATAGCAACAGACCTCGCAGGTGAAGGGCTCGGTCCCACAACGTTCCTTCCACCCCACTTCACAGGCCAATCACAAGTCCAGGCTGTCACCTGTGCTTTTGACTGATGGCTATAAATCTGAAGTTCCCATGACCTCTTCCTAAGGTTTGATTAATTTGCTTGAGTGGCTCACAGACCTCAGGGAAACACATTTGCCAATTTATTAAAGGATATAATAAGTGATACAGATGAACAACTAGATGAAAAGATACATAGGGTGAGGTCTGGGAGGGTTGTGAGTACAGGAGCTTCTGTTCCCTTGGAGTTGGGGTGCATCACCCTCTTGGTATGTGTGTGTGTTCACCCACCTGCAAGCTCACTGAACCCTGTATTATTGGGATTTTATGGAGGCTTTCTCCTGTACGCATGATCAATTATTAAGTCCATTTCCAGCCCCTCTCCTCTCTGAAGCATGGGAGGGGAGGTGGGCTGAAAAGTCCAAGCTTTTAATTGTGGCGTAATCTTTCTGGTGACCTGTCCCCATCCAGGAGCCTGCCCACAGTTGCCTCAGTAGAACAAAAGATGTTCCTAGTGCTTTTATCACTTAAAAACTTACAAAGGTTTTAGAAACCCTGTGTCGGAGACAGGGTCAAGGACCAAGAGATGTTATTATCACTTAGGAAATTACAGGGGTTTTAGGAGCTCTGTGCCAGGCATCGGGGTGGGAGAGGGTAGACATGATAGGTAGATAGATAGATAGATAGATAGATAGATGATAGATAGATAGATTCTATTATCTCACAGGTGCTATCTAATTACAAATTCATGGCAGTAGTGGGAAGAAAACATTTTAATCTACACACCCAACCATCCTCAATGTTTAGATTCTTCCAGGAGAAGACTAAAAGGTGCAGAAGCTTCTCACAGTGCACAGAATATGGCGCTAGAGTGAGACATGCTGTAAGTCAAACCCAGGCTTTCACATTTTCTAAGAATTGGACTGGTTACTTGATTTATTTGAGGCTTTAGATAACATTAACTCTTGGTGTGAAGACTAAAGATAATTCTGCAGACACTTAGCAATGCCCCATCTTTCACCCCTCCTCATTTCAGTAAACATCAGTGAAGGTCTTTCTTGGATGGCTGTTTGTCTTGAGCCCAGTTCTGTAGAGATTACATCACATTCAAAGAGCGCTTAGTGGATATTTGTAGACTTGAAATACGTCTCCTTAAAGTGTGGAAAAGCCTGGTGTCAGGTAACATTTCTATTCACCGGGAGGCTGTGTACAGCTGGTAATAACATTGCGTTTAAGACACTGTGTCACCTGAGGCAACTTGCTAAGTGTCTCTGCTTTTCAGTTTATTTGTCCATTAACAAAACATAGATTGTAGTAATACCTATTTCATAAAGGTTTTGGAGAATTAAATGACATGATACATATGAAATGCTTAACAAAATAGAAAGCACAAAGTCAGCACCTAATAACTTCTGGTAAAAATATAATTTGGGAGAAGGGGAGATTTCTCATTAAACTTAGAAATCAAATACAGTCAAGTAAATACTTGTCAAGTTGTATTAGAAAATTAGAATAACACTTGATGAAATGAAGCAGTTTTTCTGACCAAAAGATGAAGAAGTACAGAGTGGGATGATGGGTTGAAATGGAAATGACAGGCTCCTCATCACAAAATAAATGATACGGGGAAATTAATCCTAAGTAAAATTTGAGTCAACAGGTGATTCCTAGATATCTCTTCTCAACTCTGGAATCATATGTCCAACTGTCTACTTGACAAATGTAATGGAAATCTAACAAGTATCTCAAACCAAACCCAAATTCCATATTTTGTCTCCTAAATCTGTACTTGTCATGCGCTTTCCTTTCTCATTAAAAAAAAAAAAAAAAAAAAAAAAAAGCTATAATCTATGTCTGCATTTCTTTTCTTTTACCTGAATACTTTGTTGATTGTCTACTCTCCCCACTGGATTGGTTCTACATTTCTTTTTTTTTTTTTTAAGATTTTATTTATTTATTTGAGAGAGAGCATTAGAGAGGGTGTGAGAGAGAGAGAGAGAGAGCACAAGCAGTGGGGAGGGGTAGAGGGAGAAGAAGACTCCCTGCCCAGCAGGGAGCCTGATGCAGGGCTCGATCCCAGGGCCTGGGATCATGACCTGAGCCAAAGACAAACACCTAACAGACTGAGCCACCCAGCCACCCGTGGTTCTACATTTCAAAAAGGCAGGGATTTTATATGTTTTGTTTACCTCCATAATACTAGTCCCTAGAACTGGTCCAACTCATAGGAACTTCCAGTGAATGTTTGTTGAATGAAAAACCTAGAATGCAGTTTATTTGCGTAGAGGAGTGTATTTTTTCCCATCGCAATGCAAGAGCATGAAACAGTGGTATTGACTAAAACATTAACATGTGGAGCTATGAGGAAAAGGAAAGAGAAATATGTATTCGTTGACCTAATGTCTGTGGAATTGCATGACTCTCGGGCTTATTAGCACATGTGTTCCAACTCTGTGGCAAGCAAAATGTGAAGAAATAGTTTTAAATAACAAAATGGGAGATCCCTTTTAGGCATATAGGTAGGTGACATAGGGTGTCTAAACGTTGGGATGACTGAAAATTTCTTTCCTCGAGCTCTAGGAGACAGGTTACACTTCCAGTTCTCTTGACAGGGTTTGGCAGGGCCGTGCCTGGAGGCAGGGTTATGTACTTGAATGCCGCGTGAGCTCTCAAGCCTAAGGCTCCTTGCCCTGTGAGCCTGTGAATTAACACATCTCTTTGAACAAACTTGTTTGATAGTTTGTGAAAGAAAACAGACTTTTAAAGAGTAGTTCGGTAAAATCTGAAAGCATGTGATCCATTTTTCAAAAAAGATTTTATTTCTTTATTTGAGAGAGAGAGAGAGCAGGGGAGAGGGGCAGAAGGAGAGGGAGAAGCAGACTCCCTGCTGAGCAGGGAGCCCGATTCAGGGCTGGATCCCAGGACCCTGGGATCATGACCCAAGCTGAAGGCAGACACTTAACTGAGCCACACAGGCGCCCTGAAAGATCCATTTTTCATAGAGAACTTGGGAAAATCTCCAGAGTAGGAGAACGGTTATGTCCACAGAAAAATTGTTTCCCAAATCTGATCTAAAGAGTGACCCATCCTTTACCAAATCTACCAGTTTAACCACTTGGGCATCTAAGTGTAAACATGTACAAGTGATTTAAAGGAACAATGACTGGAAGTGGAAGTGGCTTCCAAAGGAAGTGGTTATTTTTGCCATAATCATGACATTTATAGTGACATAGATTTAGACGTATATTTAACCTAGGCTGACTGTGGGTATTGCTAAGATGTGAATCAGCTAGGCTCGGAGACAAATCTGCAAGCTGGAAAACGTCAAAGAACAGGATTGTTCCATAATTTTAGAAAGCGTTACAATTTCTTCTGGGTTGGCTTTCCTGCTTAACCTGCTTGCCTTCTATGAGTTCTGCCTCTTTGTTCAGGGAAAATTCTCCTCCTGAGTGATAGAGAGGAGGTTACTGTGGTAGTTTTCACCTCTATGTTCTGGCTTAAAGACAGTTTTTAAGAGCACCTGGACCAATCTTGTCCATGGCAATTCATGCCTCCAAGGGCCACATTGCATCTCTAAATTGAAATGCCTCTGATCAGACCCAAGAATATTCTAAAAAAGGTCTCCCATCTCAATTCTAATTTAGTGTGCTGCTGTAGACACCAGCTTTGGGTGAGCCAGCTCAGCATGTGTCCCTACTATTTAATGTCAGCCCATGACTATTCTTAGCCTTGACACCTCCAAACAGTTTACCAGAATGAACAGATTTCTCCAACCCATCACATTTTCTCTCCATTGAGTTGCAGATGGAAGAGGATAAAAAGGATACATACATGAAAGGGAACTGGTACACGTTCCCCCCACCCGCACAAGCTAATCTCAGCAACTGAGCTAGTGTCAGTTGCATGTGAAAATAGGTTTTTTATTTTTTATTTCTTTCCCCCTATGCCTGGTTCTGGGAAAATGAAACATAGGGATGACAATAACGTATCTCTGCCAGATTCGGGTGCTTTAGCTTTCCAAGTTGGCAGATACTTAACATCAAGGAAAGACTTTCTAGCTAAAGAGGAAGGACAACTATAAAGAGATCAAAGTAAATGGGCATTGGCTTTTTTGGAGGACAGGAAAATCATTTTGAAATTGGAGCTAATTGATGGTATTGAATGTGAAGAAATTACCTGCATATTTTCTGAAGTATATTCTGAGAAACACTACTACTGTGCATAGAATCTCAGTGAATGAAGAATAGAAAATTGGGTGGATGGGGTTTCCATTTTTGTCACGAATAATTCTTCAAGCTCTGAGAAGCTGACGACTTCATATAGTTTCTTTCTTTTGGGGGTGGGGGAGAAGGGGGAGGAGTTGTTTGTCAAGTAGAATAACATGGAAATATCAGGAAAATATCCAGACAGTACTTGAGGTAAGGACTATCCTAGAAGGATTCACTCTTTATATCTCACACTTACCCTTCCATCTTCTTTTTTATTCCAAATGGGTCCAGAATTGGAACTTCAGCCCCTCATCATGCAAGGAAAAATGGGCGGGGGTGTGAGCGTGGGTGCAAGATCAGGCTTCAGAAAAGAGAGGTTTAGTAGATACCTTTTACCAGGAAGAGTTGGGGAGTGGGGAAGTTGAAGTAAAGGTGATTTTAAAAAAGAAAGAGAGAAGTAAAGGGAAAATTTAAAAAAGAAGAAGAAGAAGAAGAAGAACCTGGGTCAAGATAAGAAAAGCCGTGGAAGTAATTTCTGGAAAGATTTTTACCTTCATAGAATTGGAAGACAATCCCCACCCCCACTCAAAGAAAAATACTGGCAAGCCATTTCATTTCAAGAGCTGCTTACAAAAACAGAAAATAGCCAGCTGCATCTTTTACTTGAGAGAGAGCTTACCCAGAAAATATTTGAAACCATAGACTTTTCATTTTTTGGAGTTCTTGGTGCAATTAATATTTGTTGATTTTTTTTTTCTTTTACTTGAATCGTTCTTGAATCTGTGTGGCCCTAAGCACTTTTTCGTGGAGTCACAGCTCAGAGAGCAGAAGGATTAATCCAAGATCATATGTACAGATAGTCAGTGGTGGGACCAAAGCTACCAACTCCTATGATGTCACTGACACAATGTACCCATGTCTTTTCCCCAGCAAGTCCTTGTGAAGTGTGGTTACAACTTTTACCCAGGGTTCTGTTCTTTTTGATGCCAGGTTCCCAGTGATCATGAATAAGGAATTATGAGATGTTAGCGAGACATCTTTACATTTGCATACTTATGCATGGCTTGGTATTTTAATTTAGTCTTTGGGTTTTCAGTTGATTGAGTTTTCAAATCAATCAGGGTACATGTCTCCAAAATATGACAGGAAGTTTTAGAATGAATTGTTTTATTATTAATAGAAAAATAAAATTTCCAACTACTTTGTTGGCAACACTGGGAATTTAACAGTGTAAAATTTGGAGAGTAAATGTCTAGGAAATACCAAGACAAATTAATTCAATTTATACAATTCCCTGGTGTACGTGCATGTGAAATCATGATGGAAAGGTAGAAGGTAATAGCGATTTTATAAGAAGTATATATTTTCCTATTCAAAGTCGGAAATTAACATATAGTAGTTCCTCATGTATTGGAAGATGTATAACTATATTTTTATGTGGGGAAAAAAAAAACACGTTATTTCACTCACACCAAGTTGAATATTTTACTAACACAGCCTTACAATCAGTTTTTATAACATTTGGACCATGTTGCATTTGTAAAATGTCACTACTGGTTATATGCAGATCTCACACACAGATGCCTGAATTCTGTTCAAGTGCCCAAAAGTTTCAGAAGCCTTTGATTTTCCTGCCTATACACATTTTTAAAAGGTTCACTTTCTTCACATATCACCCAAAGCTAGGCAAACAGAAGAAAGAGATTGAACTTAAAACGTAAGAATTAGTTTTTGGATTGGGCCTGAATAAGTAACTAATCATGTAGCTACCTGGTAAAAAAAAAAATTTTTTTTTCTTTAAAAAACAGTCACAGATAGTGCTAACATGCAGGAGAAGAAAAAAGAGCCATGTAATAAGAAACATTACTTACATTTGAAACTATTTTAACTTATGTATAGGTTTAGCATATCCTACAAGGCATTTCCTATAAAGAAGTATTACACTTGGGGGGCCAAAATTTTTCTCTGTGACATTGGAAAACCTCATTACCTTGGACTTGTCTTGATTTAGAATTGATGATTACTCTAATGGGGCTGGTACTAGCTCCAGAAATCCTTTTGCTCATTGTAAAGATAATCAAGTGGATGTTAAATTCTTAAATCTAAGCAGATAAAAAAGGAGAAAAGTATTGGAAGGCAAGAAGTGAAATGTCTGATATTGGTTGTGTTGATGTCGAATTATATGGAATTTCCCCTTATTTTCCCTAGCTTTATATAATGTATTTGTGTTATTTTATAATGAAAATACACATTTAGTAAACAAAATACCCAGAACTTTTTGGGTATTTTAAGTATCTTAGAACTGTCCAGTTATCTGCAAACAATTGAAATAATTCATTGAAAATTATTCGGATCTCTCACTGCAGTTTTTCTTACTCTACCTCATAAGGTTGAAAATGTTATAATGATTTTCATCAAAACAAATGATAAACGCACTTACTTTCTCCCCAGTGGATATTAGTTTCAGAAGAACTCTGTAAACCCACATGAAACATGTTTTGAAAGGGTGCTACCATCTTAGCCGTAATTGAACATGTTTCAAGGATGTAGACATAAGTATTATCTTGGACCTCTTAAGTGTCAGTTCTGTTAAGTCACAATAGTGATTTGGGATCATTTAAAATATGTACTTCAATACAGAAGTGGGTGTTATTGAAGTAATGGAGAGCCTAGGGCAGTGCAGTACACCTAGTTTATAATAGCACCTGTCCTTGTGGTTTTGTGACTTTATTAAATCATAGTACTTTCAACCCTTACTTTCTTATTTCTACAGTCTTCTGGAGTATTTTTTAAAATAGTGAAATATTACTAGACGCATATATATTTTTGAGTCTCCTCAAATGTTATTTGGTATGAAGACACTTCTAACTGAATAGCTAACTAACTAACTTACTAACTAGATTTATTAATTTATGATGGGGATTTTGTTCTTGAGAATATCGTAATTTTTTGTATAGTGAAGCCTGTCGATCTTTTATCAGTATATGTTTGGTGTCATGTTTAGATGGGTCTCCTTCACTTCAGAACTATAAGACTACTGATCTAATTTTCTTTTAATATTTTATATGTTTCATAATTAGATCTTTATCCATTTCAAATTTATTTTTAGTATTTTGTAATGCAGGAGTTCAAGTTTGTTTTTTAAACAGTTATCCAGTTATCTCTTCCTCATTGTTTAATATATCCTTTCTAAACTTATTCATACCACTTGTATTTTACACATTTCCATATTTTCATTATTATCTTGATTGGTGTGTCTGTTAATTCTATATTGGTGGAGCCTATCTAAGTTGGGTTTTAATCTAGCACTATCACTACAATAGACGAGTGAATGAAATGGCCATCTTGAAAACCCAGGCTAAAGAAAATGCAAGCCTATTTTGAACCAGTTATTCCCAAACAGCTTTCGTACTGAGCTTGGTTGGATGGTTTCTTCATTCCTTGCTTTTCTTTGATTTTAGGTAGATACTCGTTCTCTTAAAACTAGTATTTGGGGAAGACATTTGTTTCTGAAATATGTCCAGACTGGCAAGCATAAACTTTGGGTCCCAGTGATACTTCCCTTGGCTATGCTTTGGGTGAAGGATGGGCTTGTCACGGACTCACAGTGGTGGCTCTGTTTACTTATCATTTTGAAGTGCTGGTTCTGCAAATTTAAAAGTTGAAAAACCATCAAGCTACGTGCAGAAGCTATAAGAGAACTAAAGTTTATGGTGTCAATTTTAGGTTATGTAAATATTTCTGAGATTTATTTCAAGAAAAGTGTAAATAAAAGTGACAACAAATAACCCTTTGGATATGCCTTTACTTCCAAGAGACAGAATATGTACCTGGGCGTCTAGAATAGCTTGAGTTATTAAGTGGCAATGATTGTTTGATTATTTTATATTTTAGACATTATGAAGCAAAGTTATTTATTCCTTGACTGGTGTCCTGATTCTTAGAATGAAATGGATTGATACTTTGTTTTGTACAAGGTTTCTTCTTGGAACCCTGTGCTTGCTTCAGATGCTCTAAGGAGTTTGGAATGTGGTTAGCTCTGCCTGCTATATCCCGGGACTGCTTCCCTTCGGTGGGGCTGCTGAATGAACTCTCTTACGTAGACATTATTCTCAGTTCCACTGAGGAAAAGGGATTTGCATTCCATACCTGACTTCTATTACATGACTAAAGGCAATTAACTACAAAAGAATATACAAATAGACCAATAGAACAATGTGGAGTCCAGACATAGATACATAATGACACCCCTCACTGTCATCAAAGGCAGCCAGCAGAAAGGTTTAATAATTCTTGAAAGAGCTTACAATTCTCTAGAGCTATTCCAGAAGAGAGAAAAAATGGAAAACCTACCAAGTCATTCCAAGAGAACATTATCATCTTAATCACTAACTGGTGAAAGGACAGTTTATATTTATTATAGGAAAATACACAAAGAGAAAACATTCTTGTAGACTAGAGTCACGTGTGAGAAATTTTAAATAAAACACCAACTAGTGAAATGTAACAGTACATTGAAAATTATTGCATCTTGAATATTTAGTGTATATCCCAGGAGTACAAGTAATGGTCAGCCTTAAGCAACTTGTTAATATAATCAATGGATTCATGGTGAAAAAATGATTGTGTATATAAATGCTGAAAAATTTTAACATTCAGCAGTGCTTCCATTAAAAATCTCCTAGTGAGCTAATAGAAGTGAACTTAATGAAGTTGATAGGTGTATTTTCCAGAAACAAGTGTATACATTTATATACATATAACATTTTTTTAAAATTTTTTATTTTATTTTATTTATTTATTTATTTATTAAAACATTTAGATTTTCTTTTTTTTTTAAGATTTTATTTATTTATTTGACAGAGACAGAGACAGCGAGAGCAGGAACACAAGCAGGGGGAGTGGGAGAGGGAGAAGCAGGCTTCCCGCTGAGCAGGGAGCCCGATGTGGGACTCGATCCCAGGACTCTGGGATCATGACCTGAGCCAAAGGCAGCCGCTTAACGACTGAGCCACCCAGGCGCCCTAATTTTTTATTTTTTAAGTAGGCTCCATGCCCAGTATGAAGCCCAGTGTGGAGCTTGAACTCATGACCCTGAGATCAAGACCTGAGCTGAGATCAAGAGTCAGAAGCTTAACCGACTGAGCCACCCAGGCACCCCTAATTTTAATATTTTTATATATTTATATACATCTATTTTTTAAATTTTGTTTTATTATGTTAATCACTATACATTACATCATTAGTTTTTAATGTAGGGTTCCATGATTCATTGTTTGCGTATAACACCCAGTGCTCCATTCAGTACGTGCCCTCTTTAATACCCATCACCAGGCTAACCCATCCCCCCCACCCCCCTCCCCTCTAGAACCCTCAGTTTGTTTCTCAGAGTCCATAGTCTCTCACGGTTCGTCTCCTCCTCTGATTTCCACCCCCTTCATTTTTCCCTTCCTGCTATCTTCTTCTTTTTTTTTTTTTTTAACATATAATGTATTATTTGTTTCAGGGGTATAGGTCTGTGATTCATCAGTCTTACACAATTCACAGTGCTCACCATAGCACATACCCTCCCCAATGTCTATCACCCAGCCACCCCATCCCTCCCACCCCCCACCACTCCAGCAAACCTCAGTTTGTTTCCTGAGATTAAGAATTCCTCATATCAGTGAGGTCATATGATACATGTCTTTCTCTGATTGACTACTTTGCTCAGCATAACACCCTCTCGTTCCATCCACGTCATTGCAAATGGCAAGATCTCATTCCTTTTGATGGTTGCATAATATTCCATTATATATATATATATATATACCACACCTTCTTTATCCATTCATCTGTTGATGGACATCTTGGCTCTTTCCAAAGTTTGGCTATTATGGACATTGCTGCTATAAACATCGGGGTGCATGTACCCCTTCGGATCCCTACATTTGTATCTTTGCGGTAAATACCCAGTAGTGCAATTGCTGGGTCGTATGGTAGCTCTATTTTCAACTTTTTGAGGAACCTCCATACTGTTTTCCAGAGTGGCTGCACCAGCTTGCATTCCCACCAACTGTAAACAGACGGGAATTTTCTAATCTTTTGGATACCGATTTCTAGGTTTGGACTACTGTGAAGAGAATATAATGTGCATAATTTCATTTTTTAATATTGTTGAGACTTGCTTTATGGACCAGTAGGTGGTTAATCTTGGGAAATGGTACACTTGTGCTTGGAAAGAAAGTGCATTTTGTAGTTGTAGGTGCAGTTAGTTGATCAGGTAAATTTTGTTAGTTATATTGTTCAAATATTTTGCTTCTGTTCTGATTTCTTTTGTCTTTTTATAGCTACAGTTACTGATAAATGTATTTTAAAATCTCCCATTGGGATTATGAATTCACACATTTCATATTTTATGGACCTCTGATTTGATGTCACATTTACAGATCGTATATACCCATTTTCCCTTTGAATTCTGTAATTTTTGCTCAATATATTTCAAGGCTACATTAAGTACAAATAAGTTATTGTATCCAGTCAAGTTTTTCACTTTTTCTCTAGTAGTAATTTTTTCTTTAAATATTCTTCTTATAATAATAATTCAACTATACCAGTTTTCTTTTGGCTAATGGTTGCAGGGTATATAGAGTTTTCCTTTCAAAGTTTCTATAGTTTTGGATTTTATTTATTTATTTATTTATTTATTTATTTATTTATTTAATAGTTTTAGATTTTAAATCTTTCTCCTGTAATAAGAAATTGTTGCATTTTTTTTTCTTTTTAAAACCCATTTAGACAATTTCTTTTGTTTGGAGCATTTAGTTTATTTACATATAATCACCATTATCAATGTTAACAGTGATAATGATGAGTTTGTATCTGTCATGTTATTATTATCTATTTTCACTCTTTTTTTTTTACATTTTCCTCTTTTCATACTATCCTTTGCTTTGATTATTTTTATTCCAATTGTCCTTTATAATTAGTATCCTTTTATTTTTTTCAATAATTGCCTTACAGCCTGTGTACTTTATTAGATTAGTATAAATTTATACTTTCACATTTTCCCAGAAAATATAAGGACTTGAGAACACTACAATTCTGTTCTACTCTTCTCTTTCTGTCCTTTTGGTTTATATCTTTTAATCACATCTGTTATTATTATTTGTTATTATTATGGCCTTATACAGATCATATTCTTTTAGATTTATCCTTTTAATGATCCTGTGTCTCATAATGCTATAGTCTGGATCCCCTTTGGGTGATTTTCTATTTTCTGTTCTTCCTCTCATTTTATGATCTTATTGACCTCTAATTTCACAGCTTTGATTATTTATATTGTGTGCTGGATATAGTATATAAAAATTGTAGAGACCATTTGAATCCCAGGTTCCTGTATCTTTCATGAAAGAAATTTGAGTGTGCTTTTGGCTAGAGGCAAGAAGGACTATCAGTCCTTCTTTTTAGTAGGGATCGCCTTATTTCAAGTAGGAATTGAAAATTATTTGGGGGCTTTGGTCCCTTGGCTGTCTAAGTTTATTTCTGTTCATGCTCAAACCTAGAATGAAGCTTTCTCAGTCCCCAACTCGAAGGATGGGGTTTTATTGGCCACCTGACCTTGTTTGGTGGGCCCTGAACTGTATAGTCTTCAGTCTCTCTGCTGAGCTTCTCAGCCTCTCAGGTTCCTTTTGTCAAGTAGGCAGAGACTTCCCAGAGTAAAAATGGTGCCAAATGCCTAGTTCACCTTTCTGTATTTCTTTATTCTTCTAGATCTTGGCCCTGTTAATTCCTAACTGCCTGTTCAGCTCGGCAATATCGTTTAGCAGATTTAAAATCTATGTTGTCCAGGTGGTTCTCAACATAAGCATCACTTCACCTTACCTAGTTGAGTTTTAGAGGAAATGATCATTTTATTTCTTTAAAATCTCTCCCCTCCCTTATTTTTAAAATTTAAACTCTATAACTTTCCAATAATAAGACGAGAATTTGAGAAAGATCATAGCTTGGTCTCTTTTCCCATTCCACTATGCTAATAATTGTTTTTTAATTTGGGGTTTTTAATGCCTGTATTTCCTATTTTTTCCTTCCCTTGGTCTTAGCTACTTTTAAAAGACCACAACAAACATTAACTAGATGTTTATTCACTTTTGCTTCATACATCTTCTGCAGCACTTGTGTTTATTTTTCCCTTTCTTAAGTATTTAATTCAAGACTGTTTTATGAGTGGGTGTTTATGTGGTAAAATTTTGAAGGCTTCAATAGCTAGGAATATTTTTTTAATCATTACCCTATATTTGAATCATAGTTTGGCCAGATATAAAATTCTTGGTTCAAATTCCTTATTCTTGGTGTTTCAAAACATCACCCCATTGTCTTCTTGCATCCACTGTTCTGACTTCTTTGTATATACTCTACTTTCTCATTCTTGAAATTATTAAGATAATTCTGAGTTTTGTCATTAATAGTCTTAAATTTTCTCTACTTTACATGGGAGTTTTTTTAAAAAAAATTTATGCTCTGGCATTTTATGGAACCATTAAATCTCTTTTTCATCTTTTTTTAATTATGAGAAATTTATTATTTTTTCCAAATATTTCCTTCTCTCCACTTTTATATTCTTTCTTTCTGAAAGTCCTATCTTCTGGATGTTAGCACTTTGTTTAATCTTTTTTATCTTTTAATATTGTTTACACATTATCTGTTTCTTTTTCCTTCACTTTTTTTCTTCTTGGAGAATGTGCAATTTTATCTTTAAATTGCTCATTTTAAATTTTGGTGCACCTGTTCTAATTTTAGACTTTGTTGAAAAAAGTCAAAACAAAACTGTCTAATCCAGTTTATGGTTTTTATTTCAAGATAGTTGTTCCCTCAAATGTCTTAGCTCTTAGATCTTTAACCCCTTTTTCTCCTGGGCTCATTTTCCACTCTGGCAGGCAATGTGTGTGTAGGAAGCTGGGGGCTTATTTTCAACTAGATGAGCAGAGTCAGGGAGGTGTCGAATGTGCCCAAGGGGAGAACCTGGCCTTTGAAAATGACTTTCAATCAGCCCTTACCCCACAGAACTACTCAGGTTAGGGCTTCATCCTTAGCTACATCAGGCAGAAGCACAGTTAGAAGAAAAGACTTGTGTGAAGTGGGACTTCTCAGCCCTGGGGATTTGAAGAAGACACAATGGGGAAGGAACTGCCCTAGTCCAGTCTTTCCCTTTATTCTCTTGACTCCTCCATAACACAGGACTCATTCTTCCTGATTTTTCTCCTCCTGACATTTGCACTAGTACTAGTGGTTTGAATTGTTACTGTAGAAACAAGTACTACTTATCCCAAGGCAATGGTGGAGGGAAAGCAAGAAAAAATGCTAACAAGTCCCGTTTTATCCTTCCATAGCTGTGCTGGGTTACCTCTGCTCCAAACGCAGAGCCACAACTTCAGATAAACCAGTTAATACAACCACCCCATCCTCCCACCCACCTCTACCCTCCACAAGGCTTTTAAATGTTTTCTCCCCAAATTGAATTTCCTCTATATTTTTCTGCAGTTTGCCTCAAGTACAAGAGCCAATATAACCTTGCCAGTTCAACTTCTAGGTAGGATGTTTTTGTCTCATGTTATCTCATTTCCAATCAGTATTCCTTTTTCTTCAACTTTTCCTTTCACACTTTTCTTTCTCCTTAATTTCTTCTGACATATTCACCATGCCTTTTTTTATTCCCTCATGAAGGCTCCCTGCTTTAGTTTCCAGTATGTGATCCTCTCTTAATCAATTCTGTCTGTGCTGAGCTCCTCGTGTTCCTTGGTATAGGTCTGTTCCTCATGCGTTATTCTTCCCTTTCCTTCTGTTCCAGAGTTCGCCAGCTCCCATTTCAGTCTTTACTTTTTTTCTTGACTCTCATTCAGTAACTATTGATCCCGAATTTCTAAGACACCTTTCTCTTACAAGATTAATCCATGTTTTGCCCCCCAAAATTAACTTGGCTGAGGCCCTAGAGGTAAAATCTAAATTTAGTTTAGCATCTCTAGTGCTTTAATACGTATTAAAACGTTTAATGTTTAATAGATGAGTGATACAGATTCATTGAAAACACACACACAAAATGAATTAATGCAAAGAAAGAATGTCTAGTAGGGAAGAAATAAGAGATGGTCTTTTGAATAAATATCATATAAATAATCATTTTCCTTAAGTTTTATCTGGTTTCTAAGCCATTTTCCCCCATCCATAATACCTACTACTGATTCATTCTGTCAAGTATCCATAAATGGAGAAAGTGATTTGCACTTTCAGACTTTCTGGATATCTCAAACTCATATTCATACTCTTCCATGTAATTTTTTTTTTTTTTGTCGTGGCTGTGGATTCTTTTCTAAGAGAGACACACAAAATGTATATTATGATAGACACAATAAAATAGACCTTTGGATGTGGTTAAGAAATCCCTACTGTCAGAGATATCACAACACATCAGCCCCCGGGGAGGACTGGTTCTTTTGCCTCCTAACTCTGATATGCATTGACTGTCAGATTTTTTTTTTTTTTTTTAGTGCTTATGCTAGTTAATGTATGGTGTTCAGCCCACTGCCCACTTGTGCTGTACTCTGTGGAACAGTTGATCTTGAAAGATGTCATTTTTTCCCCCTCATTTTCTGACTAGTTTGATTATGTCAGTGTTGATTTATTTTGCACTTTTGACAATCCAGAATTTTTAAAGGACTGATCACATCTCAGAAACTTTAAATTAATGAATTGGATGCTGTAAGTAGAGGGAAACAATCATATCTAAATCTCTGTATTTTCTTTTCTTTGCCCCCCCTCGTCTTTTCTTTTTTCTCCTTTCCTTCCTCCCAAAGCTCTATTTCCTCCACCTTAAATACAAATGTGCAAAGAGATGCACAATTAAAAGAGCTAATTAGAATTTTTTCACTTAGGACCGCTTGTGGTGTGTGCTCTATTTCCAAGGCAGGACTCTTGGGCTCACCTGAACCTACTTAGGATGGATTAGGACCAGCGAAATGAGGTTGATAAGCACTGTGACCTCCTCCAATTTAGTTGGTGGTTTTAGGCCTGTTGTAATTTGACTCTGTATCCAATTGCATCTTCTGTGTAACTTCATCTTCCCATCAAGGGAGAATCATTAACTAAACTTAAGAAACACTTTGGTGGGGGTGCCTGAGTGGCTCTGCCTCAGTGGGTTAAGCATCTGACTTCAGCTCAGGTCATGATCTCAGGGTCCTGGGATCGAGCCCAAGTTGGTCTGCGCTCAGGGGAGAGTCTCCCTGTCCTTCTCTCTCTCCCTCTGTCCCTCCCGCCACTCATGCTCACTCTCTCTCTCAAATAAATAAATGAAATCTTAACACAAACAAACAAAAAACACTTTGGTGGGTTAGTGACTGACCAAATCTCTGTTTTTAAAGAACTAGCCAGAAGTGAGGTGTAAAATCAATATTTGGTGCACAGATTATGAACTGGACAAACCTGTACTTCTGATTCAGGTTCTAGTACTGGGTTGCTGGTTGGGCTTAGGTGAATTGGGTTGAAGACTCAACTTCAGGTTTTTGGGTATTTTCTAAATACTTACTATAGGAATAAAAGTACCTCAGAAGTACTGTGAAGATTAGACATATATATGTATGTATTTATAAACCATATAAAGTGGTTAGCCCAGTAAAGTCTCAAAAAATGGCAGCTTTTATTATTATTGTTGTTTTGATGCTTTATTGTTATCATAGAGTTGGCCCCCAGAATACTAAATAAGCATAAGAAGTAACTTAAATCCAGACTCAAATTTATCAGAGAAAAAAAATAAAGAATTGAGTTTCAGATAATATTTCCTTCCAGCTTTACAGCAATATTAATCATTTTTAGTTCTGAGTGGTCAGTGATCTTCCTGGAAAAGCAGAGTGGGTAAGACCCAGCCTACCCACAGAAGCAGATCAAAGGAGAAACATTATGAGCCATAAATGATTTACCTTTACATTTTGTATTTCATGTAATTTTGAAACAGTTTCATTAAAAAATATCCATGGAGAGGGGCGCCTGGGTGGCTCAGTCATTAAGCATCTGCCTTCGGCTCAGGTCATGATCCCAGGGTCCTGGGATCGAGCCCCGCATCAGGCTCCCTGCTCTGCGGGAGGCGTGCTTCTCCCTCTCCCACTCCCCCTGCTTGTGTTCCTGCTTTAGCTGTCTCTCTCTGTCAAATAAATAAATAAAATCTTAAAAAAAATATATCCATGGAGAAGCAGAAACATGGAAGAGAAATTGTAAGGAGAAATTTTTTTTTTTTTTTTTACTAATTTTCCTTTGCCTCCTATTTCCCCTTCCTTTTACTCATGGCTCCAAATTACAGAAAGTTCTGCATTCTCAGGTGTAATTTTCACAATCGCATTGATGGTGATTAATGGGACTCTGGCTAGGTTATATATTTTATCATTTCACTATTTAAGGTTGAGAGATCAGTAAGCAATTTCTCTTCATTGAAAGATAGCTCAATTAAAAAATATCCAATGATAACTTATTTGTGAGGTTATTTTTCAAAAATCCTCAAACTCACTGCTTTTGGAAAAGGGTAGATCATCGTATTGTTTGTCATTTGTCTTTGCTTAGTTTACTAGATAAGCAAACAAGAGAAAATTCTACCACTCAGAGGGAAAAAAACACATTCGGGAATGTTTTCCTTTCCATCTTTTTTTTTCAAAATACATTCTAGGGCTTCAGGTTAGACAATTTTTTTTCTTTACTCTTAGATGCAGATGAGACTGGTAGTCAAATGATCATATTTTGTCATTTCAAAATTGGGAATAAACTGTAGGCGTTGTTTTGTAGTCTGTTTATTCAGCCAACAATATATCACGGACATCTTTGAGAGTCATTACATATTCTTCCAAGACCCCATTATTAATGGCCTCGATAGTAGCCTATTGCCTGACTGTGCCATCATTCATTTAACCAATACACTTGGCAACCTCTTGATGCAATAATATTGGAGATATTGTAAATGGAGTCATTTGGATTAATTTATTCATATCTGCATTTCCTCTGCATTTCTCAACCAGATTTATTTGCAGCGCTGAGAAATGGAACACATTCTGTTTTGCTCTGAATGCATTGAGCATAAACTTATACTCAAGCCTGAAATAATGTGTGTGCGCGCGCACGCGCACACGCGCGTGTGTGTGTGTGTGTGTGTGTGTGTTCCAATATGTACACATGTGGTATGGGGGTAGAGTAGAGGTTGGGAGTAACTTTGACCACAATCAGAGCAGATAAACACAAGAGCAAGAATATATGTCTGCTAATCCTTTGCAAGCTTCTAATTGCCTCACAGTTTCAGGTTGGGAAATATCAAAACCATGTGGTTGTGGCTTTTTGTCATGAAGACGTTTTGGAAAGAAAAGAGAAAAAAATACAGGAACTCTGAGTTAGAGAGTAACTTCTTATAAAGTTTTTATTATGTGGAAAAGGAAATTATATTCAGCCCCCAAATCATTTTGCTCTACTAAAAAAATGGGAACGGTGCCCGCTCTTTTCTATTTTAAATGCATAGATCTAGCACTTGCTTACCTTCTGGAGGCTGTTAACAACCAGAAGCATAATCTCTATATAAACACAATGAATGCTATAGATTCCACAGTTCTTTTCTTTGGCATTTTCATCACATTTTCTCTTTGGCATTGAAACATTATCACAAATGAAAGAAAAAAAAATGTGCAGGTTTTTCCTTTTCTCTTTCTTCTTTTTAGATCAGCTTCAAAAAACTCAGAGAGAAAAAAGTTAGTTTGTTCTCAGGTACAATGGCATCTGAGAGTTCACAACTTTTCGCTCTAATCACCCTTTTCTTTCTCTGAATGTTCATGGCTAACGTTCCCAGCGAAGAGCCTCCACTTGCTCATCATTCTCTAAGCCCCGAGCAACAATCAGTGTGTACTCATGTGGCAAAGCCCTGGCCTTTCCTATCAATTCTCTTGACAAGAATGTTGTCAAGTCTCGTTTGTTCTTTTCTGAGCTGATGAACTTATTTCAGGAGGCTGGTAGTTCTATTTCACATCTGTCTCTGATGAGACCGTGAGCCTTGAGGCTCTGTATCTTCTTGGGTTTTTGAAGAGACTTAGCAGAGATTATGTGAGATAGGCTTTGATAACTGCAGGCACAAGGTACCCACTCTCCATTGTCCAAGGAGTGCAGAAAGCCCCTTTTGTGTGCAATGAAGGGGGCCTTAGTATGCACGACAACCTCTGTTCCCTAATTTCCTTTATTGCCTTTTATTTTTTTAAGTGTGTCAGTGGTAGATAGCTCTGCTACCACTGGATAGATGGCTACCATTTTGCTAGATGAATAATATGTCACAGGCCCTCCAGCATGTCATGGACCAAAAATCTTGAAGAGTTCTAAATGCTGGCGAAATTGCAGACCCCGATGTTGACGATTCAACTAGTTCAGACAATAAGCCTTTATGCAGTGATAACCATATATTAGAAAACATTTTAGCTAAGTAAGATACTAAATTCAGTGATCTCCACCTTTCCACAGCTTGGTAAAATGAGAAAGGCAAAGGCAAAATACCAGATGATCTCAGTGTAATGTGGTGAGCTCTATGATGAAGGAATAAATGGTGGAGAGGTACTCAATTCTCCACCATTTTGGAGATTAAAGAAAGACATCCCAAAGGATAGGATTATCCTTATTTCCTTTTTTTTTTAATTTTAATTTTCAATTTGGGTGTCAGAATCTATTTTCTCATTTTGGTGTGGCTGTATTAAATTTAAAATTTCATATATGGGGACCCTCAGTCGGTTAAGCATCTGTCTTCGACTCAGGTCATGATCCCAGAGTCCTGGGATCGAGTCCCGCATCGGGCTTCTTGCTCAGTGGGGAGCCTGCTTCCCCCCCCTGCCTGCCACTCCCCCTGCTTGTGCTCTCTCTCTCTCTGACAAATACATAAATAAAATCTTTAAAAAAATAAAATAAAATTTCATATATGAATACAGCATATGTGATTCACAGACACCTATAATTGGACAACAGAAGTGGCTAGTTCAGAGGCAGTTTGTGTTGTTGAGAGCATATATTTTTGTTTCAAGAATCCCCAGTTTTCTATCTTATTAGCTCAGTGACCTTGGCAACTTCTGAGCTCTCTCATACTCATTTTCCATGCATCCATACTCATGCATGAGTCCATACTCATGTATCAACTGGGAACAATATCACCTCCACACAGAGTTTGTGAGGTACGGATGAATCTCTTAGCAGAGTGTTTTATATTTTGGGGATTCCACACACACCTTTATTTTCTGCTTGTGAAGAAAAAATCACCCTTTGGATTTTAGGAAAGTGATAGCTATACAGCTCATGTTATATACTCAAGTAGTATATTTCTTCATCTCTGATTGTTTTCATCATCATTACTATGACACACCCGTTTAGGAATCTTGTCTGTATCTCAGGTTCCATTCTATGTTGTCATCTCGTATTTAAGAAGTGTGATGTCAACTCTACAGCAGAAGGGTAATGATTATATAGGAAACACATCAGGCAATCAGGAGCGACAGTCTAACCAGGGATGACACTACATACTTAGGTCAGATTCACTGAATGCGATATCTCTACAGTATGTTCTTGGATAAAGGACCTAAGACATCAATCACGCATTTTGTGAAAAGTATCCATTTATGAGGAGTTGCGAATGGCAGATGAGAATAAAGTTCCAGAAGAGTAACGATGTTGCGTAGGTATGGTGGTCTCTGTCAGACACAGATAGCTGGATCCTTTTTTTGCTGCACATTCTGTCTCTTTGGAGAAATATGAATATTCTTGCTTAGAAATATGTATCATTGAGAGTTATATTTAAAATTAAAGTAACACGTGCAAAATCATGGGCTTATTTGCTGCTTCTTGACTTGGTCTTCGTCTTTATGGTGTCTAATGAGGATTCTATCGCTATGCAGCAAAGTGACCTTTGTCTGGTCCCCAACTGCTCTGCCACTGAGATTTTCCATCTGGGGCTCTTCCACTTTGGATTTTATGTGTGGATTCCTGATTTTATATGTGGGGTAAGACATTTGTAATACCACTGATTACATGTTAATGAATCCTATTTTGACTCCAATGTGTATGTTTACACAAATTAAACACTTACCAGGGCATCCCTGATTCAAGTGAAACCAAACAAAAACAGAGTTAGTGCCAATCTTTCTCTTTATTCCAATTTAATGCCATTCCCCACCCTTGGTTTTTGATCTTGCTACTTGCAATTCTGAAGCAATAGTGGCTAAAGATCACAGTTCCCTTTTAAATGCCTTTTTAATGTGTTGATAAGACATATTCATTGACTTGCACTGTCCTCTCTGGGCACTTTAACAATTCATTACTGAGATAATTATTTGGTGTTTATTCTAGCCTACCTGTGTCATCTCATTTTCTCCTCACCTTGAATAGGGGTTGGGAGATGAAAACAGGGTTGTGTGTGATTATTTTCCACATTTATTTCAAACACCCTGAATGTAGTTAAAATGTTGTCTGGCTAATAAACTTAAAAAAATCTAATAAATGTTCCTTCTCTTTAAAGGAAAAAAATAAAAGGAAAGAAAAGAAGGAAGGGGACAGAGTATGAGAGAAAAAGAAAAGGGGATCTTTCTTTTTGACATCTGGCTACTCTGGGAATTGGATATAAATAAGAGTCATGATCCATTTGATTTCTTGATCTGACATTTAAAATAAAATCATATTTTTCAGATCTGTTTCATTCTGTTATGCCTTCCTCTCTTTTCCTAATAAACACAACTAGAGCTTCAGAAATAAATGTGTGAAAGGGTGCCTGGGTGGTTCAGTCGGTTGAGCATCTGACTCTTGATTTCAGCCCAGGTTGTGGTCTCAGGGTCTCAGGGTCATGGGATTGAGCCCCATGTAGGGCTCCCCGCCCATTGGGGAGTGTGCTTCTTTCCCTTTCCCTCTCCCTCTGCCCCTCCCCCTGTTCGTGCTAGTGCACTCTCTCTCTCTAAAATAAATAGATAAGTCTTTAAAAATAAATAAATAAATGTGTGAAAAGCATGTGACCTGAAATCCTGAAGCAGTGTCCAAAGTACATGTAATCTAATACATAGATTTCAGGAGAATTTTCTATTGTCAGTGCATTTTGCCTTTCTACTCCAAATATTGGGTACTGAAGCAGTTTTTATTTTGTTTGAATATCAACAACTACATGTGAGCTTAGCACCCACAGGTTGTCAGATGGGAAGTAAGTTACAGACTTTGGTATTGCCTATAACTTCAAGTCTTTATTCTATTGGTTTAAAAAAGGCATTTATTTTTTAAATAAATAATAATGCTTTAAAATGCAGAATATAACTAGGTCTTATGAAGAGAACCTACAAACCTGAGAATTATATTGATCTGTGTTTAAATTCTGGCTCTGGCATTTCTTTGGGTTGGTTTGAGCATGTCTCAAATTCTCTAAGCCTCACTTTTCTATAAAAAAAGGTACAAAAGATGTTTCCTCTGTGAGTTACTTTAAGGATTAAAAATAATGTAGGTAAATTCCCAACACTTTGCCAGGCACACTAACACTTTTCCATAAGCATCCTAAACTTGAGTAGTAGTAGTAGTAATTACCTAGGAATAACTGCTGCTATTAAGTAATTGGAACTCTTTGAATTAAAAAAAAATACCCTACAAACACAGAGAACTGATCACCATTAGTAATAAAATCTCTATATATGGAATCAGCTGCAGCATGAAGGAGCCTTAAGGAGGTTTAATTTTAGGAAGCTTACCCAAACAGACCTGTAAAAAAATCCACACTTCTTAATCCTAAATGTTCCAGTCTCTTGACAAATCCTGACCTTTGAATGTACCAAATTTAATTATATTAGTGGCCTTTAAAAATATATAATTTCTTACCACTGCCAAGTGATAAAGGGAGTGCCTTTCCTTGCCATACCACATATCCAGTAACGTTGGCAGGGACTACTGATATTACTCATTCCAAGATCTGCAAAAGACTCTCAGAGTTGAGGGAGTACTTTAATCCAAGTTTTCATGGAGGAAATTAAGGGAAAAAAATTAAGTGTATATTGTGTTTCTCTCTGATCACTTCAGGTATTATTAAGAATTGTTTTCAGTTGCTTTCGGAGGAGTAAAAGTGAAAAAAAAGTGGTAGCAGATCTAAAAAACTTAGCAAACAGAGTCATGCTCTCCCTTTATAGCAATTTTGTCCTGTGCTTGAGATAGTCTAGCTTCCTTCCTCCCTGCCATCTGTCTATCCAGAAATGTTAATGTCTACATGTCAGACTTTCTTCGAGGTTCTAGAGATCCTCTAGAAGCAAATTATAATATCCCTTTACTATGTTTTGCTATTAGGTTTAGCGGTAAACACCATGTATCAAGGGAGTACACAGGTGAAAGCCCTAATTCATGTGTGAGGTATATCTGTGCATTTTGCCATCTGACTTTACAGTTCCTCCTTCTAAAGGGGCATTGCATCTTCAATTTGGGTTTGGCTTTGTGATTTGCTTCTGATAACAGAATGGAACTTATGATTTATTTTTGGTAACAGAATGAACTAGAAGTGCCAGTGTGTCCGTTTCAAACCTTAGCCTTAAAGAGACTAGCATATTTCTGCTTGCTCTTGCGTACCTCTGCCATTTCATGAGTAAAACATACCTTGGTTTGTCTCTTGGTCCCAGGAGGAGGATGAGAGATGCATGAACAAATTTAGCTGAAACCAGCAGAGCTACTCAGCTGAGCCCAGCCCAGATCAGCCAACACCCATCTGACACACAGATGCATGAGCTAAATACATGTGTATTGTTATATGCTACTAAGGTCTTATGGCTAGTTGTTACTTAGCATGATTATATCAGTATTTAATGGATATAATCAGTGTGAGTTAAGGAGATAATGTACAGGTCAGAAAGATACTGTAGAAAAGAAGACCAGTTCTGGAGGTGGAGTCTGAAAAAAATGTTTACATTCATATCCCAAGGGAATTTGATGGGCCAGATCCCAGTGGAGTTTGACCAAATAGTGCATGTAATACAATTTAAACTGAGTTACATAAACATTGCCCAGTGATAGTGCATCTTTACAGGTTGTTTTATTTTATGATGACCCAAACCATATGTATATAATGTAAAACAATAATCAGAGAGGGAAAACACCTGATCTAACTAGCCCTGCCTTCAGGTAAGGTCTGGGAGGACTTTAGGGGAGGATTCTGTATTAGGCAAAGGATGAACTCACAGGAGAATGTTGTGGTTGTCTATAATACTGATTTCCCTGAGCCTATGGGCTTGCAGTTTTTCTGTAGACCTTATGGTGTCTCCCACAGACAAGAGTAAACATCTAGATGTTTCTATGTCTATATTGCCTCAGCTCTCTACCTACTGCCCACTGATTGGTGGGAAGAGGCCCCAGAAGTAAGCAATAGTATAATTTGTTCTCCAGGTATAAGGATTTTTGTAACTGGTTTGGGTTGCAAAACATGGTGACGATTTTCTATTTGCTTGGCTCTTTCTTCCACCAAGGAGACTATGGCACAACCAAAACTGTGAGGGGAGGTAGAAAGAGTTGTCAGATCCATGTACCTTGAATCCTCATTCCCTTTTCTAATTGTTCAAAATAAATTCCAAATGTCAACTTTACTTGAAGACTTTCATAATCCTTTTACATTCAAAAATAATCTTGCTTTTCTATAAACTCCCCTTGCATTTTACTCATGTTCCTTTATAACATTTCTCACTTGGTATGTTGTGTCATGCTTTCCTCCACTTATAGATTGTGGACTCCCAGAGAGCAGAGACCATGCCTTATCCACTGGGTATCCTCCAGGACAGTGTTTGTATGTGTGCAATTAGTATGGATATTTATTCTAGCTTATCTGCTCCTCTGTCAAACCTTTAGTGGTCCTGGATGCCACAAAACCAGAACTTTATTTTATTTCCTGTTTAAGTTGGGAGCATTGTTTTCCACCATTTGTGGAACACTTTTTTGGGGGCAGAGTGAGATAACTAAATCAAAGTGTAATTTCAGTTCTGATTCAATTTGGGCTTTCTCCCTGCTTATAGACTCAGTTCAGATTCATTCCGTATACTGTTTCTTCAAAAAATTTGGACTTGATTTAACACATTCTAAAGTAAGAGAGGCAAAAACTGCAATTTCTCATCATAGAGGAAAACACAAACCAGTGAAGACTTGATAATTTGCCCTGCGCAAAAAAGATTCCTGTTATGGAAACCAAAACAAAGTGTGAAAAATCTAACATTTAATTTCTTAAAGGAAGGCTATACTTGCTATTGCTGGCAAAATTATCTAGACATGAGGAGTTGTGACATGTTACATCAAAATGTATATTAACGCCCTTTTATATCCATACACAAAGGCATTTAAATGAAGTCATTCATTCAAAAAGAAGATTCCTGGCAAAAGTCATATATTTCTATTATTTTTGCACTAAAATTTGGGGAAATTTTGGTTTAATTTAAGCATTTTCCAATGCATTTTAATGCTTCTAGCAACATAATTCTACTGTAAAATCCAAATCAATGGTTCTTAAAATTTCAGGAACATAAGTTTCAAGTGGAATGCTTATTAAAAATGCAAGTTTCCAGATCACACTTGAGATACTCTACATCTGCCCAGGAAATGACACTTTTTTTTTTTTTTTTTTTTACAAGCACTGCAGGTGATTCTCCTGTAGGTTGTCCATGAACTCTACTCTGAAACAGACTAAATTCCCTATAATACATGTGAGTAAATTTAAGACCAATCAATCTACTAAAAGGAAATCCTCTTTGATTAAATATCTGATTGCTCCCCAGGTAAGTGACCTCCTCAAAATAGAATGAAAGTGTGGTCTTCCAGAAACCTTCCAGGTGTATCCAAAGGGGCAAGTAGGTTTCTATCATTCATCTTCCCACCAACCATTTACTGTATTTTTGTTCAGATGAGTTTTAGTTTATTTTGAATAAACTCTTATATTTAAAAAATGTTCTTAGCAAGGGGCGCCTGGGTGGCTCAGTCGTTAAGCGTCTGCCTTCGGCTCAGGTCATGATCCCCGTGTTCTGGGATCGAGCCCCACGTCGGGCTCCCTGCTTGGCGGGAAGCCTGCTTCTCCCTCTCCCACTCCCCCTGCTTGTGTTCCCTCTCTCGCTGTGTCTCTCTCTGTCAAATAAATAAAACCTTAAAAAAAATGTTCTTAGCCAAATTTGTTTGAAAAAGCTCAAAGAAATAATTATGAAGCACCAGTAAGTGACAGGTGCTGTGGTGAACAGAAATAACTTCAGATCCAATGCCTCACTGTGTCTAGAAGTTAGAAGGGAGACCGTTTGAGACACTACCGTGTACCATGCTTGGCACTTACTTAGCCCATCCCATTTAATCTTCTCAGTCACAGCAAAATACATATGGCATGGTCTCATTTATGTAACAAAAACCATACACATTTAAGCACATTTCATGTATTTCCCATATATGATTTGATACATATATTGGCAGCTACATTATGGTACAGAGACGTCAAAGGTTGAGCCCTTCTACTTTGGTTTGAATCTTGGTTTCACTGGTTTATGCTAATCCCTCCCAGTCTCAGTTCCTTCACTGGCAAAATGGAGATATGAATGGTCTATATTTCACAGGGTCATTATGAGAATCAATGAACTAGTCCGAGTAAAGCACGTACCCCAGTGTTCTGCACAAATCAAACACTTTATAATGTCATCACCTTTATTTTGTGATTATATAGAAACCTCCTCTGGGATAATTCCCATAAACTGTTAAAAGCAATTTGCCCTGGGAAAGAGGAGTATAATGAGTAGAAGGGGATGAGGAGTTTGAGGAACACTTTTCTTATTAGTCTTCAATGTCTCTGTTTAGTAACATGAGTCTGTTTTGCATCTGCAATTTAAACAATTTTTAAAAAATCAAAATAAAATATTTTCAAACTCAGATCATTATGATTATAAATGATCTAAAAACCCAATAAATCGGGATTCTTCAGATTATATTTGTATTAGAATATACCAATGCTTTGCTGTAGGTTTCTGAATTTGAATTAGTGAGCTTAAGGTTGGATTTATCTTTTTTTTTTTTAAAGATTTTGTTCATTTATTTGGCAGAGAGAGACACAGCGAGAGAGGGAACACAAGCAGGGGGAGTGGGAGAGGGAGAAGCAGGCTTCCCACTGAGCAGGGAGCCCGATGCGGGGCTCGATCCCAGGACCCTGGGATCATGACTCGAGCCGAAGGCAGACGCCCAACGACTGAGCCACCCGGGTGCCACCGGTTGGATTTATCTTTTGATGTTTATTTTCTTTCTCACATTTGACTATAAGTTCCTTTTGGGCATAGTAATTTGTATCCTGTATACTATACATAATAGCTACTTTGGAAAAACATGTGGACTGGCACAGGTTCACAGGATTCCAAGGATTTATCTTTCAACATCTCTGTTATTTAATTTGAAATTCATTAAATGACAACAGAGTTGTTAAAAATGATGTATTTAAAAATTTTTACATGGTTCCAGAATTTGCTTCTTATGTTTCCTTTCTTTTTTTCCCTCCTTCAGCAACAGCAAACCCCCCCCCCCTTTTTTTTGGTGTCTTTACTATAAAGACAGTAAGTCCATCATCTATGAATAATTATTGGTACTGCTAATGTATTTAAAGCACTTGGCAAAGCTACACTGTATAGTGAGACAAGAGAGAAACACGGGGCTATTAATTACAATGAAATGCATCAATAACATTTCAGTGATAGAATACCGGTAATATTTGAAAAGTGCATAGTTGTCATATAAATGGAAAGAAAAGAAAAAGCAGTATAGGCATTCAGAGAGAAGAGATTTTGGTGGAGACAGGTGAAGATTTGGATTTTGACATACGGGTAGGAGAGGAATAAATATGGAGGACCAGGGAAGGCCGTCTATAAAGAGAGAATGATGAGAACCCAGATGTTAGTACAAGAGAGCACACCAAATGTGTCAGCTCTTTGTTTCCCTTTTATTCTATTTTCTACGATCTACATCAGAGTCAATAGGGGTACTTTTTAAAAATGCATATTCTTAAGTCCCACTGCCAACCTACTAAATCAGACTTTGTGGAGGTTATACTCTTTAATTTGCTCCTCCAGTCATCTTATGAATACTTAAGTTTGAGAATTGTCCATCCCCTAATGTTATTTTATGAATAGTAAAGTTTGACAACCATTAGGTTAAATATTTCTGAGATAAGTGTACATTGTTTGGCAAAAAGCAAAACAAAACAAAACAAAAAACCCTTTTCATGGTTGCCCTTTCTCCAAGAAGCATACGACTTTATTTTAGATTTATTTTAAATTTAAATTTATTCAGACTCTCTCTTTCCCACTGTCCCCCAGTATTGATTGTCACGTTTCTTCAGAGAAGAGTTCTCTAGCTTCTGCTCAGAGGCCAGATGCCATCAGGCCAGCATTCTGTGTGTGCACAGGGTGGTGTTGCAGTTAGGGATCTTGCAGCTGTTCAGTCGACAGCATCATTACTAACTGTACTGATTTCAACCCACAGCTCACGGCCGCTCTACCAATCTGCTGACGGCAAGGCTGGCCCCTCTCTGGGGCATCGATGGAAATGGTGACTTTCACCTTCGATAAAGTCTCCTTGTGCCCATGCTGAGCGTTGGCTCTCTCTCGTGGCGTATCTTTAAAAATGATCCCACCTGCCATCCATCCTCTACAAGCCAAATCCCTTACCTGCTTGTGGTGCTCACTTCCTTTGCTATTACTGTGATATTATCCATGTGTATACATCTCAACTCTAATTTCAGTGGGATTTTGGCCGAGAGGATGGACAAATGTATGCACTCAATCTTGAACCTGAAAATCAGATGTTCTTTTAAACAACTCAAACTATGACGAATTTGATGGATGTCATATGGAATCTCATTATTGATTAAATTCACATGGCTTCAATGACTAGCTAGGCTGAACATTTTCCATTAGGTTGGTCTTCCCTGTATGTATTTGGGAGAGGCAGATTAACTTCATGGCTGACTCAGGCAAAGCAGCTGGTCGCAGCAACACAAAAATATGTGTTGCCAAGCTCAGGTTTCACAGTCTTTCTTTAAGGATTTCTATACAGACGAAAATCTTCCTGTATAAAGGGGTACTTCTAAAAGAAAAAAAACACACACAGAAAGAGTTTCTTTTCCAAGTTAATGTTTCCCTCCTCCCTTCCTAAAATTTTGTAGGCAGTATTAATATTCTTTGCAAATCTTTCCTTTATAGAGGATACAAAAGAAGTCTTTGGCCAATCTCATCCTGGTGGGTCATCATAAATTCTGAACTAGTTGAGCCTGAATCAATAGATTTTCAATGAATAGCCCCAAAGCAGTATCATTTTCCTATGTATTAAACTCATTTTTGTCATAAAGATACCGAAAGCAAATGTTCCTAAAGAAAGTAAATGACAACTACATCCTTCCAAGGTGCAAGGACAAAAGCTTTGATATCATCCTTAAATCCTCTCTTTCCCCAACAACTCATACCAATCCATCAGCAAGTTCTACTGTCCAGATATATCCACAGACTCAGCCTTATTCCCCCCCCACCCTTAAACTTCCTTTTCAGCTCCCACCATCTTTAATCCAAAGTAGCATAATTAGAGTAATTGTCTCCTAAATAGCCGTCTTGCTTCCATGCAATTCTCCAAAGAACAGTCAGGGTGAAAGTTTTAAAACGTAAAAGAAATCATGTCACCCCTCTTGTAACTCTCTGCCGGGCTCCCCGTTCCATTTAGAATACAATGGCCTGTAAGATTTTCCAGGATCTGGTACCCATTCCCTGTCTTTTTATGCCACTTCTCCTTCCCTCCCACATTCTCCTTTAGTCACAATTTCCTGTCCCTTGTATGTGTCAGGCATGTTCCAATCACAGCGCTTTTGCACTGGCTGTTTCCTCAACCCCCCTCCACTGTCAAGTAAGTCCATGCCCAGTGATGACCTTCTCAAGGTGGTTGGACGTGCCCAGTCTGAAATAGAACACCCAAGCCCTTCCCTGAGCTTGTCCAATTCCCTAGCTCTTTTCTATTCCCCATCTCCACCTTGGCACTCTATCATCTTCAAATAGGAGAGGCATTTTATTTATTTTTTTAAAATACTTTATTTATTTATTTGACACAGAGAGAGAGAGAGCACACAAGCAGGGGGAGCGGCAGGCTGAGGGAGAGGAAGAAGCAGGCTCCCCGCTGAGCAAGGAGCCCGATGTGGGGCTCGATCCCAGGACCCTGTGATCATGACCTGAGCCAAAGGCAGCCCCCCAACCGACTGAGCCACCCAGGTGCCCCAGGACAGAAATTTTAGATTATTTTATTCACAAATGTATCCCCATTGCCTGGAAAAGAGTCTTGGCAGATAAGTATTTCATGAATACTTGTATAAATCTGGAACCAGATCGCTTGATGTATATCCCACAATTATCCCAAATACCTTTGCTAGATAGATGCATATTAGAAATTTTTATTTCATGCAAATGAAGAAGATGTACTGTTATTTTATGGACCTCAGCAGAACTTCTCCTTCTGCCCAGCAAATCAAAATATTTATCTGACCAGTGTTAATGCATAATGTCGAAATGCCTTTCGGTTAAAAAATGCCGAGAGGGCGCCTGGGTGGCTCAGTCATTAAGCATCTGCCTTTGGCTCAGGTCATGATCCCAGGGTCCTGGGATCGAGTCCCACATTGGGCTCCCTGCTCGGCAGGAAGCCTGCTTCTCCCTCTCCCACTCCCCCTGCTTGTGTTCCTGCTCTCGCTATCTCTTTCTCTGTGAAATAAATAAAATAAAATCTTTAAATTAAAAAAAAAATGCCGAGAAATAGTGCATGGAATTTTGGGTACTTTTTACCCAAAATTTTTGAGTAAATGCGTATATTGAATTAACTTTTTTCTCACATATGCAAATTGCATTTTGTAAAGCCTTGGACAAATGGCTCTATTAACCTGTATGTAAGATTACTTATAGTAATATAGGAAAAGCAAGATTGTTACTTTTGATCAAAAAGGAGAAATAATTTTTTTCCATCTTTCTCATATTATTTGATTCAAACAAAAAGGCAAGTGTAAAAAATGTAAAGAAGTGAGGGTATATGCTTAACATTTGGATAGACAGTTTCTTCAAGCTAAAATTATATTCAGTTATGGCATCCCTCAATTTGTACTGAAGTAGACCAAATGAAAATTAAGCACTTGGATTTCAAAATTCAATTTGTAGTTTTGTTGAAATACCTCTGTGTGCGTGTGTGTGTGTCTTTCCTATTTCTGTAAATTCTCTTTTCTACAAGGCCATCAAAAGCTTTTTCAATTAGTAAATAAAACTAACCTTCTAAAATCACATACCCTCTCTTCCACAGGATGTGTAAATGACCATGATGATACTTACCAATTTGATAAGGTCACATGTCAGAATAGATTATTTCTTTCTGTTTCCAGCCTCTTTCTCTCTCTCTGTTTATATTGCCAGAATAACCCTACCTGACCATGTCATGCATTTATAGAAAATAAGTATAATTTTGTTTTTCAAGAAATGCCTCTTCATTTGAAGAAAGATTAATACAAGATAAACCAGAATAAAGGATAGGTACATTTGAAGATATCTTAGCTAACACGTAATGCTTACCAGACTCAAGTGAAAACTTCTCATTTAGGTACCAACTTTCAAAGAGTATTTAGAGCACACAGCTGTTAGAAAATGATTATACTCTACCAAAAATATTCTTGTGACATGCAGCCTCAGGACGTCACAATAAGTGTGACTGGGCTCAGAAAACACGTCTTTGTTCAGTGTGAAAAGGTCTTTCATAACCATAATACAGTCTGGGTGTCATGATCACGAGATGCCATAGAGATTAGCTTTTTATTCCATGATTCCATTGAAAACTTCCGTTTTCAGTTTAAGAATCTTGCCAGAAGAAAATGAATATGGGTGAATTGAGGGATTGGTTCTGCCATTCATACATTGTGGGTTTGCTTTCAGAATTTAAAAAGAGAGGGGCAAAAGGGAAGTGGATGGTTGAGCATGATTCCCTTTGATGGAGCTGGGAGGCACCTTTATCTGCAGGCAACCATTTAACTCTAGATTAAGGCTGGTGGTGCCTTAGCAAGAGGTGCAAAGAAATGCTAGTTGATTGTGAAGAGCTTTATTTTTATTCCATTTCTGTGTGATATTATACCCACCATACATTGTATTTTGCTTTTTTCCCCAACTTTTCTCTGTCTCCAGTCCATTTGTCTCTTAACTTTTCTAAACTTTCATCATCTGCACAATCAGTTTCTCCAACTTACTTCTAAACTGTGTGTCTTCTTCTTTTTAACTCTCCACCTTCCTTCTCCGGATCTCCGTTCAACCTTCATTTTGTTATCGTAGCTTGGGGCGGTCTGTGGTGTCTCCCTGTCTCATTTCCCACCTCCAGGTACTTGCAAAGTTCAGAACAATGTACCTCTGCAGTGCCTCTCACCTCCATTTTCTCCTTGACTCTCCTTTTGGCTTTTCTCATTTATATTTTCATTGCCATTCACTGAGAATGATGCAATAACTTCCCAGATGGTCTTTCTGTCTTTTATTGTCTTTGTCCAAAACATACCAAAATCAATAATTGATTACTGACTACCTATCGAACTGGGTACATAACCTCCAGGCTTCATTCAATTCCTTTACAAGAGACAAGCAACTTATCTTCCTGTTTTTCAACTCCTCCTTTCTCTAATTGAACTTCTTTCAGTTCTGCCAAAATCAGTACATGTGAAATTCCACACCATGATATTTTGTCTTTCTTTTTTTTTCTGAGTCAAAATTCTACACTTCCTGCTAAGGCCTGGGTCAAGTAATAAATTTTCATGATCTGCTGTAAATATGGATTCTTCTTTAATCTCTCACAATATTTGCGGTGCCTCTCTGAAAGCATCAGAAGGGTTTGCTTTGTTTTATAATTCCTTCATTTCATGCCCAAGCCCCCATTAAAGCAAATAGGTTGAAGTCAGTCATTGTATATCACCAACTGTTTTTGTTTTGTTTTGTTTTGTTTTGTTTTGTTTTGTTTTTTGCTTTCTTTGATTTAGCACTGTGTCTTGCACTAGGAGAGAACTTGAGACATATTTATTTGAATTAAAATGCTCTGATCCAGTCCTATGTCCATGACGTTGAATGCATATCACTTAATGCTTCTGGCTTCAAAAAAACTGATGGTTGCCTTCAAACCCTGAGAATGTTAAAAGAGCAAGGTGGTTGGACAGTTTTGGTCTCCTCCCAGATTGCTGAACTTGGTTCAAAATTTATGCATTCCTAAAGAACTATTATTGATGGCTCACAATCACCGAATTGCTGAACTGATGTGATGACTCAGGTGTTCCTGTGGCTTGGTCTTACTGGTAGGGAAGTTTTAAGCCATAGTAGGACACTAAGTTCCAATATACACGAGATCCATCCTCATAGGCAGGAATGTCCTAGATCCTGGGAGATAGGGAGAGTAAGTGTAAGAGTTTAGTGACATTTGTTGGCAAATAGGATTGCTACAGACTTCGTAGTAAATGTCAATGAGTTCAAAGTTTGTATATTCCTCTGGGGTTCAATTTTTTGTGGTTGTTATTCCTCAGGATAATCTGTGAAGCACTAGCTTTCTCATTTTAAAAAATATGCTTCATATAACTGTATATCCACTGATACTTGATCCATTAATTAGTACCATATAATCAACATAGGTAAGTCACATATATCTCCATGCCAATAAAAGTAAGGAAAATGGCACAAAATTAAAGGGAGTTATGGCATAGCAGTGCAATAAGAACGAAATGTTACAACTTGGACTAGCAATGAGTGAATGAAAAACTAGGAACTGTCTCATTTAAAAAAGGAAAGGAAAACAAAGGACAATTTATTTTTCTCACATTTGACTAATTAGTTGTCAATCTTATGCCTTATTATACTTAAATCTGATGTCAGACCTGTGTATAACAAGACATATGATTGACAAGGCAGTTTTTTTCCACATGAATATGATGTTCTACTCATGTTTAACTAGGTATTTGATTGACATATGAAAAAGATCAATATATCCTTATATTTCCGTCTAAAACTTGATATCATCTGGAAGCAAATGAAAGATAGCCAGCAAGTATTTGATTATGCCTTAATATCTTATTTCTTTTCTTTTTTTTTTTGTTAATATATAATGGTAATGAAATTATTTTTACTTTAGGATTTATTTAGAGCATCCTCTTACAGTATCATATATAAGAACTATATTTAGCCATTGAAGTATATATACTGCAAACTTTGATCCCAATCTCATTCTTAGATATACCATAGAATCTTATCAAAATACAACTTGCTACTATGTGCATTCAGACATAGTAAAAATAAAGTGCTCATCTCAAGTATAGCGGTCAATAAAATGTGAAAATAATATGAGACTGAGACATTCCAATAATAGTGTTATTTAAGGTTACCATTATATTTCTTTATGGTTATAATTATTTTAAATTGTATTTCAAATGCTAGCCACTAAATAAATCATATTAAATTATACTTGTTTTGAGTAAAAATCTCAGTGCATTTTCATTTTATTTAAACTTGGGCATTTTTAAATTATTTTCTCAAGCAGCAAGGGATGTTCTAAAGCATGCCAATAAGTATTACATCAAACAGTGTGCCCTGGCTAATAAATGTTGACTTAAACAAAATTGAACATGTTTCTTTAGTGCTGGACTTTTCAGAGTCTTTGAAATGCTAATATGGGCTGTGAATATCAAAGTGTGGGAAATAATATGTTCCCCAAATTTCTTTGAACCAAGCCCTTTTCCTAGGCAGCATCAAGTGAAGGCAGAAGAGATGTGTCCAACATCCTTCAGGAAGTATTGCTCTGAGCAATTTTTCCTTTGTTATGATAAGTATATTAGGATTGGATAATTCTATAAATACTACTAGAAAAGTAGTGTAGCTTGGGAAGATATATTAAAAGCCTTAAATATGGTACATTTATTTAAAACCAGGATTTCACTTTTACTAAAAAGTGGGACTAATGAAGGATGCTTGTTTATGATAGTAAAAATATTGGGCATAGCTAGGTTTCAAAAAATAAGGAACAGTTCAATAGATCAGGCTTATTCATAATATGTAGCATGAAATAGTGTGCAGCAACTAAAATCAATATGATAGAGTTATATTTATTGATGTGAAAAGATGGTTCCAAAATATTGACTCAGGCAGGTTGCAAAATAGTGTTTACACTATTTTGGGTGTATCTAAATATGCATAGAAAAAAGGTGAAAGCTATATCTAATTGATCATGGTAGTTTCTCTGGGTGGCGGGTTTAAAGGTGACATTAAATTTCCCTCTTATGTTTGTATTTTAGAATTCATCTGATGAAATAGCTTATGGGACATCAAATAAAGATGAAATATAAGCTAAAAAAAATAACATTATCCCAAACTTTAAGCTTCCTGAGAACAGGGAACTCTCAACTCTTGTCATCTTCACTGGGGCCTGCCTGATGATTAGAGAGGGCTCAAAACCCACATGTCGAACGAGGCTGAACTGAACTGATTTGGATCGTAGCCCTCCTGATATAAGATAAATTGAAAAAGAGAAATGTTTCCATGGATTATTTAAAAATTTAAAATAGACCATTGATCATCGATCATGTTTGGCCCACTATGGTTCTCTGACTTCCTTGGTCTTTATGACATTTGGAAAGGAAGAAGGAAGAAGGAAAAGCATGAAGAATAGAGGAAAATTTTATGAACAAGTAGTATGTGTGGGTCCATAGGAAAATTTTAAACAGATTTATTGAGGTACAATTGATATACCAAAAAACTATAGTACAGTTTGCTGAGTTTGGACATACGTTTATCCCCATGATACCATCACCACAATGAAGGTAATGAACATATCCTTCACCTCCAAAAGCTTCCTTGTATCCCTTAGAAATTTTAACATACACACAAGGTCATATTACAAATTAATTTGCAGGGGTTTGAGTATTTGTATGCTTACAATTCCTATCGATACTACATTTTTAAACACCCGTGCATTTGAAATGGGAGGGTAATATTAAATATCAATCCAAATGTACAGTCTTTCAAGTCATACATGCTTTTTTTTTCAAAGTTTCCTTTTTCTTTTAGATCTTAGTATCAAAGAACTGGAAAAAATTCAGAGAGTTCCTGCCCTCAGATAGGATTAGGTTAAATCTCTCCTGATAGAAATGAACCTAACTTTGATTCCCAGATGGTTTTGGTCCCCCAAGTGAATTATGCTGTTCTCATGCTCATCACTGATAAATTCCATTCTGAGCATTTCTGATTACCTTCTCCTTAGAGCCTCCTATGGTGCAGTTTCAAATCCTGACCCAAACCTCATGATCAAATTATGGTGTCAAAATCATTGATGACAACTTTAAGTATTTTGAGCCCAAGCCTAACACTGTAACACACTATATCTACAATTCTCTCCTTTCTCCTATGACCAAGATTTGCCTTGCCCCGATCCTAAACACATTTGAATAGCATTAGAAATAGATGATTCTATAAATCAAGAAAAACAAAGTGTCATTGTACCAGTACGTAATACATTCTCCTATTTTTATTCCTTTAACTACTACACAGATCTTGGAAGTGCTAGTTACTCCATAACCCCTCTACCTTTGGGGTAGTCCAGAACCATGGGTAAACACTTGGAGGCAACCATGTAATCCAATATCTGATAATCCTGCTAGTTAATTTGGACCACTGGCCCGTGTGTAAAATAAAAATAAGCTCTATGGAGCTTCTTAGCTTTTTGTTTGAATTGTTTCAAACTTAGAGATTTGTGGATGTGGCAGCTTCTCTATGGAGGCCTCCCCTCCCGGGGATGGCAGAGTTGCAAGAAGGACAGCTCAACTACACACGTACATTTTTATCCTCTGCTAGTGTCATGTTTTATAACATCCCATTGACCAAGCTAGTCACATAACTGTGCCACAGTCAAGGGGTAGAGACATAGGAGGGGAGCAAATGAACAATGTTGAATAATTGAATTTGTCACCATCTGTTCTTTTCTTTCATAAATATTGGTACTCCCAAATGCTGAATAGTCACCCCATTTAATACTCCCCAAACTCTTGGCAAATCATGGCATCAGGGTCACCAGGAATTCATGGTCCAGATGTGGCACCTCTTGATCTGAAAAAGCATGAACTAAAAAAACAGGTGATCTGCCTCACATACATCCAATGCACAGTGGTGAAATAGGGGCAGGAGAGA
Organism: Phoca vitulina; assembly: GCF_004348235.1. Taxonomy (NCBI): domain Eukaryota; kingdom Metazoa; phylum Chordata; class Mammalia; order Carnivora; family Phocidae; genus Phoca; species Phoca vitulina. The sequence continues at coordinate 5,458,118 of NW_022589778.1, forward strand.
CCCAAGAAACATCCCCATTTGGAAAGGGGTAGGAAGACAAAGTAACTCATCCATGGCATTTCTTTTTCTTTTTTTTTTTCCTGAACCAACTATTTAAAGAAAGTTTGTGTTGAAGGGAGGCTAGAGTGATATTATTGACTATTACTGTCCATGGCCCTATGAGCTCTGAATTACTGAATTTCAGTGACTCGCACAATTCTATTTTGGGTCAAATGTCTCCTACATTCAATTATGTATACATGTTAGACATGTGAGGGTTCTATGAGACCATGTCCTAAGTCATTCTAGGAGTTCTGTCTAGCTGAAAATGAACAAGGCTCCAATCTAATTCTGCCACAAATCTTAACAAAGGGTCCCACTTTGAAGGTATGTCTAGAAACTCCTGGATTTGGTAAGGTTGTGTTATAAAGCCTATACCTTTTATTTGGCTGAAAATAGTTAAGTTTTCAGCACTGCAGTTTATGGGTTTCAGTGTTCTCCCTAAAATGGGTTTGCAAAGTAGACAATTCTTTTTGAAGCCTCTCTCTTTCTTATGGTGCCTTATCAAATGTGCTAGCAGCTACCACCTCATCCTTTAAAAAATTCCCATTGATTCCTTCTTCCATTTCTTCCAGTTCATTTTGCTCATACTTTGCAGGCAAGAGTTTTACCAGATGTTGCTGGTATAAAATATGGGGCACCATTTTTCTAGCCTCACATGACAGCTTCATCACCATTTTTTTTTTTTCCAGCTTCCTAGAGCCGTTTATTCACTGGCCAATGTCACATTGCAAAACTAATATCACATGTTTTAGGAATCTGTTATCTATTGTTATCCAACAAGCCAAGCACAAAATTCAGTGCCTTAACATAGCAATTATTTATTTTTGCTCACTTGTCTGTGAGTTGGCCGGGGGTCAACTGATTTAGGCTGGGCTGAATTGGGCTGCTCCGCGTCAAGCTCTGAATCTGGATGTCTGGATTGATTTCACAATACTAGTTGGGTTTAGGTCCATTCTATATTTGTTCAGTTTTCTGCTCATGCTGATGTGGCAGCAGCCACACAGAGAAAAGTTTTCTTAGTGTGATGGCAGAGGTGCAAGAGAATAAGCCCAGCTGCATAATAACATTTCAAGTCTCTCTCCTTGTACCCTGTTGGCTAATATCCTATTGGCCAAAGCAAGTCTGATGGCAAAGGCAAGTATACTCTGCTATGGAGGGAAGGGAAGGGAAGTGGTGAATATCTGTGAACAAAAGTCTGCCAAATATGAGTGTTCTGCCAGCTCCCAGTATGTCCATCTTGACTGTGTCCAGTATGTCTTGTGGACTGGGGAAATAACCAGTGAGTAAGGGACCCATTGGTTCCACTGTGAGATAAATCTGGACCAAGACTTCATTTTCCACTTGGCTTCTGCACACCCCCATTCTATCAAGGGTGGGTGATTTGAGTTTGCTGGTATCAGTGTTAGCTCATACACTATGTTCCACATCCCCCAAATGATTTGGATATTCTTTTCTCTACAGTGTACAATTACTCTGATAAATGGCCATAGTCCTTTGGGAAAGAAATGGAGTAATCATTATTATGTCTACTTGTAGTGGCATTGCAAGATCTTTCTTCAAGTGGTCTTACCCTCCCTCTCAGTTGATGAACTTTGGGTCAGAAACAGGCTGAAGACTGAAAATTGAGCCAATGGGTCATGATTCTCTATTGCTAGACTTACATCATCTGCTTTCTGCTCACCCACTTTGGATCTTTATCTGTGATGTATATCAAATAATGCCTGCATTGGTTTTCCAGCTCTCTCACCCCTGGGAACACTGTGGTCACAACCATCACCATAGATCCCTGTGGATCATAGCTTTCTAGTTGCCATTCTGTACTTCTTTGGGGTTCATTATGATAACTGACACCCACCTGGCTTCTGAGAGTTAAGCATTATAGTCCCACCTCTAGTATTCTGTGGTCTTATCACACCCCAAAAGTATCCCTTATGTTCATATATCAATAAAAATTCCCTATTTAGCCTGTTATTCTGTCTCCGGTGGTCCAGTACCTTCAAGATCCTGTCCCCAGCACATTCTCCAAGTTCCTGCCAAATGTGTTATCCAGGTCCTGCAGCTCTTTTGGTAATAATCTCTTTCCTCTCCTAGGAGAGATTGTACTTCCACAATTAGCCCATGATGCAACTTAACTATATTTATTGGTCTAGACCTAGAAGAAATGAGAGGAGGTATAAAAGATCTTGAGGAAGGTAAGCATCATCTTGTTGGGCATATGCCTCAGTGAGGACTTTGCATGGGTCCAGACAAATGGAGGCTATTATCCTCTAGCAAGGAGTAGGTTGTAGGCCACTTCTACTCGTCCAGCAAACTCATGGGAAGCTGAGTTTTCTGGATTTATAAGTGCATCCTCTCAGATGACCCCATTCCTGGCATCAGAGTACGAATTCTCTTATCAGGATCCTGCTTTGTGTATAGACATGTGCTGGTGTTGTGATTTCAGTCTACTTTGTGTTTTGGGTTTTTTAAAAGATTTTATTTATTTATTTGACAGAGAGAGACACGGTGAGAGAGGGAACACAAGCAGGGGGAGTGGGAGAGGGAGAAGCAGGCCTCCCGCTGAGCAGGGAGCCCAATGTGGGGCTCAATCCCAGGATCCCAGGATCATGACCTGAGCCAAAGCAGACGCTTAACGACTGAACCACCCAGGCGCCCCTCAGCCTACTTTGTAATTATAGTGCTCTCATAATCAGGGCCTGCTTCTGGTTTTCATCATCCTCTACCATCAGCCATAGGAGATGCAATGCTTAAATACTTTCATAGAGGTCTTCTGGCTTACATATGGTGCCTGAATTAATGGTTGGCTGATGTGAGCCAGCTGTTGTTCTTTTAGCCCTTTGATTCACTTAATAATCAACCAACTGCATAGACCTTATAATTACTATTGACCATGCATCTGAAATGCTGGTATTATTGCAAAAGCAAGTGCATTCACTTCCACTTTTCCACCCAATTCATCACAAGTGAGAGTCTCAGGAACCATTATGCTATAACAGTCCATGGTTTATCACCACCCCACTCATACCAGCATCAGTATCCTTGTTGCCAACCAGAGAGTTGTCAAATTCCAGAATTCCATCCTGAAGTTCTGCTTTCTAGGACAACTTCTTAGTTTGGATTTCTTTCAGAATCAGATCAGATCCTGAGACAATGATTTGAGTGCTAGTTGTTGATTTTGGATGCAATTCCAGAAGATTAAGTAGGGAGCGGGGAAATGAGATAAGCAAGGGAAAAGAGCTGGCAAAATGTGCATTATCAAGCAAGTTTCCACAGTAGGCATCTGGCCCTAAATCACACTGGTGAACTCTGGACCCCTTGTCAAACACATGCCTCAGCTTCACCCCACTCCATGGGTGAGAAGGCTATGGTATTTAGAAATCAATTCCTGTCTATCATCAGTGGAGGGTTTATCCAGGAGGACAAACTTGATATTTCTGGGTTTCTGTGTGTATGGGAAAATTTAGCTCCAACCCCAGAAGACCCTCATGCAAAGAAATGTAGATGATGGCAGTTGGAAGTTGGATGGCATAGACTGAAATAGACACAGGGAATATGGGCAGAGCGCTGGTGTTATTTGCTCTAACCTCTAATGCAGGCATGGCTCTAAGCCATCATCCCGCGCTGAATTCTTGTAATTGCCTCCTATCTGGGGTTCCAGCTTTCCCTCTTATCTCTCTTCAAAATAATCTCAGCACAACAGTGAGAAGGATACTGATGAAACTCAAGTCAGATGTGTCTTTCCCCTACTCAGAACTCTCTGTTGGCTTCCCGTCTTATACAAGGTAAAAGCAAAATCTTGCATTAAGATTGGCGGCCTCACGGCACGTTCTGCATGAAGCACTGGGTGTTATGCACAAACAATGAATCATGGAACACTAAAAAAAAAAAAAAGAAAATATATATAAATCACTTTCTCATAACAAGTTTTCCCTAATACTTTAAAAAAGTATTATACTATTTTTACTCATTGTTACAGAGGGCATCTGTACATTTTCTTAGAAACAATAACAGGTTAGAATCATTTGGCCCTAACTACATTACCATTTCAAGACGCCTATGCCTGGATTATTAGATGATAGCCAATCATAACTTTTTCTCATGGTGCCATCGGTAAAGGGCAGAATGCCGATTATGTGGGGTGGAAGAAGTGGCTCTGAAGATGAACCTGCTCTGTCTTACTGCCTTAGCCAACTAGCTAACTACCTCATAAATGAAAGCCACTAATCATAAGAGGTACCTTAATAGGGAATGTGGATCAAGTATTTAAAAACTCTAATCAAATAAAATCAAAGCACATGGCATACAGAAAAAAAAAAAAAAAGATTGGCGGCCTCACAAGATCAGCCCCAACCTGACTTCCTCTCCTACATTTTGATCCAGTAAACGGGTCTCTTTACTCTTTAAGCATAAAAAGCAGGCACCATCTTCGGGCTTTGCAGTTGCTACCCTCTCTGCCTAGAAAGCCCTTCCCCCAGATAGTGGTCTGGCTCCTACCCTCACCTCTCTCTGATCTTGACCTTGCACCCTCTCAGTGGTCCTGTAAACACATAACCACCCTCTCAATCCCTGTTTGTCTCCCCTCTGCTTTTATTTCCCATCCTTATCACAATGTAACATTCTCTATATTTTCTTATTAATTTTGCTTATTCTCTGTCCTCCCTCTAGAATGCAAGCTTACAAGGACAGCAGTTTTGTTTGTTTATTCACTTCGGTATCTCTGACACATGACAAACACTTGATAAATATTGGCAGAATGATTGAAAGAAGAAGTTTTAGAACCTAGTGACTGAAACTCACCCAGAGTTTATCTTTTAATTTCTTAAGAGGTAATTTTTCCAAGGATATTTTAAAGCCTGATTTAGTGAAAGAATGTTTTTCTTTTAATAATAGGTATAGTATCCTCAAAATCATAATGTAGATAAATTTGTAATATTAATCCCTGTATGGTCCAGTTAGGTTGTTAGAATACATGAATGGGATATTTGTTAGTAGCATATACTTTGAAAGCTAGAACTATCTTTTTTTCTTTTTGATTTTTCCATGGATCCTTCTATATACTAGAGGCTTAATAACCATTTTCTAAATTACATAGAAGAATTTGAGGGTGATCTCTTTGGTATATCTATTGCTTCATTGTTACAGAAGCTTGATTATACTAACGAGTTAATTTTTATTTTCATATAATGCATCTTCTCTTTTGTAATTATTTTTGACATTGCATTAAGCTTCTGAATCAAATTCACAAGTGTGAATTTGCTCTAATGATTAGTGTATATTTATTTTATTCTGTATATTTCTCATTCTTCCTCTTATGACTTAGTTTTTCTTGTGTTTTTCAAAACAACTCATACCTGTTGTAAAAGGCAAACAAGATAGAAATGTATAAAACAAAAAGGAATCATTGCTTTTATTTCTGCTCCACAACGAAAATGGCTAATCACTTAGTATATATGTTTATGTACTTAGTTTATATAATTTCCTGCTAGACATATACAAGCGTGTGCTGTTGTTATTATTTTATATTTTCACATAGGTATGTGTATCATGATGGACATAGCACTATTTTATTTAATTACCTCCTTACTTACATTTAACATGAGATCTACTCTTTTATTACATCTTAAAGTGCACAATATTGTATTGTTAACTAGAGGCACGGTGTTGTACTGCAGATTTCTAGAACTTATTTACCTTGTATAACTGAAACTTTAGTATTATATAATTTAAAAGTATGATAAATATCACATTGAAGAGATTCAAAGTCCCTTTTATTTTGAGTATTACCAGATCTGGATACCATTTTGAATTTCACAGATACTAATTTTTATTTGCATATGATTTTGTATATAAACTATTAAACTATGGCTGTATTCCTATTCAGGGATGAGTCCTTAACAGTGGGTATGTTGAAGGCCATTGGGATAACTCTGAAAAAAATAAGTTGTCCTCTAGTATTTGAAATTTGACAGCTATGAAAATTGTGAAGACTGAAGAGAGATAACTGGTATAAAGTGTAAAGAAATCCTAACCTCTCTTTAACAAGTGTCTATAAGATGAGTGAGAAGAAGGAACTTATAAATAATATAGCCACAAGCAGACATCCCGTCTTTTCTTTCATAAAGATAAATGTCATAATAGATCAGGGTTCTGCCTCTATTTTATACGTTCAATGTATATTTTTTTTCCTCCTCTATTCTTTGGGACTGAAATTACTTTAGAGAGTAGTTAGAAAAAATTGAAAGTGTTTTGGAATGTGTAGCAATAAAAGGTTCAGACTGCAGTGAAACCTTTAATAACTTGTGAATTATGTCATCTATGAAATAACAATAGATGACAAACTCAGCTGTGAGCAGAATAAAAGCATCCTTTTCTTAAAAAGAGAAAAAAGCGAGTTTCCCTCTAGAGTTATGATCAGCTTTAGATTTTCGGTGTTCTTTGAGCAAAGTTTTAGCACACCATGAAGTCTATCTTAGATAGAATAAAGACATTATCTTCAATAGAGTCTGGGTTTGAAGTACCAGCTTCTAAAGTGTTAAACCTACTTAGGTGGTCTCACGTTGGGAAGGGATCCAGTCTGTGTGTACCTGGTTGTTTTACTAAGGGACTGATCACCTCTACTCTATGTAGACTAGATTTTCGATAAAGAGGTTTCTTGTCAGAAATTCACCATGTATTATGACTGGTACTGCCCACTTGATATTTAATTATTTCCTCTTGCATGACTAATAAACATCTCAAACTTGAAATCCCCAAAACAGATCTCTTTATACCCCACATCACCTTGACAGCAGAATTCAGTGGACATGTAACATTTTGTTTTCAGAAATGTTTCCCTTTGTGTTGAATATGCCATTAAACTTTTAGAAGTCATATACCGGGAATGTTCTTTGCGAAAATATTCTCATCTTTTTCTTTTAGATTTTAATTATCAAAAATTCTTAGTGCTTAAAAAGATCTGTTTCATTGGTTTTTACTCTGTGCTCGTTCTGGCAATCAGATTGCATGTATCTGGTAGTAATACTGAGAGAATGAAATGTCTCAGTGAAATTTCAGGTTAGAAGCAATCCAATTGTATCATGTAGTATAGTAAAAAATTAAACCAATGTGTACCAGAATTCAGCATTCTGTTTGTTAAACATTCATCACAAACCTGTGTGAGTTTGATTGTTCTGAAAATCTCAGTTCAAATAATCTCTTCTCTGTTTTGAGTCCTCTTTATTTTCTCCTTGGAAAAAAATGACACATTTTCTTGTTTCTCCTATGGAACATAGGAGTTTATATAGTATGTGATTTATACAGCTTCTTCTCTATAATCTCATGATTAATGTCCCAAATTCAGCATTTTCTCCCGCCTACCTTCAAGTAGCCACCCATAAGATCTTAAAGAATTGTCCATAAAGAGTTATATTATTTAGAAAATAGAGAAAACTCATTTCTAATCCTAATCAATCAAGTTGATATAACTACATTTATTTTTGCATGTTCCCTTCTTGTCTTTTTTCATATGAATCTATTTAAATATTGTCACATTTGTATCCTGAGTTTTCACTTGGCAATATTTAATGAGCATTATACTATAGTCTTTATAATTATCATTTAAAATTTTATTAACTTCCTTTTGACTTAGCATTATCTAATAAGCCTGAACTTTACAATAATCACTTTCAACATCTTAATTCCTGTTTAATTTTCCATATAGTAGATATGCTGTAATTTAAGGAACCATTTCCCTGATGCTTGTCATTTAGATTTCTTCCAGTTTCCCCCATTATAAGTCATGCTCCAATGAATAGCTTTTAATATCTAAAGAGACAGGCAAGACATAGAGAGAATGACAATGTGGTAAAGTGTTAACATTTGGATAACTTGGGTGAAGGATACACAGGAATTCTTTGAACTATTTATACAACTCTTCTGTAACTCTGAAATTATCTCAAAATAATTTAAAAGAGTACATTTGAATAAGTGGAATTATTAGATCAAATGTTATACATGTTTTGAAAGCTTTCTTTTTATATTGTCATCTTATACCAAAACGTGGTACAGCAGTATGTGAATATCTGTTTCATTGCTCAATTAGCAAGTGATCTATGAATAATCCATGGAGAGAAGAGATTTCTCCTCTTTGCTAAATTCATCAGCAAGTTCTCACTTGGAGATGGAAGGCTGTGGAAACGTGGAAAGCGTGGAAGTAGGGAGAGAAAGAGAAAAGAGATGCTGTGCGTAGAGGAATATCCATGTCAAAAATTTTTTCCGGTTATCTTTGGAAGTACACAGCAGCACAAGAGTGGAAATGACAATAGATTGTTGTTGGCTTTCTGTTTTTGTCTGTTTTTTGCCTCACGGGTGAATTTCTATCTGGCATCTATGTTCTGTGGATAATTCCATATTGATGGTACAGTTTGTAACATCGGTATTAGCAAAGTCATAGAATCAAAGTTTACAGCTGGAATGAAGCTCAGCGTTTCCCCAACCCCAATCCTGTAGTTTTACAGATAAAAATAGAGAAACCCAGGATTAAAGAGCATGGTTAAATGACAAAACTAATCAAAGTCAGAGCCATTTTTCATAACAAAGTTGTCTTTTTTAATATTCCTGGGCTTTTTTCATAAATGTCATAATCTTAGTAAGTCTATGGAATAAAAACAGGTCCTACCATTTTCACGTAAAACTGACTGCCAGTTACTTGGATGTTCTTTTACTTTTTGGAAGTTCTTAGACATCCTTAAATCAGTGAATGACCCAAAGGATCCAAGATTCTTAAGGTAAATATGTAAAAGTATTGGCCAGTGTGCATGATGGACAAAGATTATGTTTTCATTATTTTTATTATTTTGAAAATGCAATTACATCAGAAATACTCTCTCTTCCTCTCCCTCTGCCCCTCCCCCTCCAAAATAAATAAATAAATAAATAAATAAAAAGAAAAAGAATTACCTTATTGATTTTTCAGCAAATATATATTGATTGCCTATTGTGGGTCACGTGTTCTTTCTTCTAGGTGCTAGGGATTAAGGATACAACATTGAACAAACAAAATCTAGCTTTCCTGGAACTTGCATCTTATTGAGAAATTTACATTCAAGTGAGTATAGTTTAAAGTGAACTAGAATTGCTCTTTTTAAATTATTATTATTCTTTTTTTTTTAGGAGGGGGCAGAGTGACAGGGAGAGAGAGAATCTTAAGCAGGCTCCACGCCCAGTGCAGAGCTCAATGCAGGGCTCGATCTCATGACCCTGAGATCATGACCCGAGAAGAAATTAAAAGTTCATTGCTTAACTGACTGAGCCACCCAGGTGCCCCAAGATAAATTGTTCTTATATGTAATTGAAATTGACTGTAAAGATAATTTCCATAACCTTTATCCTGAGGCAAAATTATATATCTCTAGGCATCACAGTGCTCAGGATCACCATTTGTAAAAATATAAGCATGGGAAGGACAGATAGAAATATCCTTTTGTGGCAGCCAGATACTGTGCATTTTATAGCTTTAAGTTTACTAGTTCATCACTAAAGAAGTGCTAATTCATTTATTAATTCATTCATTTTTAGAATTTTTAATTCTCCCTTCTGTTAGATGTTAGGAAAGTGGCTCACTCTCTCCTAGCCACCTGAGGAGGATACTTTCATTTGAGATTCTTTTGGTGACTGAATGCTTAACCCAACCAGATTCACATCTCTGCTTAATGCCACCAAATTTATAGTCATACATTTTTCACTGGGTGATGGAGCCACCATTGTTTTGCTGTTATGAACAAACGTGGCAACTGGCATTTTCATGCTCATGTGTAGAAGTACATTCATAGAACAAATTCTTACAGGAAAGATTCTGACTTGAAAGGTTGTAAATCATTTATTTAATAGACATTATCAAAATGTCCTCCACAGTGTTTGCACAGATTTGTATCCTGACCAACAGTACATCAAAGTGCTGGTTTCTCCACAAGCTAGCCAATACTGCTCATGCCAAAACCTTGTCCTTATAATCGAAAGTGTTTTTCTAATATTGTTTTGCTTGTTATTTAAGCAATTGTAAGTAAGGATAAATGTCTTTCACTTGATATTTGAAGAGATCTAGATTTTACGCTTCTGGACAGTTGGGTAAATTCTGAAAAAAAATAGCTTATGAATTCGGAGGCTGCATTTCCACTTATTTCAGCAAAAGAAACAGTGTCAAATTAAAAAAAAATACAAAGTTATTCGATGTTAGGAATACCTTCGGCACATCTCTCCTCTTTGACAAAAATCCTTATCTTGGATATGTGGGTATTTCTGTTGACTTTGGTTTCATAGAAGTGTGTGGGTGTTTTCTTTCCATGAATAAGAATGAGATGAGTTCATTTAAAAGTATTGAGAGAAAGACAGTGTCTTCTGTACACAAAACCAGTTTTTTTATTTTTTTGGTACCTCCCGCTGAATCACTGCAGAGGCTATGGAACAATGTGTACAACTTCCCCCCTTGGGATTTCCTGGAGGTGATTACTTTCCGAGAGAATTGTATTCCACTTGGCACATACCTTATGGGGGGGCGGGGAGTGGGGCTTAGAATTCTTTTGACTTTCTATGAGTTAGATAGTTGTCTTAACTTTTGTAAAATTTGAACCTCATCTACAAGTGATGACATCTGTTTAATTCTACCATATGTTATTTTAGTGGCAGACAGCTAGCTACCTAGGAGTAAGCTAAAATGCACAGGATACAGATGTCATATGGATTAAATTGCAAATCTTTCAACAAAATAACAATTACAGCTTAATATGGTTCATCACGTCATCCTTAAAGATAAACATTGATGTCTAAAATGTACTGATTAGATTTCACGTCTCATTATTTATGGATGTTATGAATTAATATGAACAACATGTTACATTATTCATTAGCTTTGGATGGCAACTGTTTATAAAGGCTGCTTTTCAATAAAATTTAATGGGGTTCATATCAAAATTCAGTGACAGGAACTATTAAGATTAAAGGCAACATTTTGATTGACAGCTAGAAATCAAACTCAAGAATCTCATATTAAAAAAAAAAACCCTCAAATAAAGTGCCGACTCTGATATTTTGAGATGTTGTGTGGATGTTATAGCATTTTGTTGTAATGTCAGTGATAGGAGAGGAAAACATATTTCTTTTGAAGTAGGTGGTTTTCGGGTTCTTTACTGTGTTTGCCTAATTAATACCTTTATTTTCTCTTCTGCTCAAAGCTCTCTGTTTAATGTCCTTTTTTTTTCTGATTAGCAGGAATTTTCAAACTCTACACATTACCTGATATTTTTTTTCTTTGAAAAAAGCAACTTTGGAGAAAACGTAATATTTATGGAGTGCTTACAATATGCAGTACAGCATACAATATGACAGTGTGCTTAGCACTTAACTCATTTTGTAGATGGCCTCAGAAAGTATAGGTCCCTTGTCAGTGATGCCACAGTTGAGTGGTGGAGTCATGGTTCGAACTCATGACTCTTGGACTTGGAAAGCCAATCTCTTAACACTATACCGTGTTACTCCAGTCAGACTAGCTAGTGGGGAAAGGGGACCAGTTACCAGCTGTTTGAACTGATGAATGCGTCTAAACTTAACACGTCTTGCAGTGAATTTCAGGAACCTATGGCTTTGCAACTGGGGCCGAGAATCAGTCATTTGCTCTTTTAGTATTCCTCTGTGTGATGATATTTTTGGAATTTTTCCACAAAATAAAAGGGAGTTTGCAATTTTTGAGGTTCTTACATAATGGTCATGCTGTTTATGACCACATTTAACCCTCGTTTTAAATCTGTGAAGTCTAGATGGAGAAACTGAGGCTCGTTAGCTTGCCCAATGGTGACAAGTAGCCTAAGAGCAGCTCTAAAATTCAGAGGTTTCCATAATGCCCGTGGATGATGTAAGGTGAACAAAAATACAACCATTTCATCCTACAGAGACAAACATTACAAAAGGAGGTGATGGTTTGTATACTTGCCGCAAATCTAAAAGACAATAATTTCACTTATTTTCTATTTTTGAAGGCATTTTAACTTGAGTTCTCAAATGGGAAAAATGTGGCATTTTTTCTGGTACCCGAAGATTTTAGGAAATCCAGAAGTGATGACTTTGCCTTTTCCCACCAGAGTGGACCTACTTTTCGGAACCAAATGTCATATTTTACCAGTGGGAGATTTGGGGAAATGTTTCAGGTAACAGAATAGTCTATTTTGACACGTCTCTATTATTCCATTTCAGATATGCCTCAGGTCAAACATATTCTTGAGACACTTTCTCTCAAAGAAAAGCCCTTTGTAGAATACCCAAAGAAGAATTTGATGTCCTGTTTCCCTAAAACTAATACCAAGGAGACATTCTATTCTGCTTAGAATATGTGTTCATGAGCTGAAATGGGCTGATGGCAGGTCTGAGTTTGAACATTAACCATATTAAGAATTACCAAGAACTACAAGCAAAGAAATTAAAAATTCTGAGGTGATTAGAGTTTGAGATTAATTTAGTTTTATGAATTTAAAACTAGAGATATTTGGAGATTAATTTTTATGACCTTGTTGTTCACATTAAAATAATTAAACAATCCTGTTTCAACATGGTAGGCTTGAAGATGAAAATCATGACCTTTCTTTTACTTAGTACTTAAATATCTACAATAAATGCAGCTTTTCTGGTAGCCTCAGTCTATTGTCTTCAACCAGAATTAATTGCTCTACACTTATTTGACTACACTGGATATTCAGATTAGTTTGGGAACTATGCTTTATTTATACTGTTTGTGACACATTGTCTCAAAGATGGGACAACTATTCAGAAACATCCCCCTACCATAAGATTCAGGAATTTCATAGACTCCATATTTTTTTCTTAAAATAGAAGATGTTATGCACAGAGATATAAAAGCTAGGAAGTAACAACTTTTAGAGATGTCAATTTAACATGTCCTATTTAGGGAAGAATTTTATTAAATGGGGCTTTTAGTATTAGATGGTTTTCCCTCTCCAGGATAAGTAAATTAGAAAAGTCCGCTTCTGGTACTTCAATAAGCATCTTACATGACTTATTCTATTTCTTCCTTAAACAATACTTTCAGATAAAGGAATTGTTAGCCCTGGTTTCCAAGTGAGCAAGCTAAAGCTTAGGGAAGTTCAGTAACTTGCCCGAGGTCATAACTGTAGCAGATAGCAGAGTTAGAATTCCAGAATACTGAATAAATGCTCAGTGAAATAAATGGAGAAACAAAAAAGCTGGGTCATGTTTATCCTACATTATATGCAAATCCAAGATACAAGGTAATTGTGTTTTGTGAAATGGTGGTAGGATTTGTATTCCTAGGACCTTCATTCAGTGGAATAATATGCAGACTAACAGAGGAGAGAACAATCTGGATGACTGGACGCACATCGTCCTTCTGCTTATTGGCAGTTTTGTAAAGACCTGGCTTCACTGATTTGGGTTAGTTTGGTGGAAGAACAAGCTGGAGGCCCTTTCCCAGCACCCTCCCCTGCCCCCCCCCATTTCTCTCCTAGATGAGGGAACTTTGATGCAAAACTGTATAGGATCCCCCTGCCCCCTGATTCTTATAAACACAGGAGGTTTTCAAAGGGCAGGGCCCTCAACAGTAAGGCATCCAGCCCAGCTATGCTCAACTTAGCATACATCTCTATGGAACAGTGAGGGATTGGGGGGGAGCAGTGTTCACTGCTATTTGTCTCTTTATAAGCTTTTACCCTAGAAACATTATTTAGTATTTACATCATGTAGCCTGTGTATCCATGCCCCCTTCGCACAACACTCCTGTACCATTTAAAACAAAACTAATGGTGAATAAATCTTTGTTAATTTTATATTTGATCACTCTGGATGAGAATTCTCTGAAGCTGAACAGTTTAAAGCTTATTCTGTTATCATCCATTCTCATCTAAGCATTTTGTTTTCTGCTGACTTACACCTGATAATCCCCCATATGTGAACCCAGGCTACTCAGGGATCAGCTTCATCAAAATCAAACCAAAATTCAGAAGAAAATATTATACATTGGGATTATTCAGCGTGAATCTTCTATTTCAGAAAGAAACCTCTTTCAGTAAGTGAAGGGAATCCCACAAGGAAATGAAAATAGGCCATTTCACACCAGTGCATTTCTGTCTTTCTCTTCCTCTTCTTCACTCTCCTTGTCTTTCTCTCTTCCTCTCCCTCCTATGACTCTTCTCTCTCCTTGACTCCTCTTTCTCCGGGGAATATGCCATCCAGAAAAGTACAAATGTACAATAAAAATTACTTCCTAAAATCAATGTAATAAAAGCTTCTCGTCGATGAGATACATCCTATGATGTGATAAAATGTATTTCTTATTTGTAAATTCATTTAACTATCCTTAGTGACTATCATTTCTCCTTTCCAAGACAAATACTTGATTTTCCAGAAAATTCAATATTTGGGGTTCTTATATAATTCCATGCTGATTTGTTAAGGGAGATGTAGAAAATACACAATTCATAATAGGAGGAAAGTCTATATCTTCTTTCATTTAATTTCAAAGGAATCCCAAGTGATTTTTTTTTTTCTCTCACTTTTTAAATACCTCAATATCATACTGGGGCAAAAAAACCCAAAAAAACAAAAAACAAAAACCACAACCCATGAAACATAGAACAATCATTTGAAATTAATGAACAAACCTGGTGCATTTATCTGTTACTATTATTTTTATTATGTTCAAAACCTCAAATTTCTGCTATTTATTACCAGTATTATTTACTACCATATAGTAATGGTTTAATCAGTGAAACAAAGGTTTTAAAGGTTAATAACATCAGTTCTGGAGGGAAAGAAGGCCTGCCATACACTGTTGGTGAAACTGGAACCTGACAAAACCTATTCTCAAATGAAATCTGGCAATATTTACCAAATCTGAAATATATTTGAAATTTAAAGTGCCTCAAAATATAAGTAGACTGATGTCAGCTGTGTCATTTGCAAATACCTTTTCCCATTCAGCAGGTTGCCTTTTTTGTTTTGTTGATGGTTTCCTTTGCTGTGCAAAAGCTTTTTATTTTGATGTAGTCCCAATAGTTTATTCTTGCTTTTGTTTCCCTTGCCTCAGGAGACATAGCTAGAAAAATGTTGCTACAGCTGATGTCAAAGAAATTACTGCCTCTGCCCTCTTCTAGGATTTTTATGGTTTTAGGTCTCACATTTAGGTCTTTAATTCATTTCGAATTTATTTTTGTTTATGGTGTAATAAAGTGGTCCTGTTTCATTCTTTTGAATGTAGCTGTCCCGTTTTCCCAACACCATTTACTAAAGAGACTCTCTTTTCCCATTGGATATTCTTGCCTCCTTTGTCATAGATTAATTGACCATATAGCCGTGGGTTTAATACCAAAATATATAAAGAATTTGTACAGCTCAACACCAAAAGACAAACAATCCAATTAAAAAAGGGGCAGAGGACCTGAATGGACATTTTTCCAAAGAAGACATACAGGTGGCCAACAGACACATGAGAAGATGCTCAACATCACTCATCATCAGAAAAATTCAAATCAAAACCACCGTGAGACATTACCTTACACCTATCAGCCTGGTGATGGGTATTAAAGAGGGCACGTACTGCATGGAGCACTGGGTGTTATACACAAACAATGTATCATGGAACACTACCTCAAAAACTAATGATGTAATGTATGGTGATTAACATAACATAATAAAAAAATGTAAAATAAAAAAAAGAATGGCTACAATAAAAAAGACAAGAAATAGTAAGTATTGGCAAGGTTGTGGAGAAAAAGGAACTCTCACGCACTGTTGGCGAGAATGTAAATTGGTCCAGCCACAAGGGAAAACAGTATGGAGGTTCCTCAAAAAATTAAAATAGAACTACCATATGATCCAGTAATTCCACCACTGGGTATTTACCCAAAGAGAACAAAAATATTAATTCAAAAAAATATATGCTCTCCTGTTTATTGCAGGATTGTTTACAATAGCCAAGATATGGAAGCAACTTAAGTGTCCAGAGATAGATGAATGGATAAGGAATATGTGGTACACACACACACACACACACACACACACACAGGAATATTACACAACCGTAAGAATGAGATCTTGCCATTTATGACAACATGGATGGACCTAGAGGGAATAAGGCTAAGTGAAATAAGTCAGATTGAGAAAGACAAATATCATATGATTTCACTCACATCTGGGATCTACAACACTAAACAAATGAATAAACAAAAGGCAGAATCAGACCTATAAATACAGAGGACAAACTGATGGTTGCCAGAGGGAAGAGGGTAAGGGGGATGGGCAAGGTGGGTGAAGAGAAGTGGAGATACAGGTTTCCAGTTAAGTCATGGGAATAAATGGTACAGAGTAGAGAATACAGTCAGTGATACCATAATAGCGTTGTATGGTGGCAGATGGTCGCTACACTTGCGGTGAGCACAGCGTAAGCTATAGAGATGTTGAATTGCTATGTTGTATACCTGAAACTAATGTAATGTTGTGTGTCAACTATACTCAAAAATCTTTTTATTTTATTTTATTTTTTTAAAGATTTTATGTATTTATTTGACAGAGAGAGACACAGCGAGAGAGGGAACACAAGCAGGGGGAGTGGGAGAGGGAGAAGCAGGCTTCCTGCAGAGCAGGGAGCCCGACGCAGGGCTCGATCCCAGGACCCCGGGATCATGACCTGAGCTGAAGGCAGCCGCTCAACGACTGAGCGACCCAGGCACCCCCCAAAAATTTTTTTAAAAATATAAGTACACTGATGTGATTATAGCTCTCTTCATAAGAACAATCAGTCACAATAAGGCACTGTAATTAAGGCTCTTGTAACAGACACTGCTGAAGCAAGGATATGTATATGTCGATTGAATAAAAATCTGTAAGATACATTATTAAGTAAAAAATTATGGTATAGAAAAGTGAGTATCCTAGGATCATTTTTTATGTTTAAAAAATATATATGTAGCTCTTCGCATGGAGATTGTTTCTGGACTTACAGAGAAGGACCTGTTAATAATGGCTCCCTGGCTCCCTTTGAGGAGAGAGACTCAGGGTGTGGGCTTGTGGAAGCTTTCACTTTTCATCATATACTTCTCTGAGCATTTATCATATCTAATTATGTGAATGTATAACTTTATTTTTTAAATATGAAGAGGCTAGCGAAATTATAGACCATCTTGGCATTAAAAGGCACCAATAAATGTAATTTGGAAAATATTAGCCTCTGTCTGGCACTAGTAAAACCTTGCAATATAAATCTGGAACTTACTCTGCATCTTCTATATAAAAAGGAATCCTGACTTTAAGCTAAGATGCTCAGGTTTCCTGGAGCGAGTTTTAGAATGACTGACTAGAATTGGATATGCAGAGCTCAGAAAAATTGCTTAGTGACAGGAAAGAATGAACAGCTGCTAATGCGTGTTTGCTCAGGCCACAACAGCCCAGGCAAGTCAATCGGGTGCAAGGAATAATGGCAAGAAGCAATCTCCTGTTGTCCATGTCCTCCTTGGTATGGACACCAAGCCTCCTCCTCCTCCTCTGCGAGCCTCGGCGGGCCTCCCATGGACTCTTGCCTTGCACAGGGATCAATGATCCCTGGGTCATAGAGAGGTATCTATGATCCGTCTTTTGATGCCCTGGTGCTCACTGTATGGAGGTGTAGATCCATGGTCCCTGCACTGGCCACCCTGGTCCTTGCCAGGGTGTGGCAACAGCTGCCATTTCCTGTCAGCACGTATACCAGGGATGAGGTAGCTGAGTCTTCCGCTGTCCGCATTGAGATGGGAGGAAACGCACTTTTTTGTTGTTGTTCTGAGTTTTGCCGGTAGGTCCAGATCAGAGTCAACACAATTCAGGTGACACCACACAGTGAAGCACTCAAAATCTTTCTCCTCTTCTGACATCATCTCCTTTCTTCCCGCCACACTAAAACCAAACTTGTGTATCTAGAAGCTCTTTACTCTCAGCATGAATTATGCTACCTGAGGGGTTAGAGGTGAATGTGAATTCTTGGCCTGTCAGCTCTGGAGATTGGCTTTAATGTGCCAGCTTTAATATGGCTCTCATTAGATTTACTGTACTTTCCTAAAACTAAGATGGCTGCTGTCCTGTCTGCACAAGGAGAACAGAGCGTATCACCTTTTAATATGGCAACAGTGACTACTCGGTTGAATAACTTTCTGAGGTCCGAAGCAGAAGGCTGGATATCTTAGTATATCTTAACCAGGAATCACTTTTCTCCCCCCCTCAGTATAGTCGTTAAAAATGCAAGACTTTGGAGTCATGGGTCTGAATCCTGGCTTTTTTTGTTTGCTAGCTGCATCATCCAGTGAAACTAAGTTAACCAATGTATCTGTGAGTCTCACTTCTCTAATATCCAAGAGTTAGTATGAAAAATAAAGATAGTGACAGATGTGAACTCCTTAGAACATACTGCTTGACACTTAGTAAGACTCCCATGAACATGTGGAATTTGGGTGGTTATTACTCTTTCTTAAACCCATTAATGGTACCACCCTGCACTGGTCACCACATCTGGAAAAATTTGAGTATTATCAAACTCCTTCCTTCCACCTTCTAAATTGAATCCATCAATAGACTTTAGAGCCTACTCTGCCTCTTACGAACTGTGTGAGTTTAGGTAATGAACCTCTCTGTTCTTCAATCTCTTCCTTGGTAAAGTGGAGATAATAAAACCTACATCACAGGATTGTTGTATTATATGAGATGATGTATGTAAACTATCTGGTACATAATAAACACTATGTAAATGATAATAAACCTATAACATACTAGATAAAATCACATTTTATGTTATATTACATATAATTAATAATTTGTCCATTTCATACTTTATGATTAACAAATAATTTTATTACAGAACTATAGCATAATCACATAACATAAAACAATAAACATTACGTAAGTCTTTTCTGTAATAATACTGCTATTTTCGAAAATATTATTAACCCTGGTCTTTGTGAGAAAGTTTGTTTTAATAATGAATTCCATTTCTCTCATTGATAGTGGCATTCTGATATTGTGTTTCATCTTTTGCCAGTTGTGGTATGCTGTATTTTTCAATAAATTTGTCATTTCATCTAAGCTATTGATATTTTGCAATAAAATTTGTTAAAAATATTCTCTTAGTATCATTTTAAATCTGCAAGATCTGAAGTGATCATACCTCTTTTATTATTGATATTGGTGATTTCTGTTCTCTATTAATCAATTTAGGAAGTAATTTATCAATTTTGTTGATCTTTCAAAGAACCAAATTTCAATGTGTTAGTTTTTTTCTTTTGTTTATATTTTGAACAGTTTTCATCCCTTCTATTTTTTTTCCATTTACTTTGCTCATATTTTTCAAGCTTCCGAAGTTGGAACCATAGGCCATTGATTTTATCCCACACTTCTTTTGGGTTTAAAGCTCTTAAATTTCTCTCAAAGCACTACTTTAGCTGCATTTCAGAAATTTTGATATATTTTCATTTATTTGGAAAGATTTTCTAATTTCTCTTATGATTCCTTCTTTGGATTATTTAAAAGTGAATTATTTAATTTCCAAATATTTTGGGTTATCTTGGATATATTATTGTTTTTGAGTTCTACTGCACTGTGATCAGAGAACATATTTTGTATGATTTATGTTTTTAAAATTTATGTGTTGTTCTTTCAATTGCCTAACACATTGTTTATTTTATTTTTATTTTTATTTTTTTAACACATTGTTTATCATGGTGAATATACTACGTGTCCTTGAAAAGTATGTATGTCTGCAAATGTTAGGGATAGTGTTCTATAGTTATAAGTAAGGTCAAGGTTGCTGGTGGTGTACAAGTTTTTCTCTATTCCACCAGTTACTGAAAGAGGGATCATCAATATTTTTGAAGCTCAGTTTTCCTTTATGTAATTGAAGTGTTGGGCTGGATAACACATAAAGACACTGACGATCCTGCTGAGCTGAAAGTTTTAGAATAGAACTTAATTTTGCATTTTTTTTTTTTTTTAAAGATTTTATTTATTTATTTGAGAGAGAGAGAATGAGAGACAGAGAGCATGAGAGGGAGGAGGGTCAGAGGGAGAAGCAGACTCCCTGCTGAGCAGGGAGCCCGATGCGGGACTCGATCCTGGGACTCCAGGATCATGACCTGAGCCGAAGGCAGTCGCTTAACCAACTGAGCCACCCAGGCGCCCCTAATTTTGCATATGTTTAAGGTCATTTTTCCCTCTATGACTGTATTCTTTTTCGTGGCAAGTTAGGCACTTTTAGATTACTTACCTTTGCCATAGTATCATTTTTCCTAGGGAAAAATAAAAATTTTGTAAAATTGTGAGTCTATGTCTATTCTCCTCCTGTAATTTTAGAGATGTTATTTATCTTAAGAAAAGACATGTGACCCAGGACAAAATAAACATCACATTTTTGAATGCAGTAACAGTGAGTACTCTGAACAGTTCTATGTAAATATACTTTAAAGAGCAGATCATTTCTTCAAAGAGCTTGTATGAAAAAGACAGACAATTGTGATAAAAATATTAGTTCATCTGTCAGTAGTCGAGATTTGACAATCTGAAACTGAGCAGTTAAAATCATTTGACAATCTTGACTGGGTGCCCTGTAATTCTTTTTTTGGAAGGTGTCGTTCAGATTTTTTTGGAATTTTTTTTATAGCTGCACTCCTCTTTCTAACTCTTACTCTTAGGTATTTTCTTCAGTAAGTATATCATATTTTCTCTTGATGTTCAGAGTTCCATTGAATATTTCAAGAACTCGATATAAATTCTTTCCTCATGACTTGTCAGGTCCATCTTCTGGTCCCAGATACTGGTGCACTAAACCAGAATTGTAGTTATAATCTCTGAGAGTGTTCTGCTCCATTTACAGTGTCCTATCCCAGAAAATACCACTAGGCTGTTCTTTCACTAGCACTGTTCATAATGTGAACCAGGAATGGATACTTAATTTAAGAGAGCCTATGATTCTAGGTTGACTAGTACCCATGCTGCTTAGCAGGGATGAGTCGTAACGCTACAGTAACGAGATGATCACTTTCTGGGATCTGGAAATAGAGAAGGTGGGGACGATAGGCCACTTCGAGGTAAGAGAAATAGAAATCATGAAGATCATGAGATAAAAACAGAGTTGCGGGTCCCCAGAGTTACCTTGATTCTTGTTTATTCATTCATTATGCAAATACTTATAGGGACTCTGTTATGTTCCAGGGACTGTTCTAGATGTTGGGAATGTGGCAATAAAAGCGAAAGCTTTCTTGTTCTAGTTCAATTCCATTCCAGGTATATGCATATATTGGCCTCCCTATTATTGAGATTGGGCTTTCTTTACTAAAATTCAAAAGAGCTTAACAGATATACTAGGGAAATGATGGTCTTAGAATAACATTTTGTAGCAGTACATTTATAAGGTAATACTCCCTTTTATCACCAGGTGTTACTTGAGAAAAATGAAGAGATTAAAAAAAATACTTTATTTCATGTAGTTGTTGGTTTTATCAACAGTTTTGTATACTAAGTTCTTTTATTTTATTTATTTATCTCTGAAGATTTTATTTGTTTATTTGACAGAGAGAGAGAGTATAAGCAGGGGGAGCGGCAGAGGGAGAGGGAGAAGCAAACTCCAAACTGAGCAGGGAGCCGGATATGGGGCTCCATCCCAGGATCCTGAGATCGTGACCTGAGCAGACGCTTAACCGACTGAGCCACCCAGGTGCCCCTACTAAGTCATTTTATTTTTTTTATTTTTATTTTTTCCTACTAAGTCATTTTAAACCTAGGTTCATATCTACATTGAATTACTTCATGCAATGGTTACATGGGGTTCAAAGTCAAGAAACAAAGCTTCTAAAATCAGTTAACTGAAAATCAAGAGGTAGAGAAAAAAATAAAGAAGTCTGATCTGTTAAAGCTTATGAGAATACATACTTCTTCCAACTACATTTTAAGTCTGTTTTACTTATAATTACTTTTTTTATAATTTAGACTCAGGTTATTGTTTTCCTTATCAAACTTTCAATTAATAGAAGTGTGATTGTTTTGATTCCAGCACTAAAGTGACGTTAAATGATCATTTTGTAGTTTAATCATGGGTTCTTTTTTTTTTTAAAGATTTTATTTATTTATTTGACAGAGAGAGAGAGAGAGACAGCAGGGGTGGGAACACAAGCAGGAAGAGTGAGAGAGGGAGAAGCAGGCTTCCCGCTGAGCAGGGAGCCCGATGTGGGGCTCGATCCCAGGACCCTGGGATCATGACCTGAGCCAAAGGCAGACGCTTAACGACTGAGCCACCCAGGCGCCCCTCATCATGTGTTCTTATTGAATGACAAATAATAGCACTTTATAGTGCTAGATATCTAAGTGTTGGATATAAATTCGCTCATTTAGTCCTTGTTATAACACTGCGTGGTAGGCACTCTTATCACACCCACTTTACAGATAAGCTCACTGAAGATGGAAGAAGTTCCATAATCTGCCAAGTTATACTGCAAGTCAGCATCAGAGCTGAAATTCAAACCCAGGACACCTTGCTATGGACTCCACACTCACACACTTTGCTCTACTGGCTCTTGTTCCCTGCTGGTTTCCTGACCCTGATATCTCAAAGCAGACCTCTCTTTTGGGGCCTGCCCTACACTGGCCGGCAAGAGTATTCTCAAGCTTCTATTGTGCCTCTGGCCACTTTGATCGGAAAGGAGTGTTTTCGCATATTCAAGAAAATGTGATTATTTAAGCAAATGTCATGGTTCTAATCATATTCACCTTAGTTAGAACAGAAGAAATATGCTTTAGTTATTTTTTCCTGTCTCTAAGACAAGATTATACTAAAAAATGTAACAGTTAATTTTATACAATCTAATAAAATTCAACAAGCTAAAAATTCCTTTTTTATCTCAGCGTGATGTCTTCATATAAGTTAAATTTCATTTTCCAAATGTTGAGTGGAATGACGTTTCTACACTTCCAATTTCTTTTTCTTTTTAAACAGTTTTATTGAGATATAATTGATATATAACACTGCACATGTTTAAAATGTGTAATTTGATATGTTTTGATGTATTTATGTATCACTGAAACCATTCCCACAATCAAGATAATAAACATACTTCACTATCCACAAAAGTTTGTGTTTCTATAATTCTACCCTCAAGCACGTCCTCACCACCGTTTACCAAGCAACTGATGATCTGCTCTCTATACTATATATTAGTTTGCATTTTCTATAATTTTTATTAAACAGATTCGTACCATATGGTTTTTTTGTCTGAGTCCTTTATTCAACAAAATTATTTTGAGATCCATTCATGTTTCTGTGTGTATGAATAATTTATTCCTTCTTATTGCTGAGCTGTGTTCTGCTGTGTGGCTCTACCGAGGTGTTCATGTGTTTGCCATATGTTTATCCATTCGTCTGTTATCTACTTGCCTCTTAATGGGCATCTGGATTGTTCCCAACATTTTAGCTATTACAAATCAAACTGCTATGAACACTAACAACAAGTCTTTTTATGGACATGTACTTCATTTTTTGCATTAGTATGTAAGAGTGGAATGGCTGGATCATTTGGCAAGTTATGTGTTTAATTTTTTAAGAAGCTGTCAAACGACTTTCCAAAGTGGCTATACCACTTCGCATTCCCACCAGCAGTGAAGGAAGCTTCTAGGTCCTCCATATCCTCACTAACATTTGATATGGTCAGTGTTTTTAATTGCAGCTCTGTAATAGGTGTGCAGTGGTACCTTCTTAGGGTTCCATGCCCAATTCAAAAGTAAATAAGAGAGTTCATTTTCTTAATAACTAATAAATTTCCATACAATTCAGGGTATAAAAGAGTACACAGAACAAAATTACAAAAGATACATGTAGGACATTTATACATTTAAAAAAATGTTTTCGAGTGGCTCAGTTAGTTGACTCTTGGTTTAGGCTCAGGTCATGGTCTCAGGGTTATGGGGTGGAGACCTGCATCGGGTTCTGCACTCAGCAGGCAGTCTGCTTGGGATTTTCTCTCTCCCTCTTCCTCTGCCCCTCCCCACCCCATGCTCTCTCTCTCTCTCTAAAATAAATAAATAAATCATTTAAAAAAAAAGGTTTCTTTTTCTTTGGAGCCAGTTATAGGGGGGAGAGTTGGAAAGTTTATTTTTTAAAAGTAATTTTTTTTTAAGAATTTATTTATTTTTCGACAGAGAGAGAGACAGTGAGAGAGGGAACACAAGCAAGGGGGAGGGGAGAGGGAGAAGCAGGCTTCCCGCCGAGCAGGGAGCCCGATGCGGGGCTCGATCCCAGGACCCTGGGATCATGACCCGAGCTGAAGGCAGACACTTAATGACTGAGCCATCCAGGCGCCCCTAAAAGTAATTTTTGAAGGTTAAATAGATGACATATTCACTTAGAGTACAAGTATTATACAAATCAACCATTTTACTAAACTGTGTTCCCTGGTGAACATCAAACCAACCAAAACAAAACAAAAGCTACCCATAAAATTATTGACAGAATTAGAATTAAAATTCAAGTTTCTTAACTTGTGTTGTGCTACTTTTCATATATAGGCATATTGTACAAATTGTTTTGGATTTAATATGCAGTTAGGAAATTTTGAGTGTGTACTGTCTAAAGAGAAATAAAAATTGCTTATGCATGTCTACACAACATGCAGCAGAGAAAACCAATCATTCAGTTGAGCTTGAAACCTGTATTTGTAGGATTGGAGTGCAATCTCTTTATCTGTTAGATAAAGCAAGGCTGAAAGAAGGCACTTTAGGAACTTTAGGAAGAATTGTGGAAAATAGGATAGCCAATTGTATAGCAAGAAAAGGTAGAAGGAAAACAAAATAAGAATAAGCATTAGTTGCAAAGCTGCTGTGGAAAGACCTGTGTAGAGGGTCTGGTGGGGGTTGGGGTGCAGGGAGAAGCAATTAATAATGGACAGAGAGTTAGCTTTAAGTCCTCAGAGGTACAGACATGAGAGCCACAGAGATCATTCCAGATGCCATAAATGGAAGAATATTTAAGAATAAATCATAAGAATAAGAAGCCCAAAGTAGGGGCGCCTGGGTGGCCCAGTCGTTAAGCGTCTGCCTTCAGCTCGGGTCGTGATCCCGGGGTCCTGGGATCGAGCCCCACATCGGGCTCCTGGGTCAGCGGGGAGCCTGCTTCTCCCTCTCTGTCTGCCTCTGCTCATGCTCTCTCTTTCTTTCTGTATCTCTGTGTCTCAAATGAATAAATAAAATTTAAAAAAAAAAAAAAAAAAAAAAGAAGCCCAAAGTAGAAGAATCTATCACTCACTAGGTGTCAGAATATAGGGGGGTGATGGGATAGAACCTGAGAAAAGAGGAAATGTAAAGCTTTAGATGCCAAAGGAGAGGGTGGATATGAAGAACAGTTCAAAGGAAATCTTTGAAGTTCTAAACAAAATAATAAAAAAAGTGCAAGTTCCTAGAAATAGAAATTGTAGAGCATCGATAAGAGGAAAACCTGTAGGGAAACTGACCGTGAACTGTTTGCATTTGTGGCTTGTAATAATGGTAAATAACAGGAAAATAGACAGGGATAGATTTATGTTTAAGATATAAAATATAAAACATCTGAAATTTCTGTGAGAAGACATTATTGTAAGTATGACTTGGGGAGGGGTTACAATGGTTTTTATAATGTTCTACCCCCAGAGTGGTTGCATCAAATGTATTAACCACCGAGAGATGAGGATTCATTGATGTTACTTATAATAGGCCGAATTTTATGAAAACACAACACAGTAATAGAAATATAATATTTTGCACATTGAAAGACCAAATATAGACGTACAAGACAGTGAGGAAAGGCTTAGCAGCAACCTACATGACAAGGACATTAGTGTTGTAGTGAGTGGACTTTAAAGGAGACATTGACGCATGTCACGGAATGGATTACTTTTAGAATCAATTCTACTTGTGGGGCGCCTGGGTGGCTCAGTTGGTTAAGCGACTGCCTTCGGCTCAGGTCATGATCCTGGAGTCCCGGGATCGAGTCCCACATCGGGCTCCCTGCTTGGCGGAGAGTCTGCTTCTCCCTCTGGCCCTCTCCCCTCTCACGTGCTCTCTCTCTCTCTCTCATTCTCTCTCTCTCAAATAAATAAATAAATCTTAAAAAAAAAAAAAAGAATCCATTCTATTTGTGATCCAAACTTTAAGAGGAAGCAGGAAAATTGAAAAAAATCTTGACCTCCCCATATCCCTGGTTTTCAGTCTTTCTATTTATATGGCAATTTATTTCCAATAATGATTTGGTTTAGACTCAGGTTGGGCCATGCTTTCTTAATTAACAGCTGGAGTGACATGGTTTTTTTTTTCTAATATCAGTCCAAACATTGCCTAAAAAGTTCACGTATGTCATCAGAGGATTTGGTATGAGCCCCTACCTTAGATGTATGAGCACTGCTATTAATTCAGTCCCTCAGATGGTCGGGAATGTCGAGGAATGTTGCTAGTGTGTTCAACTTTGATGCATTGTAGCTCTGTCCCTGCAGGCGGTGGGGGGGTGGGGAGAGGAGTGTGCCACAGATTGGTCCTGGTCCATCTCCATCACAAAGCACAGATTCTCTCATTCCCTGTTGACTTTGCCTCTCATCCTTGTAATTAAGACTCCTTTGATTTTGTTTGGCAACTCACCATCTGTGGGGGAAAGGAGGACAGGCCCAGAAAACTAGCGTTCTCACAATTTCACAGGGTCCTTGGTTAACCTCCGTTTAATTCTGAGAATCTTAATCAAGGTAATTATCTGACTGAGGGTGTCTGCCTCTGCGCGTGCTTCTCTTGTGGGTTCCTCCGACACCTGGAAGGTATTTGGGATGTGGAGGCTCGTCCACAACGGACCCACTGTGCAGGACCAGTGTGTGCCTCTCAGCAGCTCGATTGAGCATAGTCCTGGATGTACCGCTATATTGATTTGTTTTTAAAACCTTCCAAATGTGTACAAAGCAGGCTGCTTTTTTGGTGCCAAAGACTAGATTAGCTAATTTGCGATAATGCTGAATTCAACCCTTTAATATATTTCTCCATAATTCCCATAATTTTCACACCAAAGTGCAGTGATTACTTATCTAGTACACTCACTACCTTCCCCAAAATACAACAGGAAGTTCAATCCAGAGAGAGGCCCGAGGGCACACTCAATTTATTCATCAGTCATTTTATGCCATTTCAGGTTTAGCAGATGCTAAACATTTTAACCTTGTTAACCAGCCAACGTTGCAGAAAAAACAAATAGGAATAATTAGTCCTATTAGAAATATTGCTCTCTGGGAAATTCCAAGTTCTGTTAGTCAAAATCGTTTTGAGAGCTAGTGGTAGGTACAATTCTGAGCCTCTCATTTTGTCGTGTTAGACTGTTTTGTCCAAGAAGGTTCATCTGAGGTTGGAAGAAACATAGATTTTCTTAAAAATAATCCAGATTTTTCCCTTTGATTTATGCCTCATGGGTGAATTGATCCCCCCAGAGCTATTATATATCTTCTTTTTCCATTTCTTTCCGTCAAGGCCTTCAGTCAGTGGGTGGAGGAAGGATGAATATCCTCTAGTCCTGGTATTTCAGAGTAGGAAGGCCTTGGACAGCCTCCAACCTAGCATTTCTCACTTTCTGGGTTTTTTTGTTTTGTTTTGTGTTGTGTTGTTTTTTTTTTAACTTGCAAAACTCTTCCATAATAATATAAGATCTTGTGAATAATTATAGAAATTAATTTCAAGCTTTTTGTATATAGCTCATAAGCCAAATATTTCCTATCAGTACAGTATTTGATACTATGAAGTTGATTTAATACAATATCCAACATCTTCACAACAGATAAAATTGTATTTTTCCTTCCCTTTGTTAATGCACATTAAATAAATATTCATCAAAAAATATTTTTCAGGGTAAATGTGAAAGGTTATATTTTATATCTTTGTGTTTAGACAAACATGTTTTCATCAAAATAGATAAAAGCTGCTTTCATGTCCTCATGTTTGGAATTCTTCAACCATTTTTAAAAATGTAACTTTCATACATAATCTTAGATAATGAAATAATAGAGACCATGCTGAGCTCTTTTTGCAAAATTTCTCCTCTAATAACATATTGTCAATGTCAATCATTTTGAATTCTAATTTCTGATTTTATTTCTAATGCATTTATTTCTAATAAATAAAAGCTCCCGAAGAAGAGAAATGTTGCTATGTATTTTAAACATTTGAAACATTGAAGTAATCTTGATGGGCCATATAGGAATTTGCAATATGAATTCAACTTATGAATACGACCAAAATGGACTTTCAGAAGATCCCTCTTACATTTTTCTCTGCCTGGTTGCTTTTCCATATCAGTTCTTCATGCTCCCTTCTTTAAAACGGTTGTCTGTGTTTGGTATAAAAGTATATGACTAAAACCAAAAATTTCAAAATCCTGTAACAATTTAAAAACTATGATACTAGCAGCTTCTGTGAGCAAGAAGATAAGAAAGTGGTTTGAGGGTAAGGGGAACTCTTGATGAAAATACTTTATTTCAAATATTTTTTAAGAAGTCAAGCAAATATTACAAAATCTTAGCTACTGTCAATTCTCTGTGGTCTGTACACATCTCTAACAAACATTTTTTTCCTGATTGGATTTGCTTTGAAAATCTATCTGATTGCTTTCTGTCATTACTGACTAGAAAAAAATGCCTGGTTACTTAACATTTCTGTGCTTCAACGTGTCACTCTGCTTTACAGCATGATTGTAAAGATGAATGAGGTAATGTTTGGAAAGTGCCTAGCACTGTGCCTGGTCCAGGTGCCAAACCAAAATATTAGTTCTCTTCCTCCTAATTCTTCTCTCCCTCTTTTCCTACTCTGTTTACAAAAGTTTCTAAATCTCTATGGCTTTTTTTCCCTCCAATTCCTTCAGATAGCTTTTGATCTCCCTGTTACTGCCCCACAGTCCATTCCAGGTGGAGGCTAGTTATCGTCCCCAGCCCCTTGACAATCTTTTCTCTGTGAGCCACCTGAGAATAGTTGGAAAACTCATTTTTCCATACATGGGACAGTGAATCAGAATACTTAGAAGACCACTGTGTTCTTTTGTCCAATAACAATAATAATAATAATAAAAATAAAAACTACAATTCAGAAGTTGATTTTTGTGTGTCCCAAACCAACATTCTTTAAGTGTCCAAGCATTTAACTTGGCTTTTTTCCTTTTTTGTGACAGAGAGTATTGGTGATGCTTGGGAACTGAAAGAGGAAAACAAGAACGCTGAGGGGATAAGGGGAGACTTAATCAGAACGTCAATGTAACACCAGGATGATTTTTTTTTTACTATTAAAAGTTATGTATTATGTAATTACTTAAAAATAAACCTATACACTCTATTCTGTATAC
Source organism: Phoca vitulina (assembly GCF_004348235.1). Classification (NCBI taxonomy): domain Eukaryota; kingdom Metazoa; phylum Chordata; class Mammalia; order Carnivora; family Phocidae; genus Phoca; species Phoca vitulina. Next base: position 5,487,549 of record NW_022589778.1, read on the forward strand.
ATTTTAATTACAATTGTATGTAACAATACACAAAACAAAAGCTTATTCATATTATAGATTACTAGAAAGAAATACTCAAGTTTCAGTGGTGGTCTCAGGATATTTTTCCTTCTCTCATATTTGTGAATATTCGAATTTTCTATAGCTGAGCATGTGTTACTTTTGTATAAGAAAAGTTATGCAAGTATTTAGAATACAAATGGGCAGTATCTTTGACGACTTATATTTAAGCACATTTGTGCACACAATCGTATGAGGTGTCACTCGTGAAAAATAGTGGAGGGGGGACTTAGTATGTTGAATATAGATGAACTTGGGTGCCACTCTCAGCAGTTTTTCCTAGAGACTCTACAGATCTCTGAGGCGTGCAGTGACAATTCTTAGAAAAAGCAATCAAGGTTATTTCAGCAAGCAGCTGTCTCACAAACACCTCCAGGATGCCTTTGAAAGTTGAAGGATGTTGATCAAAGCAAAGTGTCTTGTGAGACTTCAGAGATATTTAAGCAGGACATTAAAACAAAACAAGGGAACTGACATCAACTTCACTCCCCCATGCTGATGTGGTTTGTCCTACTGGCACCAAGCCTCTGATATTATGCAGCATGAGGACTTAGATGACAATGCATTGCTGTTGCCATAGCAAAAACACATAATATCTATTAGTGTATACTCCACGGTCCACAAATACTTAGGAAAGAACGCACCACATTGGCTGGGATTAACTTCTCTTTCATGGGGCAAAATGGGATTTACAATTGCCTTGTGGCTGCCTTTGAAACTTGGCCTTTCCGTAAGGAAGGGCTAAGGACAGGTCCTAGAGTAGTACTACAGAATTAAATTCTACTCTGCATCAACTTTGCACACATCAGCTTTGCACACAAGAAACCGCAAATTGTCCATCTCTATCTTGGCCTCCTGAAGAAAAATGTCCAGTCTGTGTTCACTGGTAGGACCCAGCAAGTCAGAAAGGCATTGATTTTGGAAGGCCAAGTCTTAAAACTGTCCAGTGAATAGATTTGCATAGATCCGCAAAACCATATTCCTATCCACAATCCATCAGAAATATGTAAAGTATTAAGAAATCCTACATCAGCGACAAATACAGGTACACATTACTAAGTTCTATCAAAATCATAGCATTCGGAAATAGCCAAGAACATGAAGTCTGTTTGAAGAAAGAACAATCAGAAACTTTAATGAAATATTTCAGGACCCACATAATAAAATGATTCGTTTAAAAATTCTCATTTTTGTTAACCTTCCCCTCACCATGTAATTGTTTACCTGTACAAAGTGATTTACTCCAAGTCTTCACTGAAAGAGGAACATACTGGTTGTCCTATTATGGGCATACTTAGCTTCCTTACATGTACAGTGTAAGGGGAAACCATGTCCACATGCTCACGTTTTCTTTCTCACTGTCTCTGCCTCACACACACACTGGAATACGTATGTGTATCAGGGAGCTCTCTGATGTACCTGGCCCTCCTTCCTTTTTACCCTTTCTATCCTTCAACCTAGGAGAACAGAATCTGAAGACTGAAAGAGCTTGATTTCAGGAGTTCTTTTCCATCTAATTCTCAAGAAAAATCAGACATTGGCTCAATCACCAGTAAGGTAACCTAAATTTTGAAACTGAGGGGAGTACAAGAGTACAGTTGTGGCTTGTTACACCTTATAACCTAGAATTATGATGGATTGTCCATGCGATTTAGTGAAATTCAGTCTATGTTAACTGATAGAGGAAAGAAGATATGCAAAGTAGAAGAAATTCACAAAGCCTGGGTGGTTTTCATTAATAGACAGAGTATACACTAATGTGAGAAACTGGATTAAAGTTTGAGTTTTCTTTCGTGTTTATGTCTGGTCACTGCTACACATTGATATATTTTTTATTGTGATTGTAAAATCCAAGATACTTCTTGATTTGGCCTCAACCCGTTTCCAAGCTTTATGTTTTTCCTGTAGTGAACTCCATTGGCTGCCTCAAATCTGCCCTTGCACTCTTGCTTCTGACCCTTTGCTGTTACTTTCATGTTCACTCAGCTAGAATACCATGACAGTTACATCTTTGCTTCAGGGACCTAGAATGAATGAGTGTCCCCAACCAAGAGTGCGGAATGTGGTATTATTTCAATCTGTCTTGCTGATGGACCTTGATCAGGCAATTATTTTTTTTTTTAAAGATTTTATTTATTTATTTGACAGAGAGAGACACAGCGAGAGAGGGAACACAAGCAGGGGGAGTGGGAGAGGGAGAAGCAGGCTTCCCGCGGAGCAGGGAGCCCGATGTGGGGCTCGATCCCAGGATCCTGGGACCATGACCTGAGCCGAAGGCAGACGCTTAACGACTGAGCCACCCAGGCGCCCCTCGATCAGGCAATTATTATAGCACTTAATGTGTACTGATTTTTCCTGTATCGAGTTCTATACATCTCTAAATTGTAAACTTCTTGAGGGCCAGAACTATGTATTACTAGACTTATTAAGAGAATGGTACCTGGAGTCACATAGACTAGAGATGATCCCTAGTCTTTGCAACCTAAAAGTTGTTTGGGCAAAACTCCACCTCTCTGAGCCTCCATTTCCTAATGTGTACCTCAGGGATATATCTCATATGGTTGTGGTAAGAGTTAATCATGATGATGGATTTAAAGTCCTCTGCACAGTGGGTGGCACATAGCAAACACTTAATAAATACTGTTATTGCTCTCTATTCACCTGCGAAGTGCCTAGCATAGGGTTCAATTCACATCGAATCCTCAATAAAAATCTATTAATTGCTTAATGCATGAATAAATGAAAATGTCTTCTTTTAAAAGCCTGTTAAGACGTTGCTTAATCCATTTTTTTTTTTTTTTAATTTGTGAGAACTAAGGGGAAGTAACCAAAAAAGTTAGTTCTGTGTGCAACAAATAAGGTCTGCTGAAACATCTACAAACTACTTGGGGAGCACTGTAATTGGTGACCCACATGAATTTTCTCCTGGAGGCAGTTCCTTGGAAGAACAAGGAAATGCAAAGATATGCAAAGAGTATCATCCAGCTGAGACAAGCTTATTAGCGCTCTCATTGACTCTACCGAGAAGCCCACCTGCTAAAGCTCTGTCTGGGAATCCTCCGGGGCTCAGATAGCCTCAGCTGCGCAGTAACAACCAGTGTATGCATTTAACCAGGTCATCAGCCCGGGACTGGCCCTCATTCAGCCTGCCTGTCCTTGTTTGGTCTGCGGTGGCGCATATGTGAGAAAGGGGAATCTTGGCTTTATATATGAGAGAAAATGATTTATTTATGCCCCATGGAAATACATCCTTACAGTAATTCAAGAACATCCTAAAAATTGAAAGTGACCTGGAACAGAAATTGTCCATCCAGAGTAAACAGACTTGCCCACAGATAAAGGAAAAAATTTTGAAAGTATTCTTAACTTTCAAAGTGTTCATGTGATTTCCTACTATAACTAAAACAGGTACCCATAGTATTTCTTGAGCTGAACATGGGGCTCCATTGTTAAAATTGGATAGTATACGACCCCCCACCCCTTTAATTTATAGTGGAGGAAACAAGATAATTCTCTTAACTTGAAATGCAGATGTCAGCTGGGAGCTCCCTTACTCTTCAGATTTAGAAAAGGTTATTTGAACCACGGTTCTGTGGCCTGGAAGTCAAAGCCTGATTAAGAGTTTTGAGACTACCTGGGATTATGATCTGTTGACTACCTCTATTTCTGGGCTCATGCTTTCTGTGTTGTTTTTATTTTTTCTCCCTGTAAAATTTTTGTTCAATGCAACATTAGCCCAGATGTGAAACTCTGCCCTTTTGCTGATTTCTACAAGACTTAGTAATTTTAGATTTACTGTTGATTTGGGGGTCATGAGGAGGGGCCACAATGTACTCTGATCAGAAAAGAATTAAACATTTCAGATTAAACATTCCACCTCTTGAAAATCCTTTCAGTCACATTGCTACCAAAACAGAGCCAGTGCTTCATCATCCTCCAGGTTTTGCATTTTTTTCTCTGGTTCTTTTCTCTTTCTGCTTCCTTTTTCCTCCCATTGTCCCTCTTCTTTTTCCTATAACAGATAACGAACACCTACAAAATTCCTCTTTATCAGACAGAGTCAGCATTTCCTGCTGGGTGGGGCTTCCTTGGTTCGAATCCTTGGCACCGCCACCTCCAGGGACGTGACCTTGGGTAAGTGACTTTACCTCTCTACCTCTGTCTCATGATCTGTAAAATGGAGGAGAAAAGAATTCATATCTCACAAACGTAGCTTAAATGAATTAATATGTATAAGCACTTAGAACAGTTTTTGGCACAGAGGAGCAACAGAAATGTTTATTAAAAAATTGGTTCTTTTGTTATTGTTGCTTGGACTCCCTTGGCACCTTATCTTCAATTTCCAGTGACTTAGCAAGATCGTTGCCAATAAAGAAACCTTCTTCCTAGGAAGAATTCTGGTGCCAGATGTTCAGGGAACTCTGGTTTCATGTTATTAGAAATGTTTTCATCCTAGAAATCGTTTGTAAAATATTGGTGTCTGCTATTATCCTCCATCAAGTGCTAAAATACTGCAAGGAACACATATGTACAGGGACACTGGTAACCAATCTAAGCACTTAAATCTGTGAAACATGATCCCACAAGGCTGCTGATGATTAGACAATGAATATTATATAATTTCTTTGTTAGAAGCTTATTAAGGGAACAAATTTTTCAAGTTCCAAGGCAATACCAGACAAAGTCATTTGTGTTTGGACTGTGGCACATAAGCATTATCGCCCAAAGCGAAAAGGTTTTTTGTGAGCGTGATGCTGAAATGAAGCTGTTTATAATTCCAGCAACGTATGGGGTGATGGCCTCGACCTGTAGGCCATTTAAACTTGCCTCCATGTCGGTATTTCCTTCTATGAAATGATAAGCAGAATTATTGAAGGCCATTTCCTGGACAAAGGGATGGAATGTGGACAGTCTCTTCCCGGACATTTGAAAATAAAAACTGATATAAAAGTAGGTATTGTTAAAACTAAAGATGAGTGGTGGGAAGGGGAAAATTGATTAGGCAAAGTTCAGTGCCAAATTATCCAAGGACCAAGAAAAACTCAACTGGGAATGCAGACCTCCAGCTGCTCCAATTGGCCATCAGCTCTACCTGGAACCTAGTTAGAAATGCAAATTCTAGACCCCCTCCCACACTCAGTCACACTTAGTATCTTTGCAGGAGGGATTCAGAAATCTGTTTTCACAAGCTCTCCTGGCCATTCTTACGCATGCTCAAGTTTGAGAAGTGCTGAGGAATACGCAGTTCTGAGTTGCCCACATTCTCTAAAATAATTTAAGTGAAAAATCCAAGAGAAAGAGAGAGCAAATTTAATTTGGCATTTGATTGGATTTGATTTGAAATTTGCTGTTTAATCTCTGTGATTAAGCTAAGCCATCTCCTTTAGTTTCCCTGCTTTGGGAGTAAATTGATCGTATGAAAGATAGTAATTTCATGTGGAATTTTAGGATTATTTGAGTAAACTATTAATTGGTATGAAAAAAATTCTGTCACATTTAACGTTACGCATGGCAGAAAGCCCTGGTGCATTTGGGTATCAGTTTCTCTAAAATGATGCTATGTCCTTGTTTGTTAAATTGTGCATTTTTGGCAATCTATGTAGAATCAGGATGGATAAGTGGACTGAGAAGGCATGATCATTTTACCAGGGCTTCTGTAGATGCCAGTCTTAATCCAGGTAGACAGTGATGGATGTTTTGTTAGATCAATGATAGTCCATTAAGGGCTAATGTGGAATCTGTTTCCAACACCAAAGGAGATAGAAGGATTTTTATATATTGAACAACAAAACAAGAGTATACCAGAGCAAGCATTTCAAAATGTCTTATTAGAATCTAAGTTTGAATAAAGTGATGTAAAAGTCATTATTTATTATAAAAAGGAAAATTTAGTCAAAATACATACTTTTGAAGATGTAAATGTTTAGCCTTTGTTAAGCACTAAAGTAATGAATGTATAAATTATAAATATAATTAATTCACTTGTAATAAAATAGTATGAGTTACTGACTTCAAATTTAAAAACTATAAACAAACACTTTCATATGTGAAAGTTTTCCATTTTCTCCACAAATTTGGTTACGCATTCAGTCTTTGATGAATCTGAAAGAGTACTGTGTTCATATTACAGCTGTTGCAGAATATTACATTTTTTCTTTGAAATATAACCTTAAAATATTTGTTCAGCCATCCTTAAGATAAAAAAATGAAGAAATGTAATCTTAGACAATTTCCTAAAAATGTGAAGTTGTAAAAATGGAATACAAACAGAGCAAGAAAAAAAAGAAATTTATAGGCAGAAATATCCTCAGTTATTAATAAAGCATTAAAAATATGCCAGAAATATAAATGGTTACCACAGGCTGCCAGGGTCCAGAGACGATGTATGGCATTTCTTATCCAGTAAAACTATAATAAAGGCCAATTTAGATTCCTGTTATGTTCCTTCTAAGCTTATAAGAACTAATCATATAACTGAAGCAGCATAACAATGTTATCAACATATTGCATTTATTTTTCTAAAGAATGCCACATTACTGATAGTACTGTTTTATTATAAGTGATCAGCAATCATGTGCATCAGGGTAGGAAATAATATCTATACATTAAAAAATATTTTATAGAAAACTGCTTTCCAGTCTCCTCCAAAATTAAGTGACATATTTTCAGTTACATTTTGCAATTCAAAAAGTTCACTTGTCTCTTTCTCACTTGGGAAAGTATATAATTTAAAAACAATATGCATTGTTGGGGCATGGGTGGCTCAGTCCTCAAGCGTCTGCCTTCGGCTCAGGTCATGATCTCAGGGTCCTGGGATCGAGCCCTGCCTTGGGCTCCTTCCTCATCAGGGAGCCTGCTTCTCCCTCTCCCACTCCCCCTGCTTGCGTTCCCTCTCTAGCTGTGTCTCTCTTTGTCAAATAAATAAATGAAATCTTTAAAAAAATAAAAAATAAAAAAACTCAATATGCATTGTTAATATAACTTTAAGCAATGTAGGGGGAAAGTCTTAAATTATATATGTATATATAAAAGTGGAAACAAAGGTAGGCACACAAAACTGGGATCAAAAGAGACATGACATTTTCAATAAAATGATTAATTATAGAATTTAACAGACAAAGCAGAACTTAGAAATCAACCAAGAATATTTGTTTTCTCATTAAACGTAGTAGTTCTTTTAAAAATTCCCCCGATGTTAAGATTCTAAAATCCCCCCATCTTTGGCCTGTGGAAATCTTTGCATTAGCTCTGTGTCCTTTTGACATGATCCCATACTCTTTGATAAACATCCCTGTTTTCTGGGATGACAAGATTTCCTGCCCTAGACCTGGAATCGGCCATTTTTTCCCCATCAGTCCCGATTCTCTTTAATAGTGAACAGTTTTTAGAGACCAGTAACAGTGGTTAAGGATTGCTATGAACAATTTTTTTGGTAAATAGTTACTTAAATGTTCAAAAAGCGATTTCTTTGGTTCTTTAGAATCGGTACCAATTTGGTCTTGTTTGCTCACATTCAGACTGGTTATTGTCACTTTTAAAAATTCCAAGTCCATAAGGAAAAAATAGGTATTTGCATTTTTATGAACATTTACTTATTTATTACCAAGATAGAATGTTTTGTTAGGGTTTATCAATTGTTTATATTCTTTGGTATTTTGTATTTTGAATTGGCTGTTCATGCTTTCAGTTTGCTGTGTCCTTTCTCCATATACCAAGAATAGAACCCATTGTCCCTCAAAATGTTTAGAAATGAAGTCTTATATGTGGGATCAGCATTCTGTCCTTCTAAGATTCATATTTGTACTGGAGATTATTTATTCAATAGACAAATCAAATAAATATTTATTGAATACCTATTCTTTGCCACACAATGCATATTTATTGAGCATCTACTAGGTCCTGGTAATACAGAGGTGAATAAAACAGAAAATAATTCCTGCTCCTCTTGGGATATAATTCTAATGGGAATATTAAAACCTTTATTATCTCAAGATTCTTTGAGTAAGAAGGCAATAGTTATGTGTCATTTTTAAAGTAATTAGGAATAAATATCTTCACTTTTGTTAATGTTTGTTTCTTATTTTTATTTCAAAATAGCTTATACCTAAATCACAACATGATGTGATTCAGGATCTTTAATATTTTTAAGGGCTTGCCACTAGTCGCTGAAATTCAAGTATTAAGAATTTCATTCCTTGAGTGAAATATTACTTCCTGGTAGGTTTAGCTATTATTAGACAAATATTATTATGCAATTATTATGATAACATAATAATAATGAATATAATATTACTATGCATTGCCATATACATACAGGTGCTATTCTATTTTATAATATATTATGAATATTATTTGAAAATGTTATGTTAGTTAACACTGGCAGAACTATAACACATGATGAAGTAACTTTTATTGTGAAAAAAGCTTTGTTTACCTAATCTAAAAATTGAAGAAACAAAAATTAAAAATGCATCTGTAGGTTTATATCAATCAAGCATGAGCTTTGGTTTTCTTGATAGTCATGACTTTTAATATCCTATTCCATTGTTTCTAAAATTACATTCAGAATCATTAAAAAATCATACATCCAATCTTTAGTCATAAACTATTAGCATTATTTGTACTTAGGAATCATTATGGGGCTAAATTATGAATGGCTTTATGGAAATAGATGCTTTTATTAAAAAATGAAAATTGACTGAATATACTTCAGGTTAAATGGATTAATAGTAGAAATGTATATCTTTAAAGAAAGCCATCTAATTGTTGTAAAGAGACTTGGACTCGAAAGGAGAATGCTAAGAAATTCTACAAAAAATTATTTGTCTATCCTCACTACCACAAACCGACCACCGTGGTTACATTGACATGTGTGTTGCAGCGTCATTTTTACTTCCAAATGTGTTTTAAAGTGTATAAATTAGCAGGGAATTGCTATCTATGTATGGTAGAAGCTAGGTGCACATTGAAAGCATATAAAAGGATCCCCAGGATACAGGTGTTAGGAGATCACTTGGTTTTGGTTTTACTATTTGATTTAATAATATGCAAGTTGGATTTATGCTTGAGCCAAAAACATCTTCAAATCCTTGTAGAAATGATGGAAAACACTAGGTATGACCCATTGTCATGTAAAAACACAATGCTATAAACTAAAATGGCAGGGTGGGATTATCTTGAATATTGAGCTTTTAGTCCTTTCTGTGTTGTCATCAATTAAGATCTACTCTCATATGTGAGATTGCACAAATCCATTATTTATAGTAAAACATAAGTGATGCTTTCTCCTCCAAGCCTTCAGCTAATGAAAAATGTGTTTTTAAAGTGTTTTCTTAATGCTGCGAAAGTGGTCCGGAAACTTTGCTGCTTTCAATGTTGCTTTCAATACTCGTCTCCACTCCCAGCCCCCCACCAAAAGCATGTCTTTGCTCTATTAAAAATAAAAATGTCAAAATGTCACATTTTTGGAAATTTCCCTAAACCCAGAAAGGCCAACACCATCTAATGCTTACAAGAGACAACAGAGTCTCAGAGGAGAAGCAGATACAAAAAAGCAAGTATTAACTATTTTTATTATTATGAGCAGTGGTAGTATTATCAAAAGTTCAGCAAGTGAAAACACTAACAGACAGGGTTTGAATGATCACTACACAGAGCTATGAAGAAAGGAATTGGAGATCTGGGTTTAAAATTAGTAGAATGTTGCCATTGCCTAGGCAAGAGGTGATAAGGAGCGGCGAAACAGCGATTGTCTTCTGAGTAGAGAGTAGGGAACTTGTTAGCACAGGTAATGTAAGCAGGAGATGATATTACGGTCTACCAGTGTGCTCATACTGGTTGGAAAAATGTTGAAATCCTTCCATACTCTTTGCTAAATAGCTACCGACCCAAGCCCCTGACAATATTCAGCCCATTCCCTGGAACCTCCAGATTTCCCTCCAGACCAAAGACTGTAGTTTCAAGGAACTTTAGCAAAGGGCATCCTGAGTCCTGCTTTAGCACTAAAGCTAACAACCCTCTGATGCGTTGATGCCTGTATCACTCAGATTGTTAAATATTTTTAATATCACTTCTGTCTTTAAGAAAGAGACGCGGACTTCTTTTCTACTTACCCTGCTCAGCACCTGATGGTCACTTCCACTGTGAGGACACATGTCTCTCTTCCAAGAAGATTCCTAGCTACTATCTCTTCAATGACTTTTTTCCTCTTCATTTCTTCTGTCTTCTTTTTCCGCAACCCCTGTTGTACCACTTTTGAACCTAAGAATCTGTTCTATGTGTTTCTTATCAGGATTGTCCTTTTTTTAATATACTGTCATTTAATATTATTTATGTAACACTATTTAATGGTATGCACGATAAGAAAGTCATTTTTGAGTACTCTGTTATTTTCATTTTTTTTTTTTCTGGGGAGAACGAATCTTCTGGTTGATTTCATGGACTGCTTCACTGACTGGGAGGCTTGCTCAGGTGTTTTTGAATTGTTCATCAAAAAGAAAACTTCCTGCTTTTCCTTCCTGTTCTTATTCTTCTTCCCTTTTTTTTCTCCAACACCACAATGTCGAGCAGTTTTGTAAACACTTCTACTTGTCTTCTAGAGCTCCCGATCTAGATTTGGTCATTCATCAGGAGCTCAGAGATCTTGATAAAGTGATGATTTAAGAAGTGTCACCGAGAGTCAGAGTGTGTCTCAAGTCTTTATCCACCAGGAAACGTCCACTACCTTCTTCCCCCAGTTTTCAGCTTTATAGAGGCAGCCAGAATTCGGGGTAAGATTGAGAGGTTAGTTTTCTGTTTCCTTTAGCAGACAGAGAAGGGGTGCCATGGCCACACTTTTCATGTGGGGAGCCTGGGTCCAGTCTGCTCCACCTTATTCATATGAAGAACTTTTAACCTCCTTTATCATGTAGGAATAGAGCTCTCTACTTGCAAACTTGAGGCTCTATAGATTTGCTTTTTAGGCCAGATTACTCTTTGTGTCCCTCTTTCATTATGGGACCAAAGCAGTACTTATCGTCCCATTTGAACGCCAATATTTCATTTTACTTTTATCATTTTATACTTTATCATCTCTGTGGGTTTAGTAGAGGGGAAGATGGTGCTTTTATCAGTCACGTTTCCAGCAGGAAACAGATGGCACACTCAAATTAGGATAATTCAAGGCAAGTTTTAAAAAGGGACCACTGAAAAAGATGTTAAAATCGATTCCGGAGCTAGTATGGAATAGAAACTGAAGACATGAGGCAAGGGAATGGTTAGTGTATGGACAAAGAAAAAAAAAACTGGCTATTTCTCCTGTCCTTCACACACGCACACAAATTTGTGAAACACTTATTTGGGGGTGATTTTTGCAATTTGCATCTTACGTCACCCCTAACGCTGGCTTATGACTAGGTCACACATATGGATCCTATATGTAATGAAACAGGACAGCAAGAGAAACCGTAAGCCTATACAACCTTACCACTGAAGACTCAAAACTACCTGCAAAGGTTAAAACAAAGTACACACTGTGCATTCAAGAGCATTCATGGAGACTTTTAGTCATGATGATGCTCTACGTGTGTTTTCTATATGGGGCTAGATAACTTCAGTCACTCCCACGGCAGAGAGTGGGGCAGAGAAGTGTGGAGAAGGCTTTGTTTCATAAATGTGTGTGTGTGTGTGTGTGTGTGTGTGTGTGTGTGTGTGTAGGAAACCAGAACAGTTGTTCTTTTTTTTTTTTTAGTGACAACAGCAGTATAATATCCACACCTGAATGGAGACACAATGGGTGTTGCTTTTTACTCAAACTTTTATTTTTAAATGTCAGCCTACTTCCCTTCTTTCCCTGATTTCTATAATTTCCTGTTCTTTCTGTCACCCTCCCAAAGTAGAGACTTGACGAGGATGTCCTCAGCAATTGCAAATCCAGGACATCACAGGCAGAGACAGAAAGACCAAACAGTGGGCTTGCAGTGAAAAATTTGGTGTTGGACTTCGGCCATCTGATTTAAGGAATCAAGCTCTCTGAATATCAGGTTCTTCATCTTTGAGGGGAGGCGTTATTGTCCATCTTTCCTCAGAGGTTCCCAACCCAAAGGGGATAACACAAAATTATCATTAAAATGGTGGTTCTTTTTAGAGAGGATCAGAGGAGAGGAGCATGCTCTAGAGCCTGAGAATGGGCCAGAAAAGGAAATTGAATGGAAGTGCACTCTGGCGGGGGGGAGAAGTATCCTTGAAGACAAAATGTCTGCGGTAAAATGTTTTCCTTACTTTTACCCAACATGCCAGCAGTGTCCCCACGTTGGGTTCTTCGGTAGTGTGTGTTCCCTCACACCAAAGCCTCAAGCACACTTCTACGGATATTTGCCTGGTAAATATCTTACCTCTTTCAAGTCTTTGCTCAAAAATCATCTTAATGAAGCTTACACTGATCACCCCTATTTGATATCGCAACCAAGGCCCCCAGCACTCCTCATCAGCTTTGCCTGGTTCCATTTCTTTCTATAACACTTATCACATTCTAATATACTCTATAATTTTCCTGTTTATCACGCCTATTTTTTTTTTCTGTTGTTTGACAACACCTCGTGGTCCCTACAACACCTGCACATTCTTAGAATGCAAACTCCATGTTGGCAGGAATTTCTGTCCGTTTGTTCATGGATGTATCCCAAGCACATAGGTTAGTGCTTCGGACATAGAAAGCACTTCATAAACATTTTCCAAATGAATAAACGTGTCATTCTAATAGTGCGAAGCAACCATACCCAGATTTCCTTGGGTGTGCCAGCTGAAGAACGTCATACATCATAATTGCAACCTGATCACAAGGACTGACCATGGGGCCTTTGGAGACTTTGGAGATTGGTAACCAGGTTAAAGAAATACCCTATGGCGCTCTACTATACATTTCTTCTTCTAACCCAACATCAAGGCCATTATACCCATTTTCTGAGTGTTCATTGGAAAGGTTCTCCATCCAGGCAGTCAGATCATGTCCCCTGAGTAGGACAAACGTGTAATTTTATATTCCACTAGACAATAATGGTTTGCTTATTGTTTCATCCTTTTTAGGTTGTGCATTCATCCTATTATTTCTTTTCATCATTGCTGTAAGGATTTCCTTTGCCTTTTTCTTTATGTAGATTACCCTGTTTTTGTGGATTCCATTTCTTTCTCTTTCTAGGTTTATTTTTTCACTTTACTGAGCACATGCTCCAGTAGTACAAAATGGGGAAAAAGGAAGTAAGATTTTTGATCCTTTGTGTGACTAAAAATATCTTTATTCAACCCTTGATTCAATGTTTGATTACATACAGAATTCTGTGTTGAAAATAATTTTCCTAAATGGTCTTGAAGTTTTATTCCCCCTTATTTTCTAGGTATTGCTTCTGAGAACTGGAATGTATTTTCCAAGTTTTGTATCTATTTTATCTGTTATTTTCCCCAAGCTGGAAATAGGATCTCTATTTTAGGATCTCTACTTTCATCATGATGTTATGAAAATTTACATTGGTGTGTCTTATTGTGATTCTTTCTCCATTCATTATGCTGGCACTTGACATGCCCTTTAAATTTGGAGATGCATGTCTTTTAGTTAGGAAAGAAAAATCTTACATAATTTCTTTAATATTTTTCTCCCATCTATTTTCTCCTCATTATTTTTTTTAGATCATGTGCAATTGGGGGTTGGACTTCCTAGTTTTCTCCTTTAGTTAAAATATTTTTTTCCATATTTTTCCTTTCTGAATTTTGGGTTCCTTTTCCATGAGATTTCTTCAACTCCATTTTTCAGCCATTCTGTGAATGATATTTGTTTCTGTTATCATATCTTTAACATTTGAAGGCTATATTTTTTTATTATTCTGAAGGTTTTTTTTTTTTAATAGAATCTTATTCTCGTTCTGTATTTCTGACAGTATTCAAGGTTTTCACATATTCGTTTCTATTTTCTCTGAGTTCCTTTTAGGGGTATTTGGCTATTATCTTTCATTTTTGAATGTTATCAAATGTCTCGTGATGTTTGGCTGCTTACGAATAATTGTATCAATAAAGCACAAATAAAAAATTAATAAAATGCCATTTATCAATAAAGCATAAGACATGGATTGGAAGCCCTGACCCAATGGGTGGCACAAGGTGAATGATGGGATCCATTATTTATTGGGTGATCGGGTAGATACATGGCTCTTTTATCAGGCTATTCACAAGTTCCTAGAAGTTTTCTTTCAAGTTAGCTGGTTTCCTTGGAGAGAACACCACCCTCCTCTGATTCTCAGGTCTTTCTGATTATCCCTGACTTCAACCACAGTACAAAATTATATTTTCTTACAGTCTACTTAATTTCTCCACTAATAATACTACCTTCTTGGCTGGGAAGAGGGTAGAGTCCTGTCTGCTGGTAGGAGTTGAGCTAGAAGGAGGAGATGGAGCAGTGATGGCAAGTTTCAAGAATAAGGAGTTTCACTAAATCCGTCTGTTTTCAGGATGGTGCCCCATTCCTGTTGTGGCTGGTCTCCTGTGCTTTATTCTTTAGCAAATAAATATGTACACTTTTATTTGTCAACTGTATCTCAGTAAAGCTGAAAAAAAGTTTTTGGACGTTTGGGAGGATGAGAGAGCTCGTAGAGACATGGATGGTGCGTGTTATCTTGTGCCCTTGGCAGAGAAACAAAAGGGCTTGCGCATGTGGGTATAGCTCTTGTGCTCTGCAGTCTTCTAAAGTCTCAAGGCTCCATTAAGCCACCCAAATTAGTCTATTAACTCCTGTTTATGCATGTTGAGTGGGCCTTTTACTTTCCATGATGGTAGAGCTTGTTCATTTCAGAAAGAGAAAAAAACCTATATTTCTATCTTCTAAGAACATTATCTGCTCATGTAAACCCTGGTGTCCTAGACCATTTTTAATGACAAAGTAAGATAAGAAAAAAAAATCTTTCAGTAATAAAAAAAATTTATTTTGCTTTTTCCCCCCACAAAAACATGAGAATAGAGAGTTTAATGTTATCAGCTGAGGGGAAATAATGAGCTATAGGTAGAAGGAGTCCAAAGTAAAAATAATTCCACCCACCAAGTCACCTCAGCCAGCTTCTTTGAGGTAGTCTTTACAGTTATTTTAGTTTGGAGATATCCCTATAAATGAGCATTGCTCAAAAGCTAGGTATTTTATGAGTTTTTGTTGATTTTTTTTTTCTTTTTGGCATGGTTTATACAGGCATCTTGGTTATACCCACCTTAAAATTTTTCCAGATTACAAAAGTTACAACTATGATAAAAATACTTGGACATCAGTTGCATATGTAAAATAATCAAATATGTTGACTTAACTAGATCTCTAGACTGAAATTTTTATATATACAATATATAGTTATATTTTCCTTATCTAACTAACTAACTCCACTAGCAAATTATAGAAAGCATGACTGTTATCACTCTGGGTATCTATTCAGGTTTATATTTTCTGTGCATGTGGGATCTGTGTAGAGTCTACAGGAAGTCAACCGTAGGATGGTAAACAAGAGATTTTGGAAAGTTGAACTGAATTTGAAGGAAGTGGCTAGGAAGTTAGAAGCTGGGTCAGGTTCCTTCAGTATTATCTTGGTGATTTGCTAGAAGGACTCTCGGAACTCAAAATATAGCTGTACTTACGGCTAAGATCTACTAAATGAAAGCAAAATTGTCAAAGGGAAAAGGTACATGGGGCGAAATCTGGAGGAAACCAGGTCCACTCTTCCAAGACTCTTCTCCCTATGGAGTCCCTTAGTTCCTTAATTCCTCCAGCATTAACTTGTGATGTGTGGTCTATCAGGGAAGCTCCTTAGACATTAAGTGCCCAAGGTTTTTACTGGGTGTTGGTCAGATCTTCAGGGGAGAAGGAAGAAAAGCAGAGGCAAGACGTAGCGTGCCGCTCCTGGTCTCAGCTCTGCCCCCTTCTTTCCATGTTCATGAGCATTTTTTGTTGACTTCATTCAAGTTGCATTTCTGTCTCTACGAACAATGACCCTGACCCCTAGAAGGGTTGATTATACCTAAAGAGCATTCTTAGAAGAAAACTAAACTTGGGGTTCAGGCTCTCTCTCAGTGAAGTGATAGGGAAGGTTATTCCAGGAATATATATTCATATAAGGCCAAATGTTATTTAATATTGAAAGAATGAATAATAATACTTCTTTTTTTAAACTCAAGGCCTGAATTATTTGATGTGGAAAGAATAGACATAAATCAAGACCACAGGACTAGGCCTACTTTATTGAACATATTTCAGGATAAATTTTCCCTCTTTGGGAAGCCTAGGTCAGGAACTTCAGAGCAGGCCTGTCTGAACTAGTCCTGGTGTTGAGAGGGGGTCCAGTTCAGACCAGGTCTCACCCTGAAGTGGGTATGAGGCCCAGGCTTTGCCATGAGAGTGCTCCATACTTGGTAGGAGCTTCTGAGCATGTGCTTTCATAATGATGCTTCTCAAACAAGATGACTGTCTTAGCATACTTTTTTATTGGGCTAACACTATGATTTTTTAGTATTTATTTCTATAATAAATCTGGAATTTGTTTTGTTGTTTTGTGTAGGAATCTAACTACTAAGAGCTGAGAAATGTGGGCATAAATATATAGAGAAAAAGTATTCTGAATATTTGCCTTTAGAAGTATTTTAAATTATGATTTCATACATTTTCTCCAGATGATCCGAAAGAGTATTTTGTATAACTCTTTTCTAAGTAATAGGAAGAAATTACCTACGTTGTTTTCATGTCTATAAATTTGGAATATATCACATAGCAATGTGTGTCTCCCTCTTGGGAACATACTGGGGATGATTATTTCCAAATAATACTCATTTGTGCTATAGTAAGTAGAATTTTGTGCTCTGTCTTTTAACAAAAAAGAGCTGGGAGATGCAAATTGTGTTTAAGTAGACATCAATATTTTACCAGGATAAGTGCTGGAAGATTTAATTTCTTTTGGAAAATGGCAACCATATGACATTTCAAACTGATTAAATAGAAATTTGATTATTGGAAGTAATAGTGAAAATCCATCTTTAATTTCATGCATTTTGGTGAGAGTCATGCAGTTTCCGTGCCAGTTTAATGGGAATTTTCTCATCTGAATGACAAGTGTACACGGCCCCTCACTGTATAATTGGAATGGTCCAGATAGCTTTCCATTCACAAACTCAGATATTTCGGTGGTTGAGTTGAACTCTAAAACTGTTTTCAGCAATGAAGTGATATCATAGCTAGTAAATTTTGCTTTTGCTTTTATTTTGTTATGTGTTAGTTTTCCCCCGTTTCCTCCCCCAAATTATCCTCCTTACTGTCAGTTTCTTTGGGCATAATGGACCACTATCTGCCAACCCATGAATGATTTATAAATAGTTACATTTTCACAGATACGTGGGTCTCAAACCACGGAATAAATAATGCAATGAGATTACGTGCTGTAAGAATTTATTTCTGAACTTTGACCTTTACGTCATCCTGGATGCCCCTCTGTGGTTGTACCTTTTCCTAAGTAACTTGGAGAACTGCCCTCTTTTTCACTGATGTTCAGGAAAACGACCTCCCCTCTAACATGCTCCCAAAGTCGCTGGAGCTGCTTGCTGTGTGATGTTTGTGTGTTTGCATGGTGCACATTTTTCCCCTGACGACTGCTGTCATATTGACTCACTTTGATAGTCAAAATAAGTCTTTTAAAATGTTTCTCTGTATACTCCAGACTAATCCAAACCTAAAACAATCAGGCTGACTTTATTTGCCTTTTTCAGCCCCGGCAACATCAAGCTAGCAGACAACACTTGCAGCTTCAAGAATGATTACCATTGCTGAAGATGTGAGAGCCCTATAGAAGGAAGCTTAACTTTCATAAAAGAAACTGTCTCTGGAGGGCTTGGAGTGGCTCAGAAAGGGCTTGCCTGGGGAATCAGGAAGACACCATCAATGGCACAGACTTGAGGTGCCATTTCACAAAGAGCTGCTTTTTCTCCTTCTTTCTCTCCTCCACCCCCGCCAGTGTTGGCAGAAATTCTTGCAAAGTTATAGAATGAAGGTGAACAGGACAAAATTAGCAGATTCCTGTGAGTCATGACAGTTTCAACACAACCTCTAGCTGTTCATGTTAAATTACAGTGTGGGGTATTTTAGCATGTATCAGGATGATTAACCACAGGGCAGGCTCACCTCCCAAGGTGGTACTTTATGTCATTGTGCAACATAAATTGAGAGAGAAATAGAGATGGGGTAGGGGGCCAAATGATCTGAATTTATACCATTTTCCTCTCATTATCTTAACGTATGGTACAGGCAGCAGACTTCCTAACTTCAACCCCTCCTGCTAACAAAAGAGATCTGTCACGAGACCCGAGCTTCAAAATGCCAGTGCTCAAATGACCCAAGAAACCTTCCTTTCGGACCTGACATTAACCATGGGGGTCCCGAGATGACAAACCAAAAAAAGAAGATGTATCTTTCTGGAAGGAAGCATCAAAATGATCTCTTATAATCACTGAAGTTTAAGGAGAAGGGATAAACCGAACCTCATACGACCTTTACTTCTTGACAGAGAGCTGCGTTCAGGAAGAATGTTTTTTGGTTGTCCTCGAGCAGAGGGAGATGACTTTGTAACAGCATCTGCTAACGAGTATTGACCTCTTCGTGCACGCCCGGGGTTGTGCTAATTGTCTGTACTAATGTACAGCAGCCTCACATCCATGCTTTGAGTTAAGCATATACTTAGCATGCCCACTTTATACATGGGGACACTGAGGCTCAGAGCAATGAATTTCTCTGCCTAAGGCCACATTCCTAGTCAGTGGTGAGACTCTGTAGGTTTTTTCCTCTCTTACAGGGGCATGAGGGCACAGGACCGGCAAAAAAGCGAGAGACGTCCTGACCTTGGAAATGTGAAATCACCGGTAGAAGTAGGAAGCACAACTCCACGCTTCATCCTGCTGCATTTACTGTCCTCGCTAACAAGGGCCCTGGTTTTCTGAGGCAAGCTCAGCCGCTATCAAACACCATTTTTGTTCGGCTGCAGATGAGAAATATGAATGCATTTGTTTCTGTTTGCACCCTTTTCCAGCTGAAAACCTTTCTTGTTAGCTGTCAACAATGTCACTTCCACATTTTCATGTGATGGGTTTCTACTGCTGCTTATTTTGAAACAGAGGTGATAATTAATCTTCCCACATTCAAGCACTGCAAACATATTTCAATTTCAAATGAGATAAGACCCAGGCTGAAACACCCACACTTATATTTTAGATAGCTTTGTACCATGCATTGTAACGGCCTGAATTTTCTCTGTGGCAGTCACATTATCGATGATGAGTGTAGAAGTATTATTTCTAAGGGACATGGTCAGCAGAATAGGGAACGGACACATTAGCAAAAGTTGAAAGGAAGAAAGGAAATGAAAATCAGGTTAATGTTAGTCTTTTCACTGACCCCATACACTTGCCAAGCTTCCTAGACTTGTCTTTAAATAGCAGCATAGTTTTGAAACTCACCTATAGCACCAGGTAAATACATCTCTTCCTGTATTCACTGTCACTGATTTCGAGGGCTGGGTCTGGTCACAGTAGATTAGAATCAGAGACCTGTAGGTCATAAAGTTTATATTGACACGTGTGTGTTTGGGTACTGGTTTCTAGACTAGGGTTTTAGTAAACATCATATACAGATGACTTAGAATCACTAGTTGGGATAGTTTTATCCGAAGCCATAAGAACAGACAATAAGAAATTTGGGAGGAGTTATATTCTAATACCCGCTACCTATGCATGTTATATGTGGCTCATTTTATTTTATTTTTTAATGGGGCTTCTTTTAAAGAAATCACAAATCCCATTTGGAACCCTAAATAATGTGAATATTATTGTAGGGGTTCTTAAACAGGCTAGCTACCCCAGGGGTCTCACAGCGTAGAATTTGAACTGTGGGTGTACATATTTCATAGGGCAAACGTGAAAAGTCTAGCCCTCTTTTTCCCACTTCTTTTTGTTTTCTCTGATCTCTTTTGTGCTCTCTGGCTGGGAGTGGCTTCCAGGATATCTATACCTCATCCTGAGAGATGCAGCTGCTTGGTGAGGGTCTGGGGTGGGGGCTGGGGGGGGCAGGGGCGGCAACTTCATAGCCCTCTTACCAGGAAGTCTACCATTGGCTCACTCTGAATGTTGTGATTACTAGAAATTCTTGAGATTTTCTGGTAAATAAGATTTTCTTCATTTTATAGATACATACACATACATATATAGATTTATGAATATTTATTTACAAAAACAAAGCTGTTCATTTACTTTAGCAACCATAGCTGAGTGAAATAAAACAGAAATTTAGAGCAAAGGAAAAAGGGGAAAATGGGAAAACGAGAGTCACGTAACTGCCTTTCCTCACTTGTCCTATGACCCCATCTTTTAGCTGTCATGTCCTGCTTCTAGATTGAGTTGTAAGATGTTCGTTTTAATATAAAACATATTAATAATGATGTATTTAGGTATTAGGCTTTTAACTTTCTTAAAGAAGAAATGAAGCAGTTCTGAAGAAAAAATTTCCTGATTGGGAGAGTTTTTCCTGGCCCATGCTGACTTAGGCTTTTTTTTTTTTTTTCCCCTTCACCTAGAGAATTATAGAAGAAAAAGGGATGATAGTTTGGGACATGGTAATTTGGGGTACTAGGTTTTGATCTAGGAAAACCTTCTCAACATAAATTTGGAAATTTGAAGGTAAATCTTAGAAGAGCATTGAGAAATTGGTATGTTAATTTAAAAATCTGTGATCCACCAGAAGTGACACTTAAGGACTAAGAATAATAGCTAACATACATCGAGCCCATCTTATACGCCCGCGATTGTTCCAAATTCATTTCATCCACGCAACAACCATGGAAGGTAGATATTATTATTGTACCCCAAAGGGCAAGTAAATTCCACGAAATCACTCAGCTAAGAAAGGTCAGCCTCAGGGTTTCAAAGCTCAAGTTTCAGCCGATACAGGGTGTGGCAGGGAAAGAAGACAGAACATCACGAGCTAATTCACATGGAGCTAAATGAGTGCAGGGAATTTATGGAGAAGAGAACAAAAGAGAGGGGTGCCTGGGTGGCTTAGTAGGTTAAGCATCTGCCTTTGGCTCAGGTCATGATCCCAGGGTCCTGGGATCAAGCCCCACATCAGGCTCCCTACTCAGCGAGGAGTCTGCTTCTCCCTATCTCTCTGCTGTTCCCCCTGCTTGTGCTCTCTCTCTCTCTCTGTCAAACAAATAAATAAATATTTTTAAAAAGAGAGAGAGCAAAAGAGAGATGGCTTGGAGAGCTATTAGGAAAATTCGAATTGTGTAGTTTCTCAATATCCAACAGAGAAAAGCATTTCATGAATGGTAAGACTGTCGGTGATGGGGAGATTAAGGGGAGCAGAGACCTAGAAAGGACCACTAGCTTAGGTGGTTAGGAAGTATGGCCCCTGCAGGAGAGCTACTTCTGGAGCATCTTGGATTGAAGAAAGGTGGCCTTTTCAATGGCCACACTGTCAATGATACAAAGTATGCTTTAGTTTCGTGGAATTAAATATTCTAATTATAAGTAATCCAAAAGTTAGCCTGGTTTGGTAGAAGAGTACCGAACAGGAGTGAGGACATATGTGTGTGGCCCACTTCTTCACTTTTAGTTTTTGTTGTTATTGTTGTTGTTGTTGTTGTTTTTAAAGATTTTATTTATTTATTTGACAGAGAGAGAGAGAGAGAGAGAGACAGCGAGAGAGAGAACACAAGCAGGGGGAGTGGGAGAGGGAGAAGCAGGCTTCCCGCGGAGCAGGGAGCCCGATGTGGGGCTTGATCCCAGGACCCTGGGATCATGACCTGAGCCGAAGGCAAACGTTTAACAACTGAGCCACCCAGGTGCCCCTGTTGTTGTTTTTAAGTAGTCTCCATACCCAGCATGGAGCCTAACTTGGGGCTTGAACTCAGAACCCTGAGATCAAGACCTAAGCTGAGATCAGGAGTCAGATGCTTAATTGATGAGCCACCCAGGTGCCCCCACTTTCAGTTTTCTCCTTAAATGTTAGTGAGGCTCTCCCTGAAAACACTGCATAAAATAGCCTCCCTCCTTACCTCCCTATTCCTGATCCTCCATTTTATTTTCCCTCATTGCATAAATCATTCTCATATATACTACATATTTTCTCGTGTATTTGTTTATCTCTTCCCCTCACTCAAAACCCAGCCCAAATGGGGAAAGATTATTTTGTTGACGACTTTATCTCCAGGACCTCAATAAGTATTAGTTCAATGAAAGAACCAGATTCTAATTATGCCCTGACTTAATGGTGTGGCACAGCTCACACTGCTCATTGATTTGGGGGTCTATTTTTCATTATCTATAAGATAAGGGAGATATTTGAGATTTAAGCTTCTCCACTCAATATGTTGATGCTAAAATTCTCCACCCTCTTCTCCCCACCCCATTTTATTTTGGAAATGAGAAGTTATATCCTATTTCGGTAAAACTCAAGAACCTGAAGGCTAAATTTGAATTTCCTCAAGATGCCAGCCGCCTGGATGTGATCTTAGGCACCTGTGGTTTGTCCTGAGTCCAGTGGGAACCATCTTAACATCACGAAGAGCGGTGTCCTGCCGCACTTGCTCTGTTGCTTGCTTCCAGAATGGTTTAATCAAGCTCAGTTATTTGGAATTGGAAGTTGGTTCCTCTTCAGAAACTACTCATCATTTGTTAGTCATATGTCTAGAGTATAATTTTATTTTTGAAGCAGGACTTTCTCATTATCAGGTGACAAATCCGCTAACTCAAAGGACCTGGATGCTTCTTAGTTCCAAAGTTCCATGACCTGAGTTGGCAAACTTCATGAAGTACACAAGATGAAGGTGCTTTGTTTGCAGGGGCCCATGCAATGGGCGCCAAAGAAACCACTGTTTGGTCTCAAGGTATTATAGGTAATTTTATATCATGAATGGTTTCTAGGCTTTCTTAACCAAATATATCCTGAAGTAACCAAGTTTTAATTCCCAGTGCTTTTCTGGATACTGTCTGGAAATCCTTTCCCTCATTCTGCTAATGTGATTAAACTTCAGACAGCTAGGCTTGCTTTTCAGGGAAGGAGCCCAAAAGAGAAGAGAGTAACAAGGGAACTGTGTTCTAGAAAACACATATAATGTGTCTATGGTTATTTCCCAAAGAAGGACAGCGGCCGTGATGTCGCCAGGTGCTTTTCTGCTCCTTGTGAAGAGCAGAGGAAAGTGGGTGATGGTCTGGGTCTTCTGGGTCTGGAGAATAATTACGCCTCTTCCTTGATCCACTGGCAGGATGTGCTGCTTTGACTTCTGCATCATATTGTTAAAACATTTGATTGGTTATTTAAGGACAAAGTGGAAAGGTGCAGACTGGGAAGTGAGTCAATTAGGAGGCTCTGGTGCAAAGTTAAAAATCATCTGAAGAATGTTTTTGAATAAATTAAGTCACTCAATTCAAAAGCAGGGTATAAACAGATGAAGAAAGGATCAATGTCATCGGAGAGGAGACATTCGGGATTGTGTTCTTTAAGCCATTATTTAATTTTATTTTTGTACTTAAAACTGTGACTCAAGACCTAGAGAACTGTATTCTAATTCTCTCCTCCACTAGTTATGGAGTTGTTTAATAGACAGGGCAGTTTCTTCTTCACACTGAAATGCTTAAGATGAATGATTTTCACTAAACTGCCTGTGGGGGCAGTCTGTAAAGAATATGGTGCTGGACTAGTCATAGCTCATCCTTCATCAGCAACCCATTTTAAGAGGGACATCTTACTATTGCTCATGACATTAAGAACATCTTCATATTCCTTCATAAACTCCCAGCAATTCCTGAAATGTTGTCTATTTATTAATCTTTTTGTAAAAATGAGACTATGTGGAAAATACAACAAAGGAGAGAGCGAGAAAGAAAAAGAACAGGCAATTCAGTTTCTAACTTCAATTCTTATGAGATTATGGGGGAAAATGACTACGTGTATTTGTAAAAGTCAGAAAAACAATATGATTCACTAGCTTAACCTTTTTCACTAAAATAGAATGTTTTCTCCCTGTTTCTGTGTTCATCTTCAACCAGAGAAAATTAATCTGAATGTCAAGATGCAATTGTGTTTTGCACTGAAATAGCATTGCTTATCAATAACATATGTTCAAAGACATTCTCAAAAAGGTGTTTTATTTCCACCACAGTCTTTAGAAACATTTTCTGGTGATCAAATACCTCGTTTGGACCTTTTCTCTGCCTTTCTGTAAACAAAATCGGATAATGAAAGAATAGAATGTGAAGGGAGATCACCATGAGAACAAGGGGAAATCACATGAGGTAGAGTAGAAGGAAAAGTTTAGATCTGTTGGTGGAGGGATGTGGACGATTTATACTTTCAGAATATACCTTGTTGATTTGCATGAGAGTCCTCTTTGAACTCTATTACAACTAATAAATAATTTCTTGCCTTAGAGACTAGTAATATATGGCCAAAGCAGCTAGAAACTAAGGATAGTTTCCTTTACACTGTGACTCATGGGCTATCACTTGCTCCAACAAAGTCTTCAGGGTAGCACTTGTAAGCTTCCAAAAATCACAGCCCTTCCCCAGAGAGAACCCAGAAGGGATATAAATTACATTTTCAGACCCTTAAGTGGTAAGAAGTGAATAATCCAATTTATTTCTAGATGCCTGTGGATTTGTGCTACCTAAGATTTTCTGGGTAAATACAAGCAAATATTGCTATATATACATGAGAAATAATAATATTTTTGGTAGTGTTAATTGCAGAGCTTACATGAGTTACAACAATTATGCCTGGAAGAAAAAAAAAAAGAGGTTGCTGCTTTTGCTTTTTCTGGAACTTTTCAACAATCAATTTTGAATCAATTTTGAAACCTTTTCAGAATATTAAAGACAGGAAAGAAAAACGCTGGTAGGATGGAAATGGGTATCACAGTTTCTTTAATTTGGTATCAGTTCATATATTAATTTGCTGCTAGATTTCCTAAAGATCATTCTGGAACTCTTTAATTTATAGTATTTGTTTACAAATGCATAGGAAAACAATAAATGTCTCAAACACCATCTGCCTGTATTTTCCCTGAAGGGCTTTGCATATTTTCAGCAAGAAACAAGTCTAAATATCTTGTAATTTTCATCAAAATGTTTCATAATTTCACAGCAGCCCTGCTAATGAAGTACAGTATGAGCCCTTTATAATAAGCCAAAATGATTTCAAATTGCCGACAGTGCTTCCTAATATTGTGGAAACACAGTGGGAACTGCTGGGGAGCAGGAAGGTTGTTTCCTGCTTTGGGCGGAGGAGAAGGCTGAAAGGAAATTTCATTTTGCAAGGAGAATGAGAAAGGCTGATATGTGTATCCACCTTAGACGAAGTTCAAGGAACTCAGAAACTTGGAGAAATGAGTCTGAGAGGACTCTTAATATTAGCCATGAGCACTGAGATCTAGCAACAATTTTAGAGATAGATACCAGATCATTTCCTCATATGTGGTGTATGAACATTGATGTCAAAAATCAACATTTAGATACCTGAAGAAAGGAATACTGGAGATTGCAAAATTGGATCTGAAATTAATTTCCTGGTTTGCCACAGTCATAAATCCGAGCTTTCATCACAGAGGGGAGATAGGACAGCACACGAAGG
Organism: Phoca vitulina; assembly: GCF_004348235.1. Taxonomy (NCBI): domain Eukaryota; kingdom Metazoa; phylum Chordata; class Mammalia; order Carnivora; family Phocidae; genus Phoca; species Phoca vitulina. Next base: position 5,513,266 of record NW_022589778.1, read on the forward strand.
CTTATTAATGCTGGATTCACGGCACCAATATTAACTGAAAGTTCCTCCAGCCAAGTGGGAACAAACACAAGGACGTTAACAGTTGTTAACAGCTAGTAGTTCTAATTTATTGAGTGTCTACTAGGCACCTCACAATGCACTAGTCCCCTGCGTAGTATCAAATCATCACAACTCTCCTTCAGGGTAGTTACTACCATCCCTACTTTGCAGTGACACCTGAGGTTCAGAGAATGTGAGTTATTTGCTCAATGACTTAAAGCTAGCATGTGACAGATGTAAGAGAAAGATCTGTGACACATCTCACGTTCATTGTACACACGTGTCTCTGAGTGGGCATTTAGTGTTAATTACTCTGAGTATGACATGGAATATGTGTATGGGGGGGAATGAGAATATTCTAGACAGTGCTGGCTGCAGATTATTTATATTATTTTAATAGTTATGTATTTATCTGAATATGTATTGTACAAATGTCAATAGCTTACGGTAATTTGTGTCCAGCTATATTATTTTTTCAAGACAAAGTAAAAATTAAGGGAGGGGCCTTGTAATCCGGTTTATATAGAACACAAAATATAAGTGTGGTACGAGGGTGATCATGACAGTTTTAAGCATGCACCACCTAAATTTTAGCTGAAAGTCTTCTGAGAAAGATGGTGCTCTAAATAGATCTCTCTCTCTCTCCATCCATCCCTCAAGCCACCCTCTTATCCACACATCCAACTCTCTACATCTATGTATCTATCATCTTCCTAGTATGGGTTTTCACTTGCTGAATTTCCCAGCCCTTCACTGTGTCCTTTTCAGCAGTGCATTAAAATTACCTTTAGCAATAGTCAAATTCAGCAAAATTCATGAAATAGTATGTAAGGGACTCAGAAAATTAAATTTTTATAAATCTATATAAATATATTATGTAGGAGACGTATACAAATAGATGATCTAATAGAATGGAATAATAAGAAGTAAATATGAAAATGGTGATTTTTTTTTTCTAACCCAGTGGAACCTTTTTTTATCCCTCCCTCACCAAAGGTATGTATACACCACTTTAGAGGCCATTGACTCTGATCTCTTTTATAATTAAGGATACAAGATATTGGTTTTCTAGTAATCGGTATGTGCCAAGTAACTTCGTATACTTTATTATTTAAAATGACAACAAATTAGGGGTGCCTGGGTGGCTCAGTTGGTTAAGTCCGCCTTCCACTCAGGTCATGATCCTGGGGTCCTGGGATCCATCCCAACATTGGGCCCCTGCATTGGGCTCCCTGCTCACTGGGGAGTCTGCCTCTGCCTCTCCCACTGACCCTCCCCCCGCTTGTGCTCTCATTTGCTCGCGCGCTCTCTCTCTCTCTGAATAAATAAATAAATAAATAAATAAATAAATAAATAAATAAAATGACAACAAATTTAAAAAAAGACAACAAATTTAATTGTCAAATCTTTCTCTGTGTCACAAAGTCACAGTTAAAAATTTTCCAAGTACTTCATTATTGTGTTGAATATTCTACCTTGAATATTCTATTCGTAGGTGGTGGGTTAGTGTTGATAATTATTCTCCAAACTGAGGAAAGGTAGACATTACAGTTGAGGTTTAAAAACACACATTAATTAGCATGAGATGCTAGGTGGTTAGACAGCTATAGAAGGAAGCATAAAGTAACAAGGCTAAGACCCTTGGAAAGTATAAGAATTATATACATTCCTATAATGAAATCATGGAAACAGAACAGCTTGAAATAGCAAATAGAACATTTAAATTGAGCTTCCAAAAGAAGAAACATCTGTCCAAGTTGTGACAAAACCTTCCAATCCCACATTAGTTGGATTAGTAACTTAATGATAAATAAAACAATCATGGAAAAAATATTAACTTCAAAGAATTGCTGTTCATTATCTCTCTATATGGATGCGTGTGTGCTTCCAAAGCTAGGAAAATTCAATAGCAATTTCAAACATGTCAACATGAGAGCTAACTGATAATCCATAAGTATTGTTACCAGATCAGAATAATTTAAAAACTCAAAGTGACTTTACAACTTGCAAAATTTTTCTTAGGGTGTCAAATGCAAAATTCTTGGAGCTAAATGATGTACTTTTTTTCATGGGAAAAAGTTAGTAAAATGTGCTGCCTGAGTCTGTGATGGAAATTTTGTCCATGCCAGTCTCCAAAATCATTGCAAATGCTAAATAAAAGATTAAGTACATGGCAGCTGCAGACCAAAGTGATGAAAGAATCAAAAGCCCAAACAAAGGGAAAATTGTTTAGTTTGAAATGCATATACAAAACCATCCGTGCCATAAATAAAAAAGCCAGTAGGCAGCAAGAGACAGAGAGTTCAATTGTAATTATGTTAAGGGAAATTAAATCTCTTCCAAACTTTTACTAACGCAGACTTCACTTCCCACATTCTTGAACCTAGTTTGTTAATAGTGATAGTGATGAAAATAAAGGCATTATGGATTAGAAATGAAATTCAAGGAATAATGGTGTCAGAAAGAATAAATCTGGTTCAATTGTTAATGAAGATGAGCACAAAATACAGTCCGAGGAAGGATATTTTTAATAGGTGTGAAATAGCACATGAATTCCTGGGTTCAGATCTGATTTGCCTGTGCATACATCCCTTTCACAGTACTAATGAAATTACCAGTGTAGGTTTATGTGTCCATATCCCCGATTAGTGCATGACTCCTTGAAGCTAGAGCTTTGTCATCTTTGTATCTGCAACACACAGCACAGAGACAAATACACACGAGAGTGATAAATACTGTGTCAGTGTTGGGGAAAAAAGGTCAACAATCTTTTGCTGCCTGAACTTCAACATGTATTCGTTCAATGCATTAAATGGATTTCCCCCCAAATATTCTGAAGAACTGAGAATTCACAAGAAGAGGCTGGCTTTATTTCATCTAGAACCAACTTTGGTTCTGATTCACTTAAAGCTTATAAATGCCTCTTCTTCCCTCCCTCTCCCCTCCCTCCCTTCCTCCCTTCCTTCCTCTTTGCTTTTTCTTTCCTTCCTTTCCTTTCCTATCTTTCTTTCTTTCTTTCTTTCTTTCTTTCTTTCTTTCTTTCTTTCTTTCTTTCTTTCTTTCTTTCTTTCTTTCCTCTTTCTCTCTTTCTCTCTTTCCACTACAGGAAAAGAGATTGACTTGACTATCTGTAATCAGGTAAAGTGTGCTTGAACTAGACTGATGTTTTGGTGATTTAATACAGTTGGGCTGCTTCTATCAACCAAAGGCATTTTGGTTGAACACAGGGAACTGAGAAGAGAGAATAAAGAGGGGTTTACAAAAGCACTCAAAGTTCATGTTAAACAAGATTGATCCATCAAAGCAAGGGTCTGAAATAAATGCACAAGAAACAGAGCTTCTTCCCTTAAATATGATCAAAACTCCCAGTTTAGATGACAAACAGCAGATTGAGGCGTTTACAGGGACTTGAGCAGCAATGTCTCACACTGAGAAACCATCAAAGATCACAACTTCCTCCTGAATCAAGTAAGGCAGAGCTAAAACCTAAAGTAATAGCTTAAGTTAAAGCTAAATGTATTGTGTACAAATTTAGGTCGATTATGGCAATACAAGAAAAAGTCACTCTACTGAAACAAAATATAAGATATCATGAAATGAAATCTAATTGCCAAGCTCCAGTAAATATTGAATTGTGATATGTTATATATGTTTCTGTTGTATACAAAAAAAGGGTTGATTTAGATTTCAGATATTCACAATGTGTCCAGTTGCTAAACCTATGTCTTCCCAAAGTATTTTCTATATAAAGGATTAACATTTTTATATAACATATAACATTTTAAATATAATTATATAAAAATGACTAAAGTTAAATTATCAATGTTTCTGTTACAAAAGAAATACATACTCCTTTTAGAAAAAAATGTTGGAATGCATAAAGAATAATATATACCCACTATGATTCTATTAATCATGAACAATTACATTAACATCTCATGGCATATTTTCTTTCAAAAATAAATAAAAAGTAAGCCTATGTATATAATTTCTATGATAGTATATAATTTTAAAATCCTGCTGCATATTTTGTATATGGTATTTCCATTCAATATTTAATGGTAAACCAGGGGCACCTGGGTGGCTCAGTCGGTTAAGCATCTGCCTTCAGCTCAGGTCATGATCCTGGGGTCCTGGGATTGAACCCCACATCCAGCTCCCTGCTCAGTGGAGAGACTGCTTCTCCCTCTCCCTCTGCCTGCCACTCTGCCTACTTGTGCTCTCTCTCTATCTCTCTGTCAAATAAATAAATAAAAAATCTAAAAAAAAAAAATTTAATGGTAACCCAATTTCTTATGTTATTGAGCATGTATAAAGCATTATTTTTTTTAAAGATTTTATTTATTTATTTGAGAGAGAGAATGAGAGAGAGAGAGAGCACAAGAGGGGGGAGTGGGAGAGGGAGAAGCAGACTCCCCGCTGAGCAGGGAGCCCGATGTGGGACTCGATCCCGGGACTATAGGATCATGACCTGAGCTGAAGGCAGTCGCTTAACCAACTGAGCCACCCAGGAGCCCTAAAACATTATTTTTAATTACAGCAAAATATACCATCACATGACTATACCGTGATTTATTTACTCATTCTCTACTCTGGAATTGGCATTACTTACAAATTTTGGCAATTATAACAGCACCGAAATAAATGTCCTGTTATACAAACCTATGCCACATCTCTGATTATTTTCTTGAGTTACATTTCAAGGAGTGAAATTACTGGGTCAAAGGATTTGGCAAGCTCTAAGGCAATTTGTACATATTGTCAAATTTCTTTCCAGGGCACCTTTATGTAATTTCCCTCCAACTCTTTATTATGAAAAAATTCAAACATAGACAAATGTTTGAATTTCTTAAGGGTGAAAAAATGAACCGCCATATATCCACAAATTAGCTGAAGCAATTGTTAATACATTGCTATATTTGCTCTATGTGTTTATGTATACAACTCTTTTGGCTGAACTATTCTGAAAGCCAATTGCAGAGACATCATGTCACTTAACCCTAAATACTTCAGCTTGCATTTCCAAAAAATATGTACATTCTGTTACATAACCACGATAACATTATCATAGTTGAGAAATAAGTCTTCATATCATCTGTTTTCCAGTCCCTATTAAAATGTCTCTATGCCATCAAAAATTGTTTTATACATTGCCTTGCTTGTTATATTTAGTGTCTGTTAGCTATAGGAATATTGTATTTCTTTTTTTTTAAGATTTCATTCATTTGAGAGAGACAGAGAGAGCATGTGCGAGTGGTGGGAGGAGCAGAGGGAGAGTGAGAAGCAGACTCCCTGTTGAGTGCAGAGCCTAATGCTGGGCTCAATCCCAGGACCCTGAGATCATGACCTGAGCCAAAGTCAGGCACTTAACCGACTGAGCCACCCAGGCGCCCCTATGGTAATATTATATTTCTTTAGTCTTAGTTAATCTAAACTTTTTTTCTCTATTAGCTATCTACTGCTGCATAACAAATACCCTCAAACTCAATGGCTTCCAACAACAAACATGATCACCTCGCAGTTTCAGTATGTCAGGAATCCCAGAGCAGCTCAGCTGGGTGATGCTGGCTTAGGGCCGGTCAAGATGAGAACAAGGGCTGCAGTCATCTGGAGACTCACTGGGGCTAAAGGCTAGTCTTCAAAGTTCACCCACATGTTCACACCCGTAGTTCTGGTGTGCATGTTGACTTCACAGGAGGCCTCTCTGGCTTGCCACATAGGGCTCTTCAGAGCACTTTCCAAAACACAGCAGCCGGCTCCCCTGAAACGAAGGATTGAGAGAGGACAGAGAGAGAGCCTGGGATCATAATGGAAACTGCAGTCAAGAGACAAAGAATTAAGCTGCACTTGATGAAGAGATGAATATCAAAGAATCTGTGGATCTATCTTTACAGTCACCGCATTGAGTATTTGAAGAAACCAGGGTGGTGGTCTTGTACAATACCCTAAATGGCATATTTGTTTTCACGGAATTTCAGAGAACCCCAACATGAGATGTGACTCTGTGATTATAATGACACAGGGCAAAACAAGATCATGGTATGATCATGTTGGAACACTAAAAACAGGGCAAAAATAGTGCAGATCATAAAAAATGATCAAACATTCCCCTCTCCCAATTCACATGAGCGACTGACTGCTTCTTCTTTATCAATTATAGTAAGTCCACTTAGCTCCTCCTCCCTCCTAAATAAAAAGCAAGATACCTAATCAATAAATTACCCTGCCTTTCTGATAGCACTCAATCCAGATAAAACTTTCACTTCTTTGAACCTTTCCCAAAATTATGTAACATAGGGCCAAATCCTATAACAAACCATTCCTAACACCCTTGTATTGAGACAGTTCACAGTTTCCCCAGTGTGCATACTCACTTGCTATAGAAAGTAGCAAACACAAACTTGTTCAACCACAGATGCTTTTTATTATCTTTAGCTGTAGGCATCAAGAAAAATTTACAATTTCTTTGTACATTTTTATTTAAGTAGGCTCCACACTCAGCACAGAGCCCAACATGGGGTTGGAATTCATGACCCTGAGATCAAGACCTGAGCTAAGATCAAGAGTCAGATGCTTAACCAACTGAGCCACCCAGGTGCCCCTACAATTTTTAATCTTAGAATGTGTTTCAGAGTGCCAAATTTTATATATATCCGTAGGTTATATCTTACTGATTAAATTGTTTAGGTCTTTTATATCCTTCCTATTTATTTTATTTACTTTTTTTTTTTTTTTTGGTCTACTTGATCTGTCTCGAGCAAGGAGCTCTGTGTTTAAAGTATCCTACTAGTGTGTTCCTATATATTTCTTCTTATATGATCTTCTGTGTCTTTGTGACGTTTGCTGCTATGTTGATTGGTGCACAGCTATTCATAATTGCTCTGTCTTCATTGTGAATTGTATATTTCGTGTTGTGAAGCACTGTTTTTCATACTTCTTGCTTAATGCTTCTTGCCTGATTGTTAACATTGTCAGATAGCAACATTGCAACCTCTGCATTATTTTACTTGAATTTTTCCAATATTCCTTTGCTCATGTCTTTAATTTTGCTTTTAGTACTTTTTCTCCTTAGCTTTGTTGCTGATATTCAGCATGGAGTTTTTTGAGATATGACTGGTGAGCCAATTAGAAAATAGTTTTAATAGGTCATCTAAGCCTATTTACATTTGTTAATGTGACTAATACATTTGGGGTCTGCTCACATTGAGTTAAAATTACTAAATGCATTATGTTACATTTTTGTTTCTTTCACAATATGATCTGCTTTCTTTTGGTTTTGTTTTTATTTTGATTTTATATATTTTTGCTATTTATGACATTTTGTATTTTGTTCTAGTGTTAATTTTCATATTAATAACTTCATAAAATGACATGGTCCCTTTTTCTTTACTTAGGCTCCTCCTATTTGTTTGTGGTACAGACTGTTATGAGCTCTGATTGTCCAACTGTCCCTGTGTCCCTGCCCTTTGCCAAGTAATTTTATAGTGCCCTCATGTTATGTTGGGGCATCCTTGCATTCTTCCCTGCCTTTTGACTTTGAGTTTGACTTTTGACTTTACTTGACCAATAGAATGAGATAAAAACAATAGTATGAATTTTTAAGCCTAAGCTTCAAGAGAACTGTGTGCTTCCATGGGCGCTATTGCTCTTCTTCCATTGGCATGAGAAGATTAAGGCTGGCTAGTTCAAAAATCTTGGGATGCAGATGAGAGACAGGTGGAGTAAAGCCAAACTCCTCAGCTGAGCCCCACCTAGGTTAGTGAACACCCAGATGTGAGATTGAGACAAGCTGAGATCAGTGGCCTAGTTCAGCAAAGTTTAGCCCATTCACGAGAACATGATTTTCACTTTAAGCCACTGAGGTTTGTGGTAGTTTTACACGATGCATTTATTCAGTTAAATGATGCAGTTTGTCAATTTCAACTGATAGCCTTTGACTAGCTCGTTAGCATTCAATGAGCTTATTCTATTTTTTCCTTTCTCTTTACATTTAAAAATTTGTGTTCATTCCATATTATCATAGAACGTTTCCATATTACCATAGAACATTTAGGTAGTATTCTTCTATTTTTATCCTCACATTTATTTTAGTCTTAGATTTACTATCAAATATTTACTTTATTCACCAGTAGTCATTTTACTATAGTTTCTCCACTGTGATCTTGGTTGGGTAAAACTCTCCCACTAGGATCTCCCTCAGGAAGAGCTCATGAGGCCAAAGTTGCCACAGGTTTTTATGTTAAAACTGAGTTTTTATAGCTGTGATATACGTTTGGCTGAATATTAATTTTTTCATTGATTCTTTCTTTGGTTTTCTTAAAAATATTACTTCACTGTTTCTTGCATAGTATGTTGCTGCTGAAAAATAGATGCCAACAGTTTTTTTGCTTGTTAATTACCTCATATTTGACTGTGGCCCCAAGGATTTTTTACTTCAAGTGTACTAGTTCACTGCCATATGTCTTAGAGTTGACAGTACTGGATTGATTTTTCCCACACACTTGATGGGAACTTTCAATATGAGATTCAAGTCTTATTTTAACAAAGTTTTCCTAAGTTACAGTTTTTAAAAATGTTAAGTTATAATTTTTATATTAAAATTTTCAATTATTTCATTTTTCTTCTATCCACTTAGATACCTAAAACATCTTCTTTCAGGGGCGCCTGGGTGGCTCAGTCGTTGAGCGTCTGCCTTCAGTTCAGGTTATGATCCCAGTGTCCTGGGATCAAGCCCCGCATCGGGCTCCCTGCTTGGTGGGAAACCTACTTCTCCCTCTCCCACTCCCCCTGCTTGTGTTCCCTCTCTCGCTGTGTCTCTCTCTGTCAAATAAATAAATAAATAATTTTTTTTTAAAAAAAGATCTTCTTTCAGGTCTTTTTTAAAGGTCTGAAAAGGTCTTTTATATCATCACTTTTTTCTGATCCTTTCTATACTATAGTCTTTTTTTTTTTTTAAAGATTTTATTTATTTATTTGACACAGAAAGACAGCTAGAAAGGGATCACAAGCAGGGGGAGTGGGAGAGGGAGAAGTAGGCTTCCTGCTGAGCAGGGAGCCTGATGCGGGGCTCGATCACAGGACCCTGGGATCATGACCTGAGCCAAAGGCAGACGCTTAACGACTGAGCCACCCAGGTGCCCCTATACCTATAGTCTTATGTCCTTGTGTTTTGGTCATATCTATTCTGCCTTAGATCTTGTAATTTAATTTTTCCTTTCTGAAATGATTTTGTCTTATTCTTTAATTTCTTTCTTAGGTTTGGTCAGCTCTGATTTCACATCCGTTAGTATTTTTGCATTACTATATTGAATTTTTAAATTCAGGATTCGTGATGTTCTTTTATGCCTACAAGTGCTTAATTTTACTTAATTCCTCTTGGAACATTATGTAATAGTTATTCCTCTGATTCCTAGCTATTTTTAGTGTTTTCATCTGCAGAACTTTTTAAATTTTATCTTCTGTTTTCTTCTTGTGTGGACTTTCACAGATACTGGATTCATTTTTTGTTTATCTGTGTTGTATCACTTTTTTCTTTTTTTTTTTTTTTAGATAGTACCACATAATTCAATGGGATGCCTTAAGTGCTTTGGATATCTCTTGGGTACTTAGCACTCTCTTCTGAGCCACATGAAATTAATTTTAAAAACTAGTGGTATGTTTTTGTTTTGTTTTTTAAAGATTTTATTTACTTATTTATTTGAGACGGAGAGCGCATGCACACATGTGAGCTGGGGGAGGAACAGAGAGACAGGGACAAGCAGACTCTGTGCTGAGTGCAGAGCCCAATGCAGGGCTCTACCCCACGACCCTGAGATCATGACCTGAGCTGAAATCAAAAGTCAGATATTTAACTGACTGAGCCACCCAAGTGCCCCAACAAATGGTATGTTTTTACCTACCTTTTTTCTAGTTTTTGAGACTATCTTTTTTCAGCCTCTTTATAATATCTTTAGTTGCATCTATTTTTCCCCCTCTTCACCATTAAGCCAGTAAAGAACACCTCACTTTTCAAAGTTGGCTTGCTCTTCCCTCAATGTACTGCCTTTCCAAGACTGTCACCAAACTCCTTTCTTTTAGCCCCTAGTGGTCTACACAACCAAGTCTCAGGGCTCTTCTCAATATTACCCCAATAGAGACAGAATCCAGTCTCCCCAGGAGTGATACCTATCAGGTGGTATTTTTGAGAGGCCACTTCCATGACCGCACTGCTTTGCACACTGCTCCCTGTGCAAAATTCCTTCATCCTCTCTGCCATGTGGACTCTGGATCCAGTTCTCTTGGTTTCAGGAATTCGTGTAGTGGTGTCTCCTAGACTTGGTTAAACATGGGTCTTAGCTGATTTTCTGTTCTCCTGGTAGTTTTGGAGCGTTTTTGGAGAATGTATGGAGGGATTAAAGTATAGGTAGCTACTTTTGTCCTACAGAGAGCTGGAAGCCACACATACATTTTAATTATAACAAAAGTCTATTACGGTTAATTTCAGAATCAATAAAGATAGTTTTTGCATCTGATCTCAGTAAACTATGAAATACGACTTGTACCACAGACAATATTCAAGTGAGCTCTGAAAGATATTTTAAACATGATACACATGTATTTGTTTTTGGCCTTCCCCCCCCCCCAAAATATGCTATTTTCTAGGTGGTATGCTATCAGCCTGTAAATTTTTGACGGTACATCCTATAGTTTTTACAGAGGGAGCCTGCTAATTGTATAGTGGTAAAGTAAATGGGGTTAATTCCTCTAAACCATAAAAGTTCTGCCATGTAGAATTTTGTGAGGCAGGTCTTAAATAATATGGGAAGATTATCCTCACAAAACTACTCTGAAGAAATTTTTACTCTGCTAACAATTGAAATTTTATTCAGAAGTGCATCGTAGACTCCTGTTTTCTATGTTCAATATCCTAGACCTTCTCTGGGAGCAAAGGGCAAATGAACATCGTTAGAATATCCGAGGAAACATGGTAATTTAATGTCCTCTACCAGTTCTCCATTGGCTCATCTTTTCACACAGGAGGAAATGTGATCCTTGCTTCTCTCTTGGGTTGATAACAATGTTAAAGAGGCTCAGCTTGCTGTCTAAGACTCCCATTTTTATTACTGTCATTTTGTGTGACCATGGGAGTTGAGATGGAAAATTGCGATGGCTTCTTTAAGTTTTGTCATAATACAACACAGACATGTCTTTAAGAGTTCTATGAAGCTAATGTGTTCTATACAGTGCATCTTCCATTAAGGTGCTAATTTCCTTGCCATCGGTAGAGAGAAAAAAGGAAATAAATAAAAGTGACATTCTCTTATATCCAACTGTTAAGCTATCAAAGGAAGCAAAATAAAAGGAAGAAGTAAAGTACAGTATATAAAGAGAAAAACATACAGAGTGATAATGAAATGAAAAATTATATCCTCACTTGGAAATTAGTAGGGAGAAAAAAGATGACAGCTAAAATTCATGTGAGCTTTGTGAGTCTCTGTCAATATACCGTAATAATGGTTATGTGTGGAGAGATGTTATACTTAACCACTAAGTCCAGCACTGTGAAGAAGTACGGATGTAACATCAAAGCCACAGGTAGAAGGGGGCTCCTAGTACTCAACAACCTAGAAGTAGGTGCTCAATACATTCTTTTTCTGCTATAACATTTTAAAAACCAGACATGATACTCAGGGAGTAAAACTAAATTTCTCAATTGCATTTTATGGTAAACATGATAAATTATAAGATTTAGATTAATAAAAACCAGATGTTAGTCAATTAATCTACTTTTAAAAATATGATATTGCTAGCTTAAAGAAAAGCACTAGAAGAAACATGCTAACATAAAATAATCCATAATTCGAATGATTACTGATAATCATTAGATTTCTATAAAAACCAAGATATATGAGTAATTCAAAAATATGTGTCCCTCTTTACAGTCATTTATGTATTCTATTAATAACATCTACTGAATGCCTATCATGTTTTAGGGATTGATCAATAGGGACACAGTAACAGATTAAGGGGACTTGCTTCTTAGACCCATTCAGGGAAACTTACAGAAAATGAAGAAAATATACAAATCAGGAATAGATAAACCAAGAATATCCCTATATGAGGATACTGGAGCAAGCAGAGTAGAACATCATGGGGAAATTGCCAATAAAATTTTGTTACATTCATGGAAGACAATTTTAGGATTATTTGGGATTTTAGTTCTTGGTTGTTTAGTTCTAGGAAGGTATTTTTTCTAGGATGCAATTTGAAGAGTATGGATTTTGAAGCCAAATAGACATCATTCAAATTTTGACTCTGCTGCATCTACTAGTTATTTAGAAATTTGTTGTTATACTGAGCCACATTTTCCATATTATATGGAATTTGTTAATATGTTTGATTATTAGTTCTTTATTAGGATTAAATGCACTAGTATGTGCAAAAAGCCTCGTAGAAAAACTAGTTCTTAGTACGTCTTTATTGGTAGCTCCCTTCACTTTGTTATTGGAGGCAAAAATATATTATATTCTAGCAAAAGAAAACATACTATGTTCTATTTATTCCACCCAATTTATTTAATCAATGGAAGTAAAATGCTTTCATGTTAAATACTGCATATTTTAAGAATTACCTTTCAAAAGGTCAAGGTAGCAGGATTTTATCAGGTAAGGTTGGGGAGTTTTAACAGTAGAGATAACTATAAGTTATCAAGTCTCAAGTTGAATAAGCCTCAATATTCTATGCAAATAATCCTAGTTCTTCAGATTCCATGTAAGTCATACTCTGTTCTTTAAGTCATGAGTTACTAAAGGTCAGGGATCATACTGCCTTTTGCTATATCACTAAGTGGCACCTAGAATATATCCAAGACAATGAAACACAATATTATTCACTTTTCTCTCCTATTATATATATGCTTCTAGGTTTACACATCATTGATTACATTGCACTTTTTCCAACGTGTCTGTGCATTTTAATAATAACCTACAAAGAAAGTTTAGGAGAGAGAAAAACTACTTTACTTATAGTTTTACTGTAAATCATTATCACACCGGACTCCTGTTTTCAGACCCATTGTGTCAATACTATCACAGGTTGGTGGAGTCTAGTGACAAGGCTGGAAACTTGGCCCAGAAGAATGTATAGATATTCCAGATTTGTTACTCTAGGCTTGGTGTCTTGTTAAAAAAAAAACCTTCAACAGTTCAGATCGTTTAGGAAGGAGCAGTGAGCTGAAACAAAACTGACAGATGTAGGCCACCATGTCCAAAATATCCAACACTGGAGTAAGAGTGAGTTAAAAGCCAGGCAAGCAGATGAGGACAAAAGCAGGCACGAATCCGGATGGAGGACGATCACAGACACTAACCATCCAGTGGATGGACCCATGCAGGGTGCACATGAGGTAATGATTATGCAGATCCTGGTATAGAAGAAACACGCTACCTCAACCAGGAGGATTCCTGCTGGGGCAGGAAAAAAAGGTCTGGGCAAGCTGACAATTTAATTCTATAGAAGGGGCTTTCTGCTTCCCTTATTAGGGAAGCCAAATGTTCACACACAACTGGGATGCTTTGAGCTGACATCTAGCTTCAGGAACAAAGCAATGATGAAACCTGCCTAAGTTCTCTTACCTTTATTCTTGGAGTCAGAATTGCTTGGGGTAAAAAGAATTGTCTGCACGATTAGTTTCATTTCTTGGATCTTGAGGACCTTCCTTTACTTTATTTTTCTTGGTAAAAGTGGTTTATTTGACAAAAACCTCCATGATGGCGTCAACTGAAACTTCCCATTCTATTCTCACTTTTTCTTATGCATGTCTTGTAGATGATGCCTAATGTAGTCATTGCTCAAAACATATTATTAAATAGAATAATTATTTTTGACAGGGAAAATCATCTCTTGTATTTTCTGCATCCAAATGGAGGTCTTTGATTGGCTTGAGGGAGTTCAAAATAGCTTTTTTTGTGAGTGTTTTAGGTTATCATAAAATATTGAGACTCTCCATCTATTTTATTATTTATGTAGTATAAGTGCTAATGCTTTTTGACATGGAAACTGGACATTGGGTATTCTGAGGCATAGAAAGAGCCAGGTGCATTTATATCCTACTTGGGAACAATATAAATAATGAGATGCTAACTGTTCACACATGCAAAAATAAAAACTTTAAAATCGAAATTCTGAAAGAAGTCTTAAGGTATTTTTATTCCACCTCTCTTAGAGAATGGTGCTGTTTATTATGTTTGTGAGTTGTTGTAGTGATGAAAGAGAGAGAGCTGGAAATAGAATGGAGCAATATAAAACACAGGCAGGAATGCCCTTCCTTCCTAGGGCTTATTTTCTTTTATACGGGAAGAAAGTAGACAGGAGGGTAGATCATACCAATATTACCGTCATTTTTAAAAAATGTCATTTATTTCAATCTCCTTTTGAAACGCCACTCTGTTTCAAACAGTGAGTGAGATGGTCATGCAAACAAATTAGGGACCAAATGATGCAACTTTTCAAAAAGAAACAATCACTACAGGCTAAACAAATACACACATTCGTCACCCAGGGAATTGTCTGTGTTTTCTCTGGCTACGCATATAGAAATTTCAGGTGAAATACTACGATATAATATTGTAAGATTACACGCTCAAACAAAGTTGCTAAAATCATAGGACATTGCAACCCGGGCTGCTGCCTTGCATTTAGGACAACGTTTTGGGGTTTGAGATGATTAATTTTATGTGTCAAGAAGGCCAGGCCTCGGTACCCAGATATTCGGTCAAACATCAGTCTAGATGTTTCAGTGAGGGTATTTTTTGGATACAGTTAACATTTAAACCAGCAGACTTTGAGAAGGCAGACCACCCTCCCTCCACAATGTGGGTGGGTCTCATTCAATCTGTTAAAAACGTTAAAAGAAAAAGACAGCTTCCCAGAGGAAGGAAGAATTCTGTCTCCAGGTTGCCTTTGGACTCCCACAATAATATCGGTTCTTCTTACTAAAGGCTACTCCCATCTGCTGGACTGTTCTGCAAATTTTGGAGTTGTTGGTATGTTTCATACTGGAATAAAACATTTGAAAGTCACAAACTTTTCTGTTATCATTGGTTCTTGGATATGAATCCTACATTGACTCACTGTCCTTCAGGACTCTTTCTTTCCTTGAGTGCTTTGGAAGTTCTGACTGTGAACTCATCTTCAGTGAAAATTATTATTATTGTTATTGTTATTGTTATTGGTGGGGACTCCTTAAACTTGTAATTTCAAAATCAAAGTATCCCTATAAGGCATTTACCAAGTTTTCCCTTCAGAGCCTAAGTGTTTTTACTGGTTCCAGACCAGTTTTTGCCTTAAGCTTTATCCTGGGATCAATAGTATCAATTCAGACCTCAAGCTGAGGCATATCCTTGGCATTTCAATTTTTCTCAGGTGACCCTATGTCCTTCTTTGTATGTGTAGGAGTTAGCCACTTTTTCTCACAAATCTTGTGTTCCAAATGTTGCACAGTTAAGTGGACACAGCTCTATATAATTTCTTTGAGAAGAAAGGAGTGGGGACATGTACCACGCAGATACTGGGGTAAGAGCTCTAGAGGCAGAGGGTACCACAAGTCTAAAGACCTGGGTAGTGTGTTTGGTGTCAGAAGACAGCAAGGAGCCAAGTATGGGAATGAGTGTGAGATTGGTAAAATGATGTCAAAAAGTGGTAGGAGCCAGTTCATGCAAGGTCTTGTATGTCATCCTTGTACGCAAGGATGGAAGCAGAGGGAGAAGACAATGGCTTGGGGGAGGGTGGAAACAGTGGGAATGGTGAGAAGTTTTCAGAGAGTGGAGATATATCTATTTAATTCCTTTTGAGAGAGAGAGAGACAGAGAGTGCTTGAGCGGGGTTGGCGGTGGGGGCGTAGGAGAGGGAGAGGGAGAGAGAATCTTACGCAGGCTCTACACCCAGTCAGCCTGATGATGCAGGGCTTGATCTCAGGACCCCGAGACCATGACCTGAGTCGAAATCAAAAGTCGGATGCTTAACTGACTGAGCCACTCGGGGTGCCCCGATAGTGAATATATTTTAAGGTTAGAATTTGCTATGGGGTCGATTGTGGGTTTTGAAAGAAAAAAACAGGGTTAAGATTAGCTATAGGATCTTAGGATAGTAACTTTCACTTTTGTAGGTGCGTTTTCTCATGTATAAAATCCATTTTAAAGTAGCCACTAGCTACATATGGCTGTTTACATTAAAATTAAAACTAATTAAATGAGATAAAATTAAAAATTCGTTTCATGAATGGTATTAGGCACCTTTCAAGTGCTCAGGAGCCACACATATAGAACTTCTATCATCGCCCCAAACTCTATGGGAATGTGGGGGACTAGACTATCTCTAAAGGCCCTTCTCAAAATTTAATCATTGAGTAATCCTAGCGGAAACATAGTGGACTTACGTTGTTGCCTTCGTCAGGTTAACTCATTTTGGCCAACATGAAGGCTTGTTGCAGTTGTCAGGAAATGCTTACTGAATTGAACCGACACCCATACAGAAAACCACACGTGATATCTTGAACTGAAGGCCAGTGGCTACGGTAGAAAAAAAAAAAGGGCTGGGCCAACCGGAGCCATCAGAAAAGAAGAATGGTCAGGTCTTGAAAAACTGATCCGTGATAGAAAGTTGAGAGAGAAGTAGAGGACAACTGGAAGTTAACAACTGTTGCGAAGAGGGGGAAATGGATCAGAAGAAGGAGCAGTATTTGACCAGAGGGAAAGTGGCGATACTTACAATGCAGGCATATAGTCTGAAGGCTGAGATCCAGTCTTCAGGCTGTCCTGCCCTCAAGAGACAAGGAGGAATAAAGCGAGAGAAAGAGAGAAATGAAGTAAAGCAATTAATTGATTTTATGGAGATCATCATAATTATCTGGAATTGCTCTTACTCTAATACAGTTACCAGGAAATACATTTCCTTCTGTAATGGGGCATTTGACAACCTACAGGAAGAAAATGTTGAGGTCAGCTTGAGGATCTCACTTCATTTAACAAAGTAGCAGTTCAGGCCCTAGTAATGACAGTTGTACTAACATTTTCTATTAATAGCAAATAATTACCATTTTTTCCTTGCTGGTGGAGGGATAACTTACCAACTACAGAAGCCATTCCTCTCCCTGCTCCTTCATTGTTATACCATTGGCCTCCATATTAAGTAACAGCTCTACTATTTAGCCCAACCCTGCCTTAAAGAAGAATAATTTTAAAACTCCTTATGATCAATATTCTACCTTAAAACTACAGAAAAAAGGACTCAATTCAATGCAGGAACTCTCTATCTAGAGAGTTAAAATGAGACTGAGGGATGACAGAAACCTTAGCAAAAACGTTTTCCCTTTTCCCTTTCATTTTACAGATGGGGATCCTGAGATTCAAAAAGTGTAATATTTTACCTAAGTTATGTAGCTAGCTTGTGGCAGAACAGAAGCAAAAATTAAATGCTCTCAAGACCACTCACTCAAATAATTTGCTATCAAACTGCTTTTTCAAGGAGCCTTACAGATGTCACCATCACCATCATCATCTTATTATCACCACTATTACACTTTTTGACTGCTTACCATGTGTTAGTGCCATTCCCTTTCAAGTTTTCTTTTTAAAGATTTTATTTATTGATTTATTTATTTGAGAAAGAGAGAGAGACAGAGAGAGCATGAGCTGAGGGAGAGGCAGCAGCAGACTCCCCACTGAGCAGGGAGCCCGATGCGAGCTCGATCCCAGGGCCCTGGGATCATAACCTGAGCCGAAGGCAGACGCTTAACCGACTGAGCCACCCAGGCGCCCCTCCTTTCAAGTTTTAACTTTTCAACCAGGTCCACACATTTTGAATTAATTTCTTATGCATTAACCCATTTCATCCTCATAACATGTTATGAGGTAAATTCTATCAGTATCCTTTTAGAGATGAGGAAACTGAGGCACAGAGGAGTGGACGCTGAAGTTGAAGAATTTCTGTCCTGCACAATTTTTGCATATATATGTAATCTCATAATTCCCCCTGCTCTGTTTCTCACAGTGTTTACTATTTCAATAATAATACTACCTTATCCATTTCATGAGCAGAATAAGACATCTTCCCCGAGGTCAAGACACTTACATTCTACTGGGTGACACTTTTATCTAAACCAATAATTACCAATCCATGATATGTTTTATGATATATTTTTATCAGGTGCATATATGAAATGCAGTAAATGAATCCACTCAGCAGCTGGGGAGGTGGGAAATGTGCCCTTGAATTGTGCCTTGAAGGAACCATTTTACAGGGCCTGGGAAGTGGGGAGAAGCATTTCAGGCCCCAGAAGTATGAAGATGTGGCCAAAATTAGTTCAATGGGCAAGGTGAGCGTCATAAGATATTTGGCGAAAGAGATGAATCTGGAAACAATTTTTGGTGTTTATGTATTTTTCTTCTTTAAGTTTCTGTGTCTTTAATTACTTCTGTAACTCTCAGAACACATAAGAAAATGTGTATATTATAGAAATAATTGCCAAACTAAATCGAAAACTGATTGATTGAATGTGATTATTTCTGTGCTTTTCCCTCAAATGTGCAAAGGTTATGTGTGGGAGTATTTTAGTTTAGCAAACAAGGAAAAATGCTGGAATCCTTAAACTAGCTTATGCATATTAGCAATACATTATGCATTTCCACTTGGCATCTGTTTATTAAATAATTTATTTAGTTTAAATTTTGTCTAAATATCTTTTTCCAATAATTTATAAAATCTTCTGACAGTCAATGAAATGAAATCCACTAATTTCATTTTCTCTTCCTCCCTCCTTCCCTCTCTTCCCATTTCTCCCTCTTGTCTTTCTCTCACTTCTCTGTGCTCCAAGAGATGATAGTAGGAGGAGTTTGAGATACACCAAAGACGCTATTAATTTATTCTGTGTTATAGAGCAGTGTGAAAATAGATAGAACATTTTAGATGATTGGAATACAGGATTCATATGTTTAAGAGCCCTGGGAAGTTTTTAAACAGAGCTGTAATTTTTAAAAAAAGAATATAACCTGCCTTTCTTCCTTTTTTTCTGCCGTCTGCTCCCCAATCCTTCCTGCGGATAATGCCGCAGAGATTGAGGAGAACACTTTCTCACTGAGATCAAGCAGTGATCTTGTAGTCTCTTGTAGTCCGCTTTTATTGTCTTGAGAAGACAATTCTAGGACACACCATGTGTTTTTGGTCTTCAGCTGCTTTGAGGGGAGGCACACACTTGGTGAACTGGTTGTCAAATCGTTTTCAAAGGAGCCACTGCTTATGCCATGATAGAGATGAGAGTGCAGGACCCAAGTGGGAAATGATTAACCACGGGGAATTCTCTTTCTCTTGCTTGGACTCTGGCACAGATTTGTAATACTAATAATCAGCTTTAATTAATAGGTGGCTGTGCCTGAAGTCACTGCCCTTCCAACAACAAATTACATCCACATCCTATTAAACCTTGTATTATTGATGCCTCTTTTGCAGCAACAAGGCACTTTTCTTTTGGTAGAAGCACCAAAAACATAGCCTGATCCATCATAGATGCTAAAAAAGAGTCTTCGTTGAGTGAACAAGTGTATGAATAAACAATGGCTGAACTCTTCTGTATCTTTCCCGTGTGACTGTATTCATTCTTTATGTAATAAGACTACTTCTAAGTTTGATGAGGATGATAATGAAAGTAATAACAAAGCAAATCCCTTGCATTTTAGAGTGCTTTGCCATTTGCAAAATGTTTCCACATATATTGACTTGACAATTATCATAGAGAAAGGAAAGAGGAGTTGAATTCACTTACGTTCTTACCGGTGGTTAGTATTGGTAACTGCTATCCAGGTAGGTCTCTTTGTCACCAATTCTAATGTTTTTTTAACTACTGTACTTAACTGTGACCATATGGTTCATTCAAAACCCTAAATACCTATTATTTAGGAGCAAAGTAGGTCTCACAATGTTAAACATCTAAGGCTTTATTTAAAGAAGGCATTAAGAGAAATAAGGTATTATCGTCAAAAGTAGTATGTCTACACCTATGATGCTGTGTAGATACTATGCCAAGCAAATGTACTCCTTAAATAACATATTCTATTACCAGAAATATATCATCAGGGACAGACAGAAGAATAAAACAAAAGTTACATATGAGAGCAGTAGTCATATACTTCAGCATTCTCTCTCTGACAGTTTAAATTAATATTTGGCTTGAGAAATAACTTGTTTACTCTTAAAAGTTTACAGCATTATTTCCTAAAGTGTATTATGCAGGATGGAAACTGGTATAACTAAATGTGATCGACATGGAGGTACGTTCTCTTCAAGGAAGGGCTGGTCCCTCAGCTACAGGAAGTAAGAAGAGGATGTGGTCATCAGACTATGTCCTGCTCTCAGTTACCTCAGGGTGGGCCCCAGCTGCAGAGAACCGCCTCCTTGGTCTTCCTCTTCCAGTGACTGAGGTAGGATAGAATGCTTCCTCTAGTACCCCAAACTCCATCTCAATGTCTACATCAGAGAGCACAACCCATGACACCAGTAAAATGATACCACTCTCCTTATTAAGCATTTGGGAAATCATCCAAGTTTTCACTTCTGAAATTTTTTTCGCCTATAATATACCATTATGCATCGTGAATCTCTGAGACCAGACTCTGCTGTGCAGCATTTCCCAAACTTGATAGTTACATTTTTTTCCCCTAGGAACATTTCACCAGACTACTGTTCTGTAGAAAAGTAGGTTAGAGAATCAGTACAGTAATTCCCACAGTCCACTGTAGGTTGATTTCTCAGCCATGAGCTCAGATAAATATATTTTTTAACATATTTCATTTCACTGTAACACCTGTTGGGGAATAATGAGTATCTAAAATTTTCTTTCTGTTCATTAAAAAAAATTGTATCTAATTTTTTTCTATATTCATCTTTACGAGCCCCAAGGGAAACCTTCTACTCTACCTCTACCTCTACCTCTACCTCTACCTCTACTTCCACCTTCTACATCTCTCCTATTTCCCCAGGATGAATTCAGATTCTCTATAGGTGCTTCCAAGCATGACCTAACCCCCTTCTGTACCCCTCAGTTACAGCATGGCTGGATTCTACCTGTATTTACATAGTTTGTCTCTCCTACTATAATTATTTTATTTTTTATTTGTAAGGTTTAATTTCAAACTTCCAGAAAACTTACAAGAATACTATCAAAAAAGTCACATACCCTTTGCCCAGATTCACCTATTATTAAAATATTGCCCCATCTGCTTACCACATGCCCTCCCATATGTATATATGTATGTAGATAAGTATATGTACATATACATATACATGTGTGTATATTTTTTCCTAAACCATTTGGGAATAAATTGTTTACATTGTGGTCCTTTACCTTAAATAGTTCAGTGTGCATTTCCTAAGAGCAAGCATATTCTTTTACGTACCCACAGTATAATTCCTGTCTTCAGTAAATGTAACATTGATCCAACAACTTTATCTGATTTACTGTCCATATTCCAATTTCGTCCAGTAATGTCACTGGTAGCATATTTTCTCAATAAGAAGGCCCTTCCTGGTCATGGTAAGATTGACAAAGACAGGAATAATAATTCCCTATTAACATTTTTTAAAATCTGGAGTGAAACATTACCAATTGGGCACTTTTACATAGATAATCTCATTTAATCCTCTCAATAAGGCTATAAAGTAGTAGGATCCCCATTCAGTAAATGCTAAAACTGAAACTTGGAGTTTAAGTGACTTGCTAGGTTCAGACAGCAAATAAGAGACGACTAATGCATTAAACTAGCCCTCAAAGACTTAGTCTTTTTTTTTTTTTTAAGATTTTATTTTTAAGTAATTTCTGCACCCAACATGGGGCTCGAACTCACAACCCCAAGATTAAGAGTCGCGTGTTCCACTGACTGAGCCAGCCAGGTTGCTCTGAGACTTAGTCTTTTCATCTTTGCCTATAGCACAGACTCTACAGATATCAGAATATTCAAAATTATTTGGGAAATCAATTGACTGAATGGACAGCTGAGTGAAGAGACCATACCAAGGTACAGCAACAGAGTCTTTACCTCCAGATTCAGGAATGGCATGCAGCTGAAGGAGGCTTGTATACCATCTTCTGTGTGTGTTGCAGTGTTCTGGGATATAATGATGAATATTTGCTTGGAAAAAATATTTTAATACTTGAAAATATCTCTACCAAACTGCGTTTCTTGAACATGCCTTTATATTTTATAATGTATTACATTTCTTGGCCACTGGATTAATTTAAGGTAATTGTCATGTTCATGTTTGGACATGCTCCAGCCCTATGGATAATAAAATCCCACTAAAGAATCCAAGAAAGAGAAAATAATAAAATAAAATAGATTGGAGTAGGGATTAAGAGGGAACAAATTAATGAGACTATTACAGGGTGTATAACTCCTCGAGATAGAGAGCCTTTTATTTTTGCAAAGAGGCATCATTAAGTATTTTAATCACGTGTACTCCAAGAAGAATATCCAAGAAACTTTTAAAAGAGGATTGAAGCAGATTTATATATTATTTTTTCCTAAAGGATCTAGAAATATTATAAATCAGCAGCTCTTAGTGTGTGTCTGTGGGTGCGCACTGGGGTAGTTTGTACAAAGCACCATCGTTATTGACGAGGTGACAATGTTAGTATTGTGTCAGCAAGAGATTAGTTTATCAATGGGAGCTATCTGAATTTCCAGAAATTCCCCTTCTGCTCCTGGGTCCGACCTGACTCTGTATATCTTTAAATGAATCAGAAGCTTTGAGTTCTCTTTCTTTTCCAACCCAGAGTTTTCTAAGAAACAATGGAACTACAGTCATTTCTCATCTACTGCTCTGAATATGAGTAAATTGAATTCATAAACCCCCACTGTTGTGCACCTCTGTGGCCTTGCCCCTTAGAAACAGCACTCAGGAGCTCTTGTTTTTGAGACTGTTCTTCCCACATTCAGATTCGGGTACAGCAGGGGATGGAAGAAGCAATTTTCAGATTCCATGGTGGGCTGGATTAAATTACTCCACAGGCCATATGACTGACAGACCTACTGGAGTGGATTAAGTGTTTCCCTTCCTCTTTGCATTTGAATTTTTTTTTTCATAAAAGAAAGAAAATGTTAATGCAGACCTAGTAGGGGAGAAAGAGACAAACAAACAAACAAATTCAGTTAGTGAAGAAGCTTCCTGGATCTTTCCTGTTGCTGCACACCACAGGCCAGTTGGATTTGAAGATGAAAAGGTTGAAGCAGGCCATTCTGGTTGGGTTTCATTAACTATTAATATATGTTCTGTGAAAGACCACGAGTGACCAGCAGGTTTTTGTTTGGTTTGTTTGTTTGTTTTTAATTCGTTACCAGAGTTTGATGGCCTAGTTTATTGGAACTTACAAATAAAAGAACCTAATATATCTATAATTGCCTATGAATGGAAAATATACTTTGGAGTTAAAAAGATATGGATTGTGATTCCCCAACCATATGAACATCTGACATGGTATTTAATGCTTTGAGTCTTTATTTTTCTGTAGTAAATTAGAAATAATAATTACTATGTCAGAGTTAATTTTTATAGATAACAGTAATGTGATTTATTGTGTAACCACTATGTGCCTGGTACTTTTCTTGTTATTTCATGCTCACACAGCACTCTGAGGCCTGTTATATTATTTTAGAAACAAAGAAATTGAGGTTAAATATTGTGTTCAAGGTTACACAGTGCAGCTGGGATTTGAATCCTGTTTTTTTTTTTAACTCTTGAACACAAGTTCTCAACTACAATCCTATACTTCCACTTCTGTAGAGAATGAAAATAAAGCCTTAGGAACTTTGATGTTTGCTTCCTTTCTTTTATCAGATTTAAAATTTAAAAGGATGCTGTGGGGGTTGGGGTGGGGGGGAGGAAAGTGAATAAAACTGAGGAAGATTTTGAGATTTCTAGATGTTTCTGTTTTCTTTTTAACCCCAAGAAAAGCAGTAAAAGATAAGTTCATCATTTATGAAGAAATAAATCTCAAACAGCAATAAAGCATTTTCTCTGTGGCCCTCATGGCTCTCCAAGGTAATTGAATCTAAAGAGAAAAACAGAAGCATATTATAAATAGAAACGAATAGACTAAACAGAAATAGAGTTTGCATTTTTTAAAGAGAAACACGTTGATTATAAAATTGAATGTATTGATGAGTGCTCACATTCTTTTTTTTAAAAAAAAAATTTATTTATTTTTAGAGAGAGAGAGAGCAAGAGAATGCGTGCTTGAGGTGGGGGAGGGGCAGAAGAAGAGGAGAGAAGCAGACTCAAGGTTGAACCAGGAGCCCACTGCAGGGCTCCATGTTGATCTGGAGACCCTGAGATCTCGAGCTGAGCTGAAACCCAGAGTCAGATGCTCAACCGACTGAGCCACCCAGGCGCCCTGAGTGTTCATATCCTTATAGAGAAAGTCAACCAAACTATTGAAGGATTCTCCAGTGTGGACCCCTCCAATACTAGCACTGTCCCTAGCACATCATGTTTCGAAAATGAACCTGAGGGTGTCATTTAGGCATACCCTCCCTGTGATCCCAGACCCTTTGGTAAGGCAAATATTAAGTCTGATTTTTGAATCAAGAAATGAGAGGTCTTCTTAAGATTACACAAATAGATAAGGATATTTGGCACCTCCTGAATACTGAGTCTGGGGCTTCACTTTTGCCTCTCATACTCACTCAGAGAGTATTATGTCAAAAAATGCAATACCTGTTTTCAGGTTTCTCTGAAGAGATTAGCAAGGTCAAATACACACACCTAATTAGTGAAATGTGAAATGAACACTCTTCAAGGTCTCTTAGCCCTGTAATGGGGTAAGCTGCCAGCCAGAGTAGTGTGTGGCTGAAGATGCAGCTAAGCAGAGCATCTTCGAGAACCGTGTGCACTGGGTTTTGCTCGGCAGCAAAGGAAGTACCAAATGAATGAAATTTTAAGCCATCCACAGATTAGACCATTAGTCAAAGAGGCAGCTAAATGGGCAGAGACACTGACTCTGCATATTGAATGATTTTTACTTTACTACCAAATATCTTAAATCTTCTTCCTTTGCTTTAAATGCTCATAATTGGGTTGAATTTAGATGATGGCAAAATGCTCTTTGGTTAACTCCCTGCTTCCCAATCTTTTTAATGTCATGACAAACACAGATACTAGTATTAAAAATAGTGCACATTGTTCCAGGTGTCCTGGAGCAAGTTTGGATGCCGCTGAACGGGTTCATCAGCTGCGAAATGAAGTACAAATTTCATATGCGAAGATTTGTGTTTGGCCCAGTGCAGACAAGAGCCCTTCCCTGCTGCTTCCTGCCCCCCACACCTGTACCCAACTGTCCACACTTTCAGTTGAGCGCAGTGCCCCTTAGATTAGAAGACAACTCCAGCAGCAGAGACCTGACTGCCTTGTTGAGTGGAAGACGTCTCACCTTCTGCAATGAGCTGCTGAAGCGAGGTCACCCTGTGTGCACCCCTGGGGAACAGCGAGGCCTGAATATTGCTTACTATTCCTGCTGCCTATGAGGATTTCAGGGCGCTGCATCCGTTCACTCTCCAAGAATTCCTTGATGAGGTTTTTGTAACAGGTCTTAATTAAGCCAGGGTTTCTGCCTGCCCCAGGCCCTAGTTGTCAGTTCCCAAAGATAGGCTGGCTCAATATCAGTTGCCACACCTTTAAAGCATTTGCAGAGCACCGACATGAGCCCAGATCACTTTCATCAAACATCTATTTTGCATCCCTCTAATGCCACCTTGAAGCCAAGCTAACAATGTTGAGAATTAGCAAGTAAAATCAGCTCGCAACTGTCTGTCCCATAAAGGACCCCTCGTAGTGAACAATCTGTGAGGGACAAGAACAACGGCAGCTACAAAGCCACAGAACTTGAAACTGGTTCAGGTGAAAGAATATTTTATGAATTGCTTCTATTACAGTAGGCAGTATGTCACCAGAACCTGACAAGGTTAGGAATAATCTCATAATTTACACTCCAGGAGAACTCCCCAAAGCATTTCGAGGTTGAGAGTTCACTGGAACAGAGAATGGTTTCACTTACAGTGATCTGAGTGAGGGAGTTATAAATCACTATAGAAGTTAGCAGATTATTTTCCAGAGAATGTCAGTTCAGTCTGAATAACACTTATTCATAATATTTTTCCTAATTATAAGAAATTACGTAGATAAAACTAGTTAATTAGATAACACTCGTGATCCAATCACCGAAAAGCAACTGTCATAAATAAGCATATTCGCTTAGTCATTTTCTATGAATGTATAAATATATATAAAACATTAAGGTGTATTGTTTGGAAGTAACTATTTCAGTCACCGATTCCAACGTGTGGTGAGGGGGTTTCCCACACCACTGAGTAATTCTCTGACACCAGCTGGGCCTCCTACTCTTCAACTCAATTCTGACTTTGTCTATCTGGAGATAGCATAAGATACATAAGGTAAGCACTCAGTCCCACAAGATTCCCTCCTGCCCCACTGGACCCCCTGAACACTTTAGACAAGGGGCAGACTCAGATTATTACCTCTGCTTCTGACTGACCAGCTATAGATTGATGGTTTTAACAACCCCCTCCCTGGGTTCAATTACTATCCTCGAGCAGTTCACAGAACTCAGAGGAACATTGTACTTCCTGAATCACTTGTTTATTATAAAAGAATATAACTCAGGACTAGGCAGATGGAAGAGGTACAGAGGGAGGGTATGAGGAAAGGATACTGAGTTTCCACGCTCTCTCTGGATGTGCCACTTCCTGCCTATTCACCAACACAGAAGCTCTTCAAACCTAGTCCTTTTTGGGGGGTTCAGTGGAGGTTTCTTCACACAGTCATTATTGATTAAATCATTAGCTGTTGGCAGTTGAACTCAATCTCCAGCCCATCTCCCATCTTTGTAGGTCAGGGGGGTGGGACTGGAAATTACAACCATCCAATCACATGGTTAGTTTTCTAAAGCCCAACTTTAGAAAGGATTGCGTACCTTCTCTTTCTCAAAGAAAGAACCTTCCCCAAACTGCCTGAGGTGATGAACAGGCCATCTCAGAGCTTCTGAGAAAATGACTTATGCGTGGGTATCTTCTAGATTAGATGTGGATCTTTGATATGGCACCTGACATATATGAGAATGAGTCTCCTAAATCACAGAGGGTCGGTGCCCTTAGCTTTTAGAGACACACTTGGCAGATAAAGGAAGGTGTTTATATGTTAACTTAAAGCATATTTGTTAGTTGAAGCATAGAGAAATGACAAAAAATGTTACAGAACATGTGAGAAAAGAAATGGGAAGGACTTTCGTTGGGAAATCACACATTTGTAGAACACAAATGATAGCTCCTTTAAAAACTTTCAATAAGGCTTGTAAGTGGTGGGCTATGGAGCCAAGAGTAACCCTAAAATATTTTATTAATTATGATTTTCTTATTAACAGACTATTTTCCTTCCTATTTGTATTTCAAATACAAATTGAAATGCACATCAAATTTCAATACCTATTGAAATGAGTTCGCTTTCCTCAACTTATATCAAATGACATCGAAGGGCAGCAATTTCCAAAATGTACTGAGAGAATGGTCAAAGGAAAATTGCTAAGATTTTTGAATACCCAGAATAAGGTATAAAGTATTATTTCTCCTTAGGATAGTAGGTACATTATGGAATAGGCACATTAAAGGATTCATTCCTAATGACAGTGTCTGTTTCTCAGACTTATGTCGTGAAAAACAGGGAAGAGAATGAACATTGAAGATGTGGAGAGAAAAATGGACTGTCTGTAGCTCACAGCTTATGAGGAGTCCTTACATTAAAACAGAAGATCCTAAGGAGGATATCGAGTCTGCAGTCCTCAAAAGTTGAAACGAAATGGAGTAAACAGAATGGTAGGTTGTTAAACAACTTTTCCAAGCTGACCCCACTAGGGATGAATCCTGAACCAGAATTAAATTCTCTTGATGCCTGAGTTTACTTTTCTTTCCCCTCCACACAATGACGACCATATCGATCCATATTCGCAAGTGTGACAGTTTTCATTTGTAAGATTTCAAGACTCCATTTACTGAATGTACCTAATTCTTAAAGCAAACTAGGAAGAAAATCTAACAACAAAAACTCTTCCTTCCACTTTCCCTTCCTTCTTTATCCCTATTTTTTATGCTAAAGACATTTATAGAGAATGTTACTTTCTGTGAAAAAATATTATACCGCTAGATCCCTTAGTGAATATTGGTTTAATTCCTCATCAATTAATTTCGTTTCGTAAGCACTCAAGAAGGAATACAAATAGCACCTGTATTTAGAATTGATTTTTTTTTCCTGCAGTGCCTTGGCAGGGAGGGGAAGTTGAAAGAGTGGGACTATTTGGTAAAACTCTTTGCCCTTTTCTTTTTGTAAATGTTGTCTTTTTTGTAAATGTCAAGTCCAAATTATAGGTGGGTATTGGCAGAGTTGCACAGACTATCTGAGACCCATTACAGCCTCTGGTATTTGTGCTGCTAAATTTGTAATGAGTTGCAGGTGTTTGTGATTGAATTTTGTGTTGCCTTTGTGATTGGCTCACTGCTTCACAGCCCATTAAGGCTATTTTTTTTTTTTTTTTTCTGTGTTCAAATTGTGTGATGTAAAAACTCCAGTCAAAAGATAAGGTACATGGTAATAGTTTTAACACAGAAAGAAAGGTCTGGATGTTTTAGACCAGTGTCAATTTTCACATTCATCCATGGGGTCAGTCACCAGTTCAGGAATATATTTTATTTTATTTTATTTTTTCAGGAATATATTTTAAATAGAATAGTAATGATTTGACATATTTCACTGAGGACTAAAGTTGGGAGATACCTTAAATAATCTTCTGCCCTTGAAGTCCTCAGCACATCAGTGTGGATAAGAATTACCTGAGATCCTTGTTTTATTTTATTTTTATTTTTATTTTATTAAAATATTTTATTTATTTATTTGACAGAGAGACAGACACAGCGAGAGCAGGAAAACAAGCAGCGGGAGTGGGAGAGGGAGAGGGAGAAGCAGGCTTCCCGCTGAGCAGGGAGCCCAATGCGGGGCTCGATCCCAGGACCCTGGGATCATGACCTGAGCCAAAGACAGACGCTTAACGACCGAGCCACCCAGGCACCCCTTTGTTTTATTTTTTTAAAAAGCAGTTCTGTTGCCTCCTCTCCTTTCTCTAAGATTCAGACTCAGTAGTTTTAGGTGTGGAAGCCAGCAATCTGTATATTAAAGAACAAGATCCTAGGTCATTCCTAAACAAGTGAAGAGCACTATATTTTGTTTACTTCCTTTGCTTTATAGATAAGGGATGAAGACCATAGAGAAAAGATCTATTCATGTTTCCTGATGATTTCATGGAAAAGGCAAGTTTACTCAGCTTCATTTCCCACTTCAGTGTTATTATTGTTTTTCTACTAGATTATCCACAGGCTTGATTGGGAGCTGTAGAGTTTAGTTAATTACCCTGGATTAGTACAGAGGTAGCTTACACTATACTTGGTCAATGAAGCCCCTATATATAATCTATGTATTTGTAGGTATGTATGTGTGTTTGTAATCTTTGAGGAAAATAAAATGATAATAGAGAACAGTTCATAGAACGTTTGATATAGAAAAGATACTGTGTTATATGCTATCATGAATATGGAGACTATAATTTTTACATATCAGAATATCTTTCAGTATCTTACCTAGCCTCAGGATCATCATGAATCATCCTATTAGTAGCAACTATTTTATGAACATTTGCTGTACTCTTTTGAGGAGTATTTGACATATGTTATTTCAGTTTATCATCACAATAGCCTTTTGAGGTTGGCATGATTAGTTTTAACCTCCTTTGACAAATGAGAAAATTGAGACTTCGAGAGTTTATGTAAATTGAGTAACTTGTCCAAAGTCAAGGAATTGGTAAGTTGTGAAGCTGGGATTGAATCTAAGAATTCTGATCCCAGAATCAGAGCCCTTGGGAATCAATGTCCCAGTGCCTGCCTGCCATGGGTATATAAGAACACCACTGCAGGAAGGACCTACAGGTAGCTCATTACCAGGGACTTCTGCTTGATAAAATGAAAACTAAGTAAACACTTATTTCATTTACCTCATCTGATTAAGTACTGCATTTTTAGATCATACCAGTGAATATGTAACTGCATATATGTAAACTCATACCTGCAATTTGATAAGCTGCAGCTCTGAGTAAGGATCATGCATAAATAAACCAGTTTATATATAGATAAATATATATATATATATATATTCTATATTCAGGGTATGTGCATAAAGTCAACAGACACACTAACAGCAAGAACAATAACAACACATCAGAACAGGAATTGTTTGCTATGTTTTATTAACCCATATTTTAATTGGGTGGTGCTTTATTATGATTTTTAATTTTGCCTAAACCTTGCTATCTTGTTTAATTAAAACAGTTATATGACTCTCATGTGAATATGTCAGATACAAGTAGTGTTGACTGAGTGCCTACTTAGTGCCTGGTGTGCAGTAAGCACTCAGGAAATATTTGTTGAAATAAAGTATGTGTTCGGCAGCAACAGACAATGCCCACAGACAATATCTGTGTCAATCATGGTCCTGGCAGGAAACAAATGCTCATCAAAAAGCTGAAGTTAATTTAAGAAAGAACTATTTTAAAAAGGTTTGGGCAGTGAGGCATTCAGGCACTAACAATAGTGGGAAGGTATTTGAAGGGGAGCAGAATATGCCACCCCAAAATGTGCCACTTTGGCATGTGGATTATTTTAAGCTGAAGTCAATCAAGACCCAGCAGACTCAAGAAAAACTTTTATCTCTCCTTTAACTACCTAAAGGAATTTAGATAGAGGGCCTGGCCCAGAAAGAGAGCTACTACCAGTTATAAATTTTCTTCTGAATGGCCTACCTATATGGGAGGGCAAACATCTACTTTTGCTCTTCTTATTCTCCTGTGATTCACTCCTCTGTTTTGAAGCCCCAGACCCCTATCTCATTCCTTAGCTCAGGATGGCACATAAGCCTCAATTGCCTAACTGCCTTAGGGTCTCATATTTTTATGGGGCTCCCATATGTACAAAATTAAAAATTTGTTTTTCTCCTGTTAATCTGTTTTATGTCAATTTGTTAGACTAGCCAAGGAACCTAGAAGGGGAGAAGGAAAATTTTTCCATCCCTACACGTTACTACCCCCGAAAAGACAAGAGGGGGGAATAGAATCAGGAATGCCTGATAAGAGCTGGGGCTTGGAAAAGAAGAGGAGCTGCCAGGCAGAAGCTCGTACCACAGTCAGCTGGGGAAGAAACCATAGCCCGACAGGAAGAGGATGGGGGCCTGACAGGAACAGGAAATTCCACCCATTGTTGGAACTCAAAGAGAAGCAAAGGAGAAATGAATCTAGGTGATACATGTCATGGTTGCCAGCCACAGCAAAAAGCAGAATAGGAAGGGTGGGGAATGGATCAAGGTGGAAGCAAATGGAGAATAAGCTCTCTATTATTTCGTGCTGTTTTCTCAACAATAATGTGTCTTAGTAATTTTCCCCATTTAAAAGACATGGGAAAATGACTCAGAGAAATAAAAAGAGTAAGTCAAGCTCATTTAGAAATGGGGGATGCTACATGAGGGTGAGATCTTTGACCTACAGAGACGGTGGTTCATACTCCACTATTTAATAATATTTTTATTTTTCTAATATTATCACACCAAATTTATATTATGTCAGCTAATATCTAGACACTGAGGAAAAATTTACTTAACAGGGAAGTCAGAGTCCATGCTCTCGCTGAGAGTACTTTCTAGAAAATGAGAACACAGAAAATAATACAAATGAATGGAAAAGATCATTTTAGATGGTGATTAAGTGCCATAAAGACAGTGCAATATGGTTTTCCTGTGATAGTGACTGGGAGAGACTACTTAGGATTGGGTGAGCAGGAAAGGACTCTGAGGCGAAACTATTTAAGCAGAGACCTGTAGGATATGAAGAGGCTGTGAAGAGGGCAGCCTTTTACAATCTAACAGAAAAGTGCTCCAGGCTGAGGGAACCGCAGGCACAAAGGCATTATGACAGGAGCAGGCTTGG
This sequence comes from Phoca vitulina, assembly GCF_004348235.1. Lineage (NCBI taxonomy): Eukaryota > Metazoa > Chordata > Mammalia > Carnivora > Phocidae > Phoca > Phoca vitulina. Next base: position 5,545,415 of record NW_022589778.1, read on the forward strand.
TGTGGTCATGTGAAGACAGCATCACAATGGCAAAAAGCCATGTGTTTGGAGCATAGTGAATAAGGACAGTGACACAGGAGGAGGTGGAGGGGAGATAACAGGGCCCTGGGATGAGTTTGGGTTGCATTCAGGGAACAATAGAACTCCTTTGGAGGATTTTGAGCAGGAGAATGATGCCATCTGATTTATGTTTTTAAAAGATCACTTGGGCTTCTGCATTGAGAATGGATTATAAAAGGGCAAGAGAACAGGCTTGGAGACCAGTTAGGGTTGTAGCAGTGGATATGTAAGGAGTGAATAGAATTGGGATGTATTCTTTTTTAGCAGCAACGTTCTGGTGTGAATAGTATAAAAAGAGAGAAAGAGAAAGTAAAATAATCACTACAGGTTGGGTTTGAGTAACTGGGTGAGTGGCACTGTCATTTACTGAGATAGAAACTGGCATGTTTGAGGGTAAGAAAATAAAGAGTTCTGATTGGTGCATTTTGTGTTTGAATGCTTATTCGATAGCTGTGTGGATATTTTATGCATTTAGAAAGGTCGCTGCTAGAGATAACAGCCAGGGTCACTGGCATATCAATAGAGTTTAAAGCTATGAGACTGGGACTGGATGGGGTTCCGTAGGCAGAGAATGTAGACGGAGATGAGAAAGTTTAGCACACAATAACTCAAAATTAAAGTGCTTTTTATATATGGCATTCTTTTCGGTGCCTGAACGCCAACTGATGGCTAAGAAAGATTTTATTTTTCACTAGAATGTATTTAGCCTGTAAGTTAGTGGTTTTCATATTTACTTATTTTTATCAGAAATGTTTTGCAAGCCAAATCTTGTGAAGAAAAACACTATGTAAAATATATTGAAATATTAATTCTATAAGGCTGGGTGATGGATACATGGGGTTTATTATAATGTTCTCATTGCTTCTAAATACGTTTAAAATTTTCCATGAAAAAGAGCATAAAAGAAATGAAGGGTATAACCGTCCCATTTGAAGCAGGGGATGGACAATCTCAGCCCAGTCTACTCATCACTTTAGTTGCTGGTCTATAGAGTTCCCATAATTCCTCAGAACAAACTTTACATTTCCTGTCATTGATGAATATTTTTTAAATTTCTGTGTTATAATAATAATTATGAGCAAGAATATTGCACAATTACCATGGAAGATATTTTACAATTATTACTATATTAATGCTTATGACAATCTTACATGATGGGTGCTGTTAACATCCCCATTTTGCAAATGGAGCCACTGTGGCTTGGAGAGGTCATGTAATTGGCTCAAGTTCAGGTAGCTGGTAATTGGAGGAGCTGTGATTCAAGCCCAGGCCGCCTGACTTCACATTAATAACGACATTAATTACAGCAGTTGACACTCAAATTAACTTCAACCACAAAAATATAACAACCAAAAATTCAATCAGTCCTTTATTAAGGCTGAGAATTTTCCAGTTAACAATAGTGAAGATGTTAAATTCTGTCTGTGCATTTCTTTACATCACAAACTTTCTCTACATTGTGTTTCTCAGAACCACAAATTTTACTCTTTTTTCTTTCTGTTTACAAAATATTAGTTCTGAAAACGAATGTCAAATAGAATAACAGTGACTGGCATTTATTCCTAACCTGGTGACAGCAGAATATGGAAGTTCAAAGAAATGATTAATTAACTCAGTGATACACCCACCATGTATAGTAACACCAATTCAAAGACATTTGTACTGGGTTGCTTTTTCTTGACTAGACTATTATCACTTTATTTGAGCTGAGATTTATGTCCAAATCAGGGAAAACTTTGATCCTGATATTTTTTTTGAGATCAAAGTTTCACATGTAACACTGTGCTTTACAAGGTCTCAATGCAATGCATACTGTTCTAAAATATGAAACTAATGTGAAAGAATAATTTGCCTTGGTGCTGGGAAATGTAACCATTAGATATGCAGGTTCTCCAGCAGTCCATTGTAAATAATAATCTAGTTGAAATATGGAAAGAAAAGTGGATCTGCTATAACAACACACCTCAACTCATTCCTTTCCTTTTTCTCATATTAGCCTTTTGCTCCTAGATTTTAAGAGACCAGTTTGCCTGGTGTGTGTGTATGTGTGTGTAAGTAAATTTGTTTGTGCCTTTCATTGTTTTCTCCTAGTTTTTTGTTGGGGAAAAAGGAGAATGTCAAAGCTATTTTTATAGTCTTTCTTGTTCTTTTTTTTTTTTTTTTGATCACTAAATGATGCAGAATATATATTATTATCTTTTTAACATAGGCTCAATTCATGTGTAAGATCCAAGCAAATGCTTTAAACACCCTGTCACTTCCAAAGTCATAGTTCCAGCCAGCAGAATGACTTTTTTAATCATGGTGATCACAGTAGAACTTTGATTCTTCAGTTGTGAAATGAGGTAGAGGATCCCTTCCCATCTAAAATAATTACATCATAATTTTCTCTGAATATTGATTTTGAAATAAAATTACACATAAAATGACATCTTTCTAGACTAAATGACTCTGTGGACTCTCTCTCTCTCCCAATCTCTCTCTTCCTGTTTTTATTTTCTCCACTCTGTTTCTTTCTCTCCCTTGTCCTCCTTCTATTTCCCTCACCTTGTATCTCTGTCTTTTTCCTTCCCTCTCTACCTCTCTTCTCTCCATCATGGTATAAAGTACTGGAGAAGGATAGATTTATGTAGTCACAGCAATGATTCAAAATTCCTCAAAGATAAAATACTTTTTTGTTATTCATTTTGAATAAAAGTATTTAATACGGTCTGTTTATATGGCTGTTATTTACTAGATATATGCTTGGAAGAATAGCGTATTAAAATAATTAATAAATAAAGATAATATTTCAAAGTTTATACTTTTGGATATAAACTACTACAACAAGAGAGCAGATCTGAAATTCTACTCCTGACCTAGAAGTCTAAACTAAAGTAAATAGACACCAGCAAAGAATAGCGATACTTACCAAATAGAAAGCAAGTTAAAACTTTATCCCCAAGTCTTTGAAAAGTTTTGCTTCTAAGAAAAAAGGAAGTAATGTCCAAATATCCACAGAAATTTTCGTACAGTTTGGTGAGGACATTCTTCATGTTTCGAAGACATAGTTAGATGGGGAAAGGTGAGTCCATTAAATCTGGAAAATTGAACCAACCTCCTTCAACTTGGAGAGAGACAGATATAAAGAATGGGTAGAATGGGTGCCTCATTTAATTAGGACTATTTTAGAAATGACTCCTTGGGAGAGGTAAGAGAAATGAAGAACATTAATACTCAGTGCAGTCTTTCTGTCAGGCAAAAGCATGTAGATTATTCTGAATAACAGGAAAAATGTGAAGCTTAAGGAAACCTCACAGAATTAGAGTGCCCCCATCACAGAAAGTCAACCAGTAAGATTGTAGGAAAAAGAGAAGAGTGCAGGGCCTCCAAGCAAACATCTCTACAGTTAAACTCTCCTCTAGTAAACTCTCGAAGTATCTTGTGATTTTTCACCATGTATGTGTTGATTTAAGGAAAAAAAACTAGGATTAGTCAGAATCTAAAGATTAGTTTGAGAAGAATTACTGTTCTTAAAATAAGTCACTGATGAATGTGGTATAATATTCATTTATTTAGTTCTTTAACTTTTATCATCAAAAGCTTTATAATTTTCTACATATATATCTTATACTCCTCTGTTATATTTATTCTTGGGTATTTGATAATTTTGATGCTATAGTAAAAGGCATCTGCTATAAAATTTTACTTTCTAACTTTTTATTAGTTCTATACAAAATAAATTGTGTTAAGCAAACTTGTTAAGTTCAATAATTCATTTTAATAGTGCGTTTGTGGAGTCTTATGGATTTTCTATACCCGCTCATATCATCTGCAAATAATGAGTTTCATTCCCCTCCCTCAAATTCTTATCACATGTGTTAGTTGGCTTGCTTGTCTTGTCTTACTGCACTGCAAGTACCTCAAGCTAATTATTGAACAGGAATGGTGGTCCTGGGCACCTGGTTTTGTTTCCTATTTGAAAGAGGAAACATTCAATATTTCCAATGAAATATAGGTTTTATATTTATATATGTTATTTAATAATATACAGTATAGATCCTTTTTGTAGATTTTCCACCCATGTTAAGGGAATTCCTCTCAATTCTTAATTTTTATGCATCCCCTTTTTCATAAAAATATACTGAATTTTATCAAATGTTTTATCAAGCATCAGAATTAGATTCAGATATGGCATAGATTTTGGTATTATCGGACTGAGAATTTAAAAGCTGGTAAAAATTCCTCTAGTAGCCATTTGTGCCTCAAATTTTTTGGTATATAAATATTATATATATATATAAAGAAACATTATTTCTTTAATAGTTATAAGACTATGCAGATTTACTATATCTCCTAGTATCAGTTTTGTTCATTTTTTTTCCATTCAATCATTATTTTTTTTACATTTTTTAAATTTTATTGTTATGTTAATCACCATACATTACATCATTAGTTTTTGATGTAGTGTTCCATGATTCATTGTTTGCGAATAACATCCAGTGCTCCATTCAGTACCTGCCCTCTTTAATACCCATCACCAGACTAACCCATCCCCCACCCCCCTCCCCTCTAGAACCCTCAGTTTGTTTCTCAGAGTCCATAGTCTCTCATAGTTCGTCTCCCCCTCCGATTTTCCACCCTTCATTTTTCCCTTCCTACTATCTTCTTTTTTTTAAAACATATAATGTATTATTTATTTCAGAGGTACAGGTCTGTGATTTAACAGTCTTACACAATTCACAGTGCTCACCATAGCACATAACCTCCCCAATGTCTATCACCCAGCCAGCCCATCCCTCCTACCCACCACCACCCCAGCAACCCTCAGTTTGTTTCCTGAGATTAAGAATTCCTCATATCATTGAGATCATATGATGATTTCTCTGATTAACTTACTTCGCTCAGCATAATACCCTCCAGTTCCATCCACGTCGTTGCAAATGGCAAGATTTCATTCCTTTTGATGGCTGCATAATATTCCATTGTAGATATATACCACATCTTCTTTATCCATTCATCTGTTGATGGACATCTTGGCTCTTTCCATAGTTTGGCTATTGTGGACATTGCTGCTATAAACATTGGGGTGCACGTACCCCTTCGGATCCCTACATTTGTATCTTTGAGGTAAATACCCAGTAGTGCAATTGCTGGGTCGTAGGGTAGCTCTATTTTCAACTTTTTGAGGAACATACATACTGTTTTCCAGAGTGGCTACACCAGCTTGTGTTCCCACCAACAGTGTGGGAGGGTTCCCCTTTCTCCGCATCCCTGCCAACATCTGTCGTTTCCTGACTTGTTAATTTTAGCCATTCTGACTGGTGTGAGGTGGTATCTCATCGAGGTTTGATTTGGATTTCCCTGATGCTGAGTGATGTTGAGTACTTTTTCATGTGTCTGTTGGCCATTTGGATGTCTTCTTTGGAAAAATGTCTGTCCATGTCTTCTGCCCATTTCTTGATTGGATCATTTGTTCTTTGGGTGTTGAGCTTGATAAGTCCTTTGTAGATTGTGGATACTAGCCCTTTATCTGATATGTCATTTGCAATATCTTCTCCCATTCTCTCGGTTGTCTTTTGGTTTTGTTGATTGTTTCTTTCACTGTGCAAAAGCTTTTTATCTTCATGAAGTCCCAGTAGTTCATTTTTGCCCTTGCTTCCCTTGCTTTTGGCGATGTTTCTAGCAAGAAGTTGCTGCGGCTGAGGTCGAAGAGGTTGCTGCCTGTGTTCTCCTTTAGGATTTTGATGGACTCCTGTCTCACATTAAGGTCTTTCAACCATTTTGAGGCTATTTTTATGTGTGGTATAAGGAAATGATCCAGTTTCATTCTTCTGCATGTGGCTGTCCAATTTTCCCAACACCATTTGTTGAAGAGACTGTCTTTTTTCCATTGGACATTCTTTCCTGCTTTGTTGAAGATTAGTTGACCATAGAGTTGAGGGTCCATTTCTGGGCTGTTTATTCTATTCCATTGATCTGTGTGTCTGTTTTTGTGCCAGTAACATACTGTCTTGATGATGACAGCTTTGTAATAGAGCTGGAAGTCCGGAATTGTGATGCCGCCAGCTTTGCTTTTCTTTTTCAACATTCCTCTGGCTATGTGGGGTCTTTTCTGGTTCCATACAAATTTTAGGATTATTTGTTCCATTTCTTTGAAAAAAGTGGATGGTATTTTGATAGGGATTGAATTAAATGTGTAGATTGCTCAAGGTATCATTGACATCTTCACAATATTTGTTCTTCCAATCCATGAGCATGGAACATTTTTCCATTTCTTTGTGTCTTCCTCTATTTCTTTCATGAGTATTTTATAGTTTTCTGAGCACAGATCCTTTGCCTCTTTGGTTAGATTTATTCCTGGGTATCTTATGGTTTTGGGTGCAATTGTAAATGGGATCGACTCCTTAATTTCTCTTTCTTCTGTCTTGTTGTTGGTGTATAGGAATGCCACTGATTTGTGTGCATTGATTTTATATCCTGCCACTTTACTGAATTCCTGTATGAGTTTTAGCAGTTTTGGGGTGGAGTCTTTTGGGTTTTCCACATAAAGTATCATATCATCTGCAAAGAGTGAGAGTTTGACTTCTTCTTTGCTGATTCAGATACCTTTTATTTCTTTTTGTTGTCTGATTGCTGTGGCTAGGACTTCTAATACTATGTTGAATAGCAGTGGTGATAGTGGACATCCCTGCCGTGTTCCTGACCTTAGGGGGAAAGCTCTCAGTTTTTCCTCACTGAGAATGATATTCGCTGTGGGTTTTCCATAGATGGCTTCTTTGATATTGAGTTATGTCCCCTCTATCCCTATACTCTGAAGAGTTTTGATCCAGAAAGGATGCTGTACTTTGTCAAATGCTTTTTCTGCATCTATTGAGAGGATCATATGGTTCTTGTATTAATATACAATAATATATTGTATCACATTGATTGATTTGCAGATGTTGAACCAAGCTTGCAGCCCAGGAATAAATCCCATGGTCATGGTGAATAATCCTTTTAATGTACTGTTGGATCCTATTGGCTAGTATTTTGGTGAGAATTTTTGCATCCATGTTCATCAAGGATATTGGTCTGTAATTCTCCTTTTTCATGGGGTCTTTGTCCCCATGAAAGGTAATGGTGGCCTCATAAAACGAGTTTGGAAGTTTTCCTTCCATTTCTATTTTTTGGAACAGTTTCAGAAGAATAGGTATTAATTCTTCTTTAAATGTTTGGTAGAATTTACCCTGGGAAGCCATCTGGCCCTGGGCTTCTGTTTGTTGGAAGATTTTTGGTTACTGCTTCAATTTCCTTAGTGGTTATAGATCTGTTCAGGTTTTCTATTTCTTCCTGGTTCAGTTTTGGTAGTTGATACATCTCTAGGAATGCATCCATTTCTTCCAGATTATCTAATTTGCTGGCATAGAGTTGTTCATAATATGTTCTTATAATTGTTTGTATTTCTTTGGTGTTGGTTGTGATCTCTCCTCTTTCATTCATGATTTTATTTATTTGGGTCCTTTCTCTTTTCTTTTTGATAAGTCTGCTAGGGGTTTATCAATCTTATTAATTCTTTCAAAGAACCAGTTCCTAGTTTCGCTGATCTGTTCTACTGTTCTTTTGGTTCCTATTTCAATGATTTCTGCTCTGATCTTTATTATTTCTCTTTCCTGCTGGGTTTAGGCTTTATTTGCTGTTCTTTCTCCAGCTCCTTTAGGTGTACGGTTAGGTGTGTATTTGAGACCTTTCTTGTTTCTTGAGAAAGGCTTGTATTGCTATATACTTGCCTCTGAGGACTGCCTTTGCTGCATCCCAAAGATTTTGAACAGTTGTGTTTTCATTTTCATTGGTTTCCATGAATTTTTTTAATTCTTCTTTAATTTCCTGGTTGACCCATTCATTCTTTAGTAGGATGCTCTTTAGCTTCCATGTATTTGAGTTCTGTTCAACTTTCCTCTTGTGATTGAGTTCTAGTTTCAAAGCATTGTGGTCTGAAAATACGCATGGAATTATCCCAATCTTTTGGTACCAGTTGAGACCTGATTTGTGACCTAGGATGTGATCTATTCTGGAGAATGTTCCATGGGCACTAGAGAAGAATGCGTATTCTGTTGCTTTGGGATGGAATGTTCTGAATATATCTGTGAAGTCCATTTGGTCCAGTGTGTCATTTAAAGTCTTTATTTCCTTGTTGATCTTTTGCTTAGATGATCTGTCCATTTCAGTGAGGGGGGTGTTAAAGTCCCCTACTCTTACTGTTTTGTTGTCGATGTGTTTCTTTGCTTTTGTTATTAATTGGCTTATATAATTGGCTGCTCCCATGTTAGGGGTATAGATATTTACAATTGTTTGATCTTCTTGTTGGATAGACCCTTTAAGTATGATATAGTGTCCTTCCTCATCTCTTATTATGGTCTTTGGTTTAAAATCTAATTTGTCTGATATAAGGATTGCCACCCCAGCTTTCTTTTTGTGTCCATTAACATGGTAAATGGTTTTCCACCCTCTCACTTTCAATCTGGAGGTGTCTTTGGGTCTAAAATGAGTCTCTTGTTGGGGCGCCTGGGTGGCTCAGTCGTTAAGCGTCTGCCTTCGGCTCAGGTCATGGTCCCAGGGTCCTGGGATCGAGTCCCGCATCGGGCTCCCTGCTCTGCGGAAGCCTGCTTCTCCCTCTTCCACTCCCCCTGCTTGTGTTCCTGCTCTCGCTATGTCTCTCTCTGTCAAAAAAATAAATAAAATCTTTAAAATGAGTCTCTTGCAGGCAGCATATCGATGGGTCTTGTTTTTTTATCCAATCTGATAGCCTGTGTCTTTTGATTGGGGCATTTAGCCCATTTACATTCAGGGTAACTATTGAAAGATATGGATTTAGTGCCATTGTATTGCCTGTAAGGTGACTGTTACTGTATATTGTCTGTGTTCCTTTCTGGTCTATGTTACTTTTAGGCTCTCTCTTTGCTTCGAGGACCCCTTTCAAGATTTCTTGTAGGGCTGGTTTTGTGTTTGCAAATTCCTTTAGCTTTTGTTTGTCCTGGAAGCTTTTTATCTCTCCTTCTATTTTCAATGACAGTCTAGCTGGATATAGTATTCTTGGCTGCATATTTTTCTCATTTAGTGCTCTGAATATATCATGCCAGTCCTCTCTGGCCTGCCAAGTCTCTGTGGATAGGTCTGTTGCCAATCTAATGTTTCTACCATTGTAGGTTACAGATCTCTTGTCCCGAGCTGCTTTCAGGATTTTCTCTTTGTCTCTGAGATTCGTAAGTTTTACTATTAGATGGCGGGATGTTGACCTATTTGTATTGATTTTGATGCCTGTTTCCTTCCCCAAATTAGGGAAGTTCTCTGCTATAATTTGCTCCAATATACCTTCTGCCCCTCTCTCTCCTTTTTTTCTGGGATCCCAATTATTCTAATGTTGTTTTGTCTTATGGTATCACTTATCTCTCGAATTCTCCTCTCATGATCCAGTAGTTGTTTATCTCTCTTTTTCTCAGCTTCTTTATCTCCCATCATTTGGTCTTCTATATCACTAATTCTCTCTTCTGCCTCATTTACCCTAGCAGTTAGAGCCTCCATTTTTGATTGCACCTCATTAATAGCCTTTTTGATTTTGACTTGGTTAGATTTCAGTTCTTTTATTTCTCCAGAAAGGGTTTCTCTAATACCTTCCATGTTTTTATCAAGCCCAGCTAGTATCTTTAAAATCGTCATTCTAAACTCTAGTTCCAACATCTTACTAATGTCTGTATTGATTAGGTCCCTGGCAGTCGGTACTGCCTCTTGTTCTTTTTTTTGAGGTGATTTTTTCCATCTTGTCATTTTGTCCAGAGGACAATAGATGAATGAGAGAACAAAATGCTAACAGGGTAACAATGACCCCAGAAAAATATACACTAAACAAATCAGAAGAGACCTGAAACCAGGGGAAAAGAAAGGGAAAGAAAGAAAAAAGAAAAAAAAGAAAAAGATTAAAAAAAAAAGAATATGATCGAATATGATCAGGCTGGTGCATAGATCAGTGCCACACACTAGATTTTGGGTGTATTTTGGTCTGTTAGAAGAAAGTGCCTCCAAAATTTTAAAGAAAGAAAAACTTATATATGTACAGAAAAAAGGGTAAATATGATGAAGGGATGGAATATGACTGTAAAGATGAAATTATAAAAGATTTTATAAAAGGAATTGATAAGAAGTTGGTTGAAAAATGAAAGAAGAGGAATTAAAAAAAAAAAGGGAGAGAATGTGATCAGGCAGGATACTAGAACAAAGTCATACACTAGAGATTTAGCGTATATTTTGGTCTGTTAGAAGAAACTGTATCCCAAAATTTTAAAGAGAGAACAACTTATATATATATACCAAAAATAAGGTTAACTACTATGAAGGGATAGAATATGACTCTAAAAATGAAAAATAAAAAAGATTTTTAAAAAAGGGATTGATAAGATGTTGGTTGAAAAAGGGAAAAAGAAAAATTAAAAAAAAAAGAAAATTAAAAAATAACTTTGAAAGACTAAAGAATCGGGGGGGAAAAGCTATGAATTTCTATGTGCAATAATCCCCTAGCGCTGGAGTTCTGCCATTCTCATTGATCGGTAAACTTGGTCTTGGCTGGCTGTTCTTGCTGATCTTCTGGGGGAGGGGCCTGTTGCCATGGTTCCCAAATGTTTTTGCCGGAGGCGGAATTGCTCCGCCCTTGCTGGGTCCGGGCCAAGTAATCTGCTGGGGTTTGCTCTCGGGAGCTTTTGTTCCCTGCAAGCTTTCAGTACAGCTTTGGAGGACGAGAGTGAAAATGGCGGCCTCCCAATCTCCGCCCCGGAGGAGCCGAGAACTCGGGGCCCCGCTCCTCAGTGCGCCCCCAGAGAAAAGCCGTCAATCACTCCCATCTCCCCGGTCTCCAGCCGCACTTCGTGCTCACCCGGCCTGTGACCGAGGTTTCTATCTCTGGCACCCGACCCCGTGTGGAGTCTCCAAACCCAGCAGATCCCTGCGGTGCGCTCCCGCACCGCTCCTCCCGGGGGAGGAAGGGGAGTCTCCCCGGATCTGCCACTTGTTGGGTCCCTGCTGGAGGAGCAGTGGCCTGACTGTGCCCCGGATCATGGTTTATGGCAACCCCGAGCTGAGAGCCTGCACCTGGGCTCCGTCTCTGTAGCTGGCTTCCCCGCTCCGATCCCTGGGAGCTCTGCCACACTCAGGCACCCCCGGTCTTTCTGTGACCCTGAAGGTCCTGAGACCACACTGTCCCGCGAGGGTTCCACCCCCGCTTAGCCACTGGAGCGACGTCCCTCAGCAGAGCAGACTTGTACAAGTTCCGATTTTGTGCTCCGCTGCTCTATCCCTTGCCAGAAGCGGCCGACGGAGGCCCCTCCCCCACCGTCTATCCTCCTGAATATCGCCTCGGATTCACTTCTCCGCACATCCTACCTTCCAGAAAGTGGTTGCTTTTCTGTTCAGAGTTGCTGCTATTCTTTTCTTCGATCTCCTGTTGAGTTCGTAGGTGTTCAGAATGGTTTGATCCCTATCTAGCTGAATTCCTGGGACCAGACAAAATCCAGGTCTCCTACTCCTCCGCCATCTTGCTCCTCCCCCGAGTTTTACTCATTTTTGTTTCTAGGAATATAGCTTTAAAAATCTACATTTTATATCTACATTCAGTTATTTATAATCTGTTATCTAGTTTTAGTAGTTATAGCACTTTTAGCAATGTCCTTTTTAAATTCCTTTTTAAATTCTTAATATGAGCCATTTGTGCCTATTCTTGTTGATCAGTATTCCTAGAAGGATATTCATTTTATTAGGCTTTTCAAATACCTAACATTTGTATTTGTTTCCTGCATTATATATTTATTCCCTTTTGTTAGTATTTTTATCTTTATGGTTTCCTTCATTCTAATTTTCTTGTATTTAATTTTATTTATATTTCTAACTTCCTGAGCTGGGTGCTTAGCTTATTTTTTCTGCATTCCTTCTTTTTTAACATGAGTTTAAGACTATACTTTCCTTCTAGATTTATATGCACCTTGATTATCATTTAGTTAAAAATATTTTCTGGGGCTCCTGAATGGCTCAGTGGGTTGAATGTCCAACTCTTGATTTCGGCTCAGGTTATGATCTCTGGATTGTGAGATTGAGCCCCGGGTCTGACTCTGTACTCAGTGGGGTGTATGTTTCTCTCCCTCTCCCTCTGCCCCTCCCCTTGCTTGCATGCTCTTGCTCTCTCTAAAATAAATAAATAAATAAATAAATAAATAAATTTTCTAATTTTCATTTTAATTACCAATCTTACTCTAGATTATTTAGATACAAAGTTTCCAATGTCGAAGATATAGGCATCATCTGGTTATGTATTTACATTGATTCTGACTTGATGTATTTCGGTCAAAGTGTCACCAGCTAGACCCCAAGACCTGGCCTTTACTATCCACCTGCTTGTACTCATCAATCTTTGTCCCATATTTTTCCTTAAGCTCATCTTTCCACCTCATGTCTTAACTCAGGCAAATGGAAACTGAAGCCAGCCCGCAAGGGATAATGACTGTCCTGACAAGACCTCCAGCTAGCCCAGACCTCCCAGACCAGTTTGAGTGTAACTCACACCTGCACAGATGAACCATGGAGTGACCTTTAGAATGACCAAGAACCACCTTTACCTCATTATAATACTAAGATGTCCACCCAAGGAGGAGCACAAGTCTCATTTACATAACTTACAATGTTTGTAACCTATGATGTACGTATAGGCACGTTTCCTTAAGGCACATGTGCTGCCTTATGCCCACTTCTACATACGATGACAAAGCTTCCCTACCTAAATATTTATCCCAACCCTAACTAAAAGGAACCCATTCACCCTTGCTTGAGGACTCATGGCTTTGGAAGTTATTCCCATGATCTCCTTATTTGCTGCAAATAAAGTTTACTGTGTGTGTCAGCTCCACCTGCTGAATCTGTGACTCACCAAGGAGCAAGCTCACGTTGGTTCAGTTGCATAAGAACATTCTCTATATGATTTCAATTCATTGGAATTTTTCACTGGACTCTTTGACTTAGCCTATTATAGATATTTGGGAATATTTCATATGTGCTTGTGCTTGAAAATATGTTTTTGCAATTGTGTGCAGTGTTCTCTATATATCAACTGCATCAATGTTGCTAATTGTGATGATCCAATAATCAAGATCTGGAAGATGAAATTTGAAAGGTGGTCTGTGACTTTTACTTTATCATTAGGAACGTGTGAAGATTTGGCCTTTGGTGGAATCCTACTTGTAACACTAAGTCAAAAACTTTATGCTGGATCCAAGATAAATGCTACATACTGGCTGAGGACCTGAAATTCATCATTAAATTAGTTAATTGAGTAATTTATAATTTGATTAGTAGGCAGTAGCTAATGTGATGTAGCTGACTCTGAGGATTTTACATTAAATTAGTTTTTATTTTACTCAAGTGCACTCATTAGTAATTCTTTCAGGAAGCTTCCGTAAGGAATAAACTCCCATCTCCCAGGAACAATGCCCTGCTTTTAAGGTACAATTTTCCATACTTACAGGTGAATTCTTCCTCTGCCCACTCCTTGAGAAACCAAACGTCCAGGCTATTCTAAGTGCTATTTCTGAAATTATCAACCTCTGAACACTTTCAGAATCCCTGAAACCTTTCCAGAACTATAAAACTCTTGTAAGTTTTTGGCTATAGGTACTTTCAGAAATCTGATCCATATCTTTCTATCTTTTAGGAATTTCTATCATTTTAGGCCCACAGATGGTATTCTTTATATCTGAATACTATTTATTAATTTTAAATAAATGCTATTAATGTTAAGAGTTTTGGACAGAAGGATAGACTTGTGTGCTCAAGCATCTATTTGGATCCGTTCTCTAGGTTTTTGCTTTTTCTGAGACTTTCCTAGTATCTCTTAATGAGAACTGGAGAATTTTCCCTGTTTACAAAGAATCACTGTCCAGGATAAAGTGCAGCATGGATATGCTGTCATAGTTATTCAAAGTGGTGAAGGGAATCATGATTTGCCATCCCCCAAAAATACTACTGTCATATATGGATTATTTTATGCTGAAGACTGCTGGGAATCAACAAATGCAGAAACAAGCCTTCTCGGAGCTTCCTTTATCTGACTAGGAACAGAAACTTGTGAGAAACGAAGAATGCCATAAATTCTCTTTCCCTGGGGCAGTTTTATTGCCATGAAAAAAATGGAAAGTCAGCACCAATATGGGCCTACATGAGCAAACTTTACGAAATAGCCATTATCTTCCATTGGTTTTTCCCCATGTATTTGCCTTCTTGCCCCTAGAAGCTCAAAAGCCTCCTTTTTCTTGCCACTTCTCCACAAATGTATTGTTCTTTGTTAAAAATGGATTATAAACCTCCAGGTCAGACGACTCTTTGGGGTTTTCATTTCATTTCTGTGATGCCTGACAAATGCATATGAAATAACCATTTTTCTCCTGTTAATTTGTCTTTTGTCAGTTCTGTTTGCAGGGCCCCAGGCAATGAACCTAAGAGGATGGAGGAAAAAGAATCCCCCCCCCCCCCCCCCCGTCAGTGGTGTATCCACAGTCCATGAAAATATAGGTGTGCTAATAAGTACTTACAAACTTGCGGAGTAGATGGTGTAGTTATATTTCCAAATAGAGGCTATTGGTCAAGAAGAATAGATAATTTTAGACGAGGAACATGATGGAACAGTAGAAATAGGATAGGATATTAAATCATATATTTAAGAGTTAGTGGCTAGCTCAGTTTGGCTAGAACAAAGGTTCAGAAACAAAGGAATGGAGGAGGCTAGTAAACCGGGACCAAGCTGCCCAAACGGAACCATGTCATTCCCTTGCATAAAACACTTCTCTTCATGTAAACAACAAAATACCTCTCCTGTTCTTACAAGCATCTCTAATCTGGTCACTGTCAACTTTACAAGGCTGAACTTCTGATTCTCCCCCACAACCTTTTGTTATATGGACTCTAGCTTACAGCTTTGTTTAGGTTCCTCAAACATGTTCTGACCCTTCAGAATATCCTCATGACTTTGTATATGCTGTTTCCTGGGCCAAATTTTTGCAAAGCTAATTTTTCAAATCTCAGCTAAAATTTTACCTTCCTAAAAAGCAATTTCAGATCCCTCTCTTTAATAACTTCAGGAAACTCTATCATGTCTTCTGATAACAATTTGTAACTCTATTTTATAGTACTTAACACAGCAATAATTTAAAAAAAAATTTTATTGTATTTAAATTCAATTAATTAACATAGAGTGTATTATTCGTTTCAGAGGTAGAGTTCAGTGATTCATCAGGTGCATATAACACCCAGTGCTCATTACATCACGTGCCTCCTTAATGACCATCACCCAGTTACCCCATCCCCTTACCCACCTCCCTTCCAGCAACCCTCAGGTTTCCTATAGTTAAGAGTCTTTTATAGTTTTTCTCCCTCTCTGATTTTATTTTATTTTATTTTTCCCTCCCTTCCCCTATGATCCTCTGTTTTGCTTCTTAAATTCCACATATGAGTGAAGTCTTATGGTAATTGTCTTTCTCTGATTGACTTATTTCTTTTAGCATCATACCCTCTAGTTCCAACCATGTCATTGGAAATGGTAAGATTTCATTTTTTGATGGCTGAGTAATATTCCATTGTATATATATACCACATCTTCTCTATCCATTCATCTGTCGATGGACATCTGGACTCTTTCCATAGTTTGGCTATTGTGGGCATTGCTGCTATAAGCATTGGGGTACAGGTGCCCCTTTGAATCACTATGTTTGTATCCTTTAGGTAAATACCTAGTAAAGCAATTGCCAGGTCACAGGGTAGTTCTATTTTCAACTTTTTGAGGAACCTCATACTGTTTTCCAGAGTGGCTGCACCAGCTTGCATTCCCACCAACAGTGTAGGAGGGTCCCCCCTTCTCCACAACCTCACCAGCATTTGTTGTTTCTTGATTTGTTAATTTTAGCCATTGTGACTGGTTAACACAACAATAATTTAAAAATTGCTTTTGTAACAGTTCTTTAAGGTATTTCTGGCCTGCCAGAAGAACAGGAGCTTTACCAGGGCAGGAACTGTGGCTCTCTTACTCACTGAATGAAGATTATAGCAAACAACTTAGATTGCAATTGAAAGGAATTTTTCAAAATATTAAACTCAAACCAAAGACATATGAGTAACTAAGACTATAAAAGTAAACATGAAGGTTTGAAAATCAATCTCCTATTTATATACTTAGCTCCCATGTAAAATTTTAAGGTAATTGATAGAGATGATTCTTATTTCAATTATAAATCTCAAAATCTTTTACAACGAATTTTTACAAATTTGTTGCAGCTTTGTGTAGTAAAAGACACTGAATTTAGAGTTAGAAATTCCTGTCATTAATTGAATGATTTCCCTTACCTCTTTCATGTACCTATATTATTGTTAGGATATGGGGTTTGAATAAAGCCATGTGTGTAAGTTGTTTTGATATTTAAAAATATTTTATATTTTTACCTGTTTTATTATCTCAACATATTGAAGTATTTAAATATATTTTTAAAAAGATTTATTTAGGGGCGCCTGGGTGGCTCAGTCGTTAAATGTCTGCCTTTGGCTCAGGTCATGGTCCCAGGGTCCTGGGATCGAGCCCCGCATCGGGCTCCCTGCTCCACGGGAAGTCTGCTTCTCCCTCTCCCACTCCCCCTGCTTGTGTTCCCTCTCTCGCTGTGTCTCTCTCTGTCAAATAAATAAATAAAATCTTTTAAAAAAAGATTTATTTTTTTTTGAGAGAGAGAGAGAACACGGGCGCTTGTGTGAGTGGGGGAGGGGCAGACAGATAGACAGAATCCTCAAGCAGACGCCCCACTGAGTGCAGAGCCTGATGCAGGGCTCGATCCCAGGACCCTGATGAGATCATGACCTGAGCAGAAATCAAGAGGCAGATGCTTAATCCACTGAGCCACCCAGACACCCCAACATACTAAAGTATTTAAGAACTTGTAATCATCGGGTGCCTGGGTAACTCAGTTGGTTAAGTGTCTGCCTTCGGCTCAGGTCATGATCCCAGGGTGCTGGGATGGAGTCCCACATCAGGCTCCTTGCTCAGCAGGGAGCCTGCTTCACCCTCTCTGCCTGCCACTCCCCCTGCTTGTGCTCTCTCTCTGTGAAATAAATAAAATCAAAAAAAAAAAAAGAAATTGTAATCATCATATTAAAAATTGGAACTTTGTTATCAGAAATATCTTCAAAGACTTCTGATTTTTACATACCCTCTGACATACCATATACGTTTGGGTTCATAAATTAATGCCTTTTATATTATTATATTTAGTATATTCTTGATTCTTACTTAAAAATGTCTTGTCCGACCTTGACACTTTCCAAAGAATGCTATCATATTGCTATTTTTGTTAGTTTGGGGGCTATTTTTTGAGCCTTGGGCATATATTCGTTTGTTGGATCATGGCATATCATCCATATTCCATATTCGTGAATGTGAGTCGGGTTGATCCTACGCATCCTGTATCAGGATCCTCGCTTATAACACCAGTGATATCCACTCTACATCCAGGCCACGCTTCTGGTAAAGACATTGGCTTTTAATAAATGGTTGTTGATCAAGGTCAGCAATATTATTTTCAGCTAATTTTTTTTTCCAGCTATTTGCACAAGAGAAGGAATGTGTCTGCCCACATCAACAACAGCCAGAGGGGAGAAGATATGTTCTGTTTCTCACCAGAGTCCCTTCAATGAGATGTCAATCAGAGTATGTGAGTGGAGTTGTCAGTACCCACATTAATATTGAAATAAGCATTAAACTCTACAAAAAAATAAAGACAAGCTGAAGAGGTACCAGCAAGTCATGGATTTGAATCTCTTAGATTAAATTCATTTTGACAATCTAAAAAAAAAAAAAAAATCTTAGGGAAAAAAAGCAAACAAAAAAAGCTCTTGCTTTTCAGGCCCATCCTCAAAGGATCAAGGGAGGAAGGACTTGCAACTGTTCTTAAATGCCACCTTAGCGTTGGTAGTTTGCAAATACGGAGCATTTATTGTCTGATTTTTGCCTTCCTTACAACCTAAGTTTGGCAGAAACCCTACAGCATATTTTCAGGGAAAAAGGAAAAAGAAAAAAACTTAGACATTTCAACCATCTGCCAGATATACCTATCAAATTATTCATTTCTCAGGCTGCTTAAGGTTATTTAAATTCATAGCTTTTCAAACTACTGACAAGGTTTGCACACTGTGAAGAAAATGAATATTGTTAAGGGTTAAATGGACAGCTTCACACTTTAAATGCATTATAAATTCACCCCAGGCACTCTCCTACTGATTTTTCTCTTTATTATTTTATTTTACAATCAAGGACTCCTCATAATTGTGGCCCATGCTGACAATCTGCATGACAACGGAGAGATTCAAACAGAACTGACCCAGGTATAGGACAACAGTTGCATCACACCACCGAGGAAATAGCTTTCGCATAAATCTGAGATATACAAACAGTGCTTCCAGGAAGATACACAAAGTTGAACCCACAGTTTGCCTCGCTGGGCGTATAAACCCTATTCTGTGCAATTTGCATGGCTTGACATGAAGACAGGCAAGATCACCTTTAGAAGTGGTCATCATTAAAATGCAGGCTGTCTATCAAGAGAAATTGTCTCCCAGAAATCAATACTTCAAAAACCCTTGTGGCTAACTCTTCTGCCAGACGCTTTCAAATTTTTCTAATGCTGGAAAATAGGGTCGAGGAAGGAGAGGTTCCATTTCTTTGATTTCTTTTTATCACATTCTGTCAGTCCTCGATCAAGTTTCATAACTCAAAGACATACATTTACCACCAGGTGTAGTTCAAAGAGATGTTGACCTTTGATTTACAAAACCCCTTAGATTTACTCTATGCCTTTTCTGAGGGAGTCTCCCTTTCTATATACCACCGGCGTAATACAAACAAGAAAAACCCTGCTGAGTTCAGGACCACTCAGGACGGCTCCGGGCCTTACGCCCCCTGGTGGCCAAAGGGCCATCCTTCACGATCCTTCCTTTTGTCGCTTGGTTTGCAAAATTGGTTTGGTTGAGAGATTGCAAAGTATTTTAATAAACTTTGTTGCAAAGGGGCAGTCGTGCTCTGAGTGTCTGACAAAGATGACATGTCTGTAAACAGTTATGCTTGGACTACAGGATTTGGATTATCGGGCGACTGTGATAAAATCTTGCTCTTTCCTGCTAGACACGCTTGGCAAAAGACATTCTGATGCCATATCAGAACTAAAATGAGTCAGTGTAGGCCAGTTACTTACCTTTTCTGAGTCTTGGTTTTTCTCGCCTGTAAAATAGGGTTAATAATTCTATCGAGGTCATAAGAGTTCCGGGTGCAATAAATGAGACGCTATATTCTAAGGGCTTAGATCCATGATTTTCTAGTGCTGGCAAGTGACTGTTGAAATTGAGAGCTGTGATATGAGAGTTGATATGATGACATAATTATATCAACATAATGGATATAATGATAGCTGATAGTTGTGAGGATAGTTCTGACTGGTTTTATGTAAAAAGGAGTTAGATTCTTAATTTATGAACTATGAGTATTATTTGTTTATTGGTAATCCTCAAGTTCAGATACACAAAAAGTGGAAATTGTTTTCATTTTTCCCTCTGTCCCTTGAAACAAGATAACAATTATGAAGAGCTGAGTCTAGGCGAGCTCACACAAGTCTGAAACTAAAATACTGTCCCTTTGCACTGAAAACAATAGAAAATCATGTGGTTATAATAGCACCATTAAATCAAAATATTCAAATTTCATATAAAATATGCAGTGTTATATTAGATATTGTTGTTTCAGGAAAATTTGGAGAACTTAGAGGATGATAAACAAAAAAAGAGACTTCTACAAAGATTGGGGACATTTAGCCACTTGCGTAGGCCTTAGAGTTTAGAGGCAGTAGAGCATACGCAGGTAAGTTTCTGGCACCAAATGTCCTGAGTTTGGATTCTGGCTCCATCACCTGAGCGTGACTGGGACCACAAGAAGATTCCACAATATCTCTGTGCCTCAGTTTCCACATCTTCACTACAGGGATAATAATAGCTTTCATCTCATAAGGTTTTTTAAGAGGATTACATAAATTTATATATTTTAAGCATATGCAAGATAACGACAACCAATAATAATACTAGCTAACTCTGTTTAGTTCCTCCATATGCATTGCCTAATGAATGTTTGGTGACATATTTAAAATATAAGTGATGCAGTAGTTGAATATTCTAAAATATTCAGACCTGAGATTATGGTTAGTGATCATCTTCAAGATAACAAGGAGAGAACGAATAGATGTTCTCTTCCACCCTTAAGCTTTAACAGTATGCTTAATGGAAAGCAATAAGGCTTTGGTTAGACACAAATAGGATTTTCTAAACCTGAAATACCTTGTACATTGACACGGGTTATTGAAGGAGGAAGTAGACTTTCCTTCTTTGAAGAAATTTAAAAATGAGATTGTTAAAGGTGAGAAGGATGCTTTTGAAGCTGATTATATCTGAAGACCCAGGGACAAAAGATTAGACTATCCTCCTTTGCTCTTTACAAATCATCTTTAACAACACAGAGAAGGCTGAAAAGACTTAGATCCTAGGCCTGTTCTACCCCATATCCTTGGGCCGAGACTGGGGACCGAGACCCACATGTAATTCTGA
This sequence comes from Phoca vitulina, assembly GCF_004348235.1. NCBI lineage: Eukaryota > Metazoa > Chordata > Mammalia > Carnivora > Phocidae > Phoca > Phoca vitulina. The sequence continues at coordinate 5,566,142 of NW_022589778.1, forward strand.
ATACCAGCAGTCAGAGCAGAATGTCAGGCCAGTGCAGGCTGGGGGGCTTCCTCCCCGAAGCAAGCGCATTACATGATTGCAGGCAGGGCCAGGAAGCGGTGTTTCTCTCGTATTTATCCATTTTATCCCACCTTCATCCTGCCCGAAACCATACACAGCTTATAAAAATACACTAGATTCAGCAAGATAAAAGCAAACTAAAGATAATTAGGTGAGCCTTTCTGGACTTTAGGGAGATAACTTGGTAGAGAGAGTCGGGGATGAGATTACTGCGAACAAGTATTGGTTGTGTGGTTCTGCATAATGGACAGAGGTGGATGCTGAATTTTCTAACAGCTATCCAAAGGTGGAAAACATAGTCAGTTATATAATTCAGGAGTCCAAAAAGTCAAAACAAACAAGCCAATAAAGAAAAAAAATAATGCAATTTGGTTAAAACAATATGATTCCTGTTTCTAGGTTCAAAGGGAAAGTCATCTTGTTTTTTTAAAGATTTTATTTATTCATTTGACAGAGAAAGACACAGTGAGAGAGGGAACATAAGCAGGGGGAGCGGGAGAGGGAGAAGCAGGCTTCCCGCTGAGCAGGGAGCCCGATGCGGGGCTCGATCGCAGGACCCTGGGACCATGACCTGAGCCGAAGGCAGATGCTTAACAACTGAGCCACCCAGGTGCCCAAAGGGAAAGTCTTCTTATGGATCTTCATAAAGAACTCACTGTGCAAGGTGGTGAGAAACAGCCTTCAAGAGCAGCTCTCCAGAGATCACGGAAATGGATTTCACAGAGCTGGCCGATTCTTACGATGTCCTTCAATGTTGGCTAATGGTGGACAAAACAAGCCAGTGTAACATGGTCATGACCACGGGACCACGAGAGTTGCTCTCTCAGCAAGTAGCAGGGCTCCAGTAGGTGGCGGGAATATGCAGGCCATTCTCTCTTCCCTGGTCACAAGATGGGGAACAAAGCAGAGATGCGGTCCTAATAGCAGTAGGGAATTTCTCAATTGATAAAAATAGGGACTAAGGTAGAAGAAAGAAGACAGACACCCAGCTATCTAAACTGGGGCACAAAATGAAGTTGGTGTCTCAGGAACATTGCCTAGTGATAGACCTGAAAGCCAGAGTCAAATCAGTTGACAGATTTTCGATAGGTAGCTCCACAATGCTTGGGAAGGATCTAGGAAGGCCATTCTGATTCAAGTGAGGGTAGGGGTTCCAATAAACTTGGAGGCTGAGGTCAAGCAACCCTAGCTGGAGAAAATGACGACATATGATTGTACGTTATTATGAGATTACTTGTTCAGCTTTTATCTCAAAACAAATTGAAAATCTCAGCGGACTCAAACATAGAATATTGTAAGTGGATAGGAACACATTACAATTTTTCAGAAGACAATTTGAAGTTTCTCCTCTGTCATTAAGCTTGTTTTGACTACTCGTCGTGAATCTCCAATAACTCGGCTCTGACTCCAGGATGTGCTGCTATTTCAGAAACCCTATACCTTCCTTGTATCTGTATTTCTATTACGGTTTCAATTTGCTTTTAAAGCCCTTTAGTCTTTACTTTTTGCTACTTTATTGCTTCCCTTTCCTGCCACCTCTTCAAACTTTGACCGTGTTATTCTTGCTTACACTATAGGACCATGAAATTTATTTATGTAATGCAGATGAAAATATTACTTCATCTGTTTTCTATCAGCTTTTATATAGTCACCCTCAATATTTTAATTATCCCCAGGTGCTTTAGCATATTGTGGTAGGCTGTGCAGAAATTAAGTAACACGAGCCAATAGGTGCTGCAATAAAGAAAAATAAGTTTATTCTAACATATTGAAAAACTATTTATCTCTTCTGAGGACCGATTTAACAAAAACAAAATGGAAAACTCAAATATCTATTTTGAAATTTTTGTCATTACATAGGTGACTCTGGTAGCAAGGGAAATCATTTTGTGCTTTGGAAAACAATTCTCTGCTGCTATTTTCTTCTTCTTTGTGCAAGAACATTCCCCTGAAGGTATACAGATGAGGGCGAAGTTCAATAACATTTGGAGTCGCCTGACTTGGTGTCAGTTTGAAACTTTGGATTTCTAAATAAAATTGACAAAGTCATTTATAGAAACTGCACATTTTTATCCTTGGGACTAATAGCAGCAGGGAATAGAAGCATCTAACCAGCAAGATAGAAAGAAAGGTCTGCTGATGCTTTGTGATTTTTAAATGAAAATAATGGAAGATGAAAGCAAGTCTTCATTTTGTCTCATTTGTGATGCCTAATAATTATGCTTGAGGAGATAAAAATACTCATTGAACAAAACATTTAAAAATTCCATAGGCTAAGCCATGCTGATGGATGCTTACTACATTTCTTTATTAATCCTTTTAGAAAAGGACTTTCTGTCTGACTTTTCCCCGAAAATGGCTTGATTCTGGGACTATTTTTATTTTTTCTGGTAATTCATTTATTCAATATTGAACAGCATTTTACAATTACTATTATTATATTCAAGGAAGGCACTCTGGAAGATACAAGAAAAAGATGCGGTGTCTATTTTGTCCATAAATAAGGGACAATATATTCTTACCTTTGCAACCTACCGACTTAGCATACTACTTGTCATAAAGTAGGCATCCAAATTTTGTTGAATTTTAATGAAAAATCTCAGTCTGTAAGGGACAGGAATAGTTATCATATGCTAAGAAAAATCTGTAATAGTATGCAGGAACACAATGAGGACACAGAGAAAGAAGTTCACTCTCCTACTTACAGAAGTCAGGGAAGGCAGTCCAGGTAAGATGATGATTGAGCTGAGTTTTCTAGGAGGTGTCGGTGATTGCCCATAAGGGAAGGTGACAGAAGGTTGGGCCACAGGGGACCGCAGGATGTAAGATGCTTGTATAGTAAACCCATCTTGTGTTGTATGCATCATTGGCTTCTTAAAATTTAGGTTATCTTCTAGAACAAAGTGAAAATAACAGCCTTATCGTATTTGAAGAAAGATGAAAGATGTTTAAAAAGAATAAATGTACTTAATACGATATTCAAGGCAGCAAGAAAATCTCAAACCGAAATAAGTGCTATGGCATTTGCGAGTACTGACAAGAATTTTTTAATTGTAAATCCAAGATCGGTTGGGAAAGGCAATAAAATGGAAAACCTTTCTGGAAGACATTTTGTCAAACTAACTTACCGACAGAAAACACATCAGACCCCAGCAATTCTATTTCTAGGGATTTAGCCTAAAAGTATAATTTAGGTATGCACCAGTATTTACATAACATCATTAAATATTCATTTATAAAAAGGCAAAAGCACACAAAATATCCAACAATAACAATGGTCAGGAAATTTGAACGCTTCGTCTAAAGAAATATTATCCAGCACTTACACATCATGTTTTTGAAAACATTTGATGACAGAGAAGTTTGCTCAAAACATAATATTAAGTGAACATAAAAGAATACACAACCGCATATACATGATGACATCAATGTATTAAGAGCAAATACGTCTATTGCAATACCTACTCTTTTTAGCCAACAGCAATGGTCTTGGCTTTGGACTGGTAACCAAACTCATGAGGCAAGATTTGGTTCCCCCAGCACTAAGATTACATCGTGTTAAGAAAGGATATAAAACAGGTAACACAATAAACCCTGTGTACTTAGATACCGAAGATTCTCCCACTAACTACCCCTCAAATTCTTCCCTCCCTCTATGTACGTACCACATCTCCAACCAAGGGGTGGGGCTATATCCTATCTTCTTGATTTGGGCGGGACCTTTAAGTGCTTACTGAGGTTCTGGAACTCTGAGTTGGCAGCTTATGCTTCTTCCTTCTTGGAACTCGACTGCTAAGAAGCTACATGGACAGCGTCACGTAGTAAATCAAGGTGCCAAGATGACAACACCAGCTGATGAGCCATTTCAAGCTGATGCCACATGGAACAGAGATGTACTTCCCTCCTTCCTTGTCCGGGTTATAAAAAAAGGGTGCTGATTTAAACCACTAAGTTTTGTTACACAGCAACAGAAAATCAAAACAAAGGACAATTTCATAGGGGATTTAAGATCTAAATACTCCTCACTGTGACTTCTGAATGTCCCGTCCACTTCATCCACTTTGCCTTTAGGATCTGTATGGGCACAAATTCTAGGCTGGTTGGGTATCAACCACATTAGTTCAGGAATGCTAACATATCTGTGATATCTTCAGCTTTTGTGCCTTAGTTATGCAGTCTCTTGAGGGGTACATGACGAATTTCCATTCCTAGAATAACCATATCTCATAAATATCATTGCTCAATAAACAACTTGAACAAATGTCAAGTACTTGATCCTGTACGTGCTACCTTAGCTAGATTCTCATTTTTCTGGGATCTTGTTATACTCCAGTAATTTCCTTGAATTACCATTAAAGGAGTATTCAATTAAAGGACAGATCCTCAAGTGTCTCGAGGTACAGGAAGGCCACGTACTACTGTTTATCCTTTCTTCCTATCTAGCTAACTATATTTATATCGAAAAAAAGACCAGAAGGATATGTATGAAAATATACATGTCATAGTCATTGGATTGTTGGTGATTGTTATTATGTTTTATTTATGTTTTCAAATGTTCCATTTATTTAATATAATAATGTAATAAAACTTAGGTCACTTTGGAAAATGCAATGCGAGCCAATTTTTAGGCTTCTTTTTTTTTTTTTTTTTTAAAGATTTTATTTATTTATTTGACAGAGAGAGACATAGCGAGAGCAGGAACACAAGCAGGGGGAGTGGGAGAGGGAGAAGCAGGCTTCCCGCAGAGCAGGGAGCCCGATGTGGGACTCAATCCCAGGACCCTGGGATCATGACCTGAGCCGAAGGCAGACGCTTAACGACTGAGCCACCCAGGCGCCCTCAATTTTTAGGCTTCTTTAGGCTTTTACTGAGTGGTCTCTCTAAGACAGAAGGCCAGATACATTTTTTCAGGAGGGGGTCACTCCTTTCTCTGACCATATATTTATATATATTTACCATGTATTTATACATATAAATATATGGTCAGAGAAAATAAAAAAAATATATTTTTATTGAAAGAGAGTGAGTGAGGGTGAGTGGGGGAGGGGGTGAGAAGTGAGGGGTAGAGGGAGAGGGAGAGAATTTTAAGCGGACTCCACACGGAGCATGGAGCCCAACAGGGAGCTTGATCTCATGACCCTGAGATCATGACCTGAGCCAAAATCAAGAGTCAGAAGCTTAACTGACTGAGCCACCCAGGCGCCCCCCTCTGACCTTATATTTCTACATTGATTACCATCCAACAGTAAAACACTCTTGGGCTCTGGCTCTGCCTCTTACTCCTACCTACAGATGGTGAGTTACCAAATTGGTCAGGCATGCATCACACAGCCTTTCTGCCCCATTTCTCTAAAGAGCCAGGACAGCCGGGAGCATGCTGCTGTGTTCCTCCTTCCTGTAAGTTTGTCAGAGTAAGCCCCTCTCCATGGGAAGGCCTGTCATAATCCAGTACTGCCTGTGACTACCCAGAAAAGACTGCTTAATTATGGGATTTCTTATTAGGAAGTCAAATATTGCCCCATGTCTGAGTGACATTCTCCAATATAAGCTTTAACTGGTTGACTGTATATTTTGTTGTCCATACTCAGAGACCTTTGGGAATGAATGAAGGTACCAAATAGAATAAATACATGTTTATCATTTAGGCAATCCCAACGTTAGCACCTGTAAAGCTGTAATATGGCTTCTGTCTGATTTACTCTTGTGGTTTATTACTCAGTTGAGTAAGTCCTTATGATGGGAAAGGTTTTGCTATTTTGGATCCCCTTCAAACCCCAGCACTGATCATTTTTAAAAGTTTTCTAGCTTTCAGAGCAATGTTTTCTAAAAATGAATTACCTAATTAGTGAGTGTGAAAAGAAAAAAATAAATCTGGAAAGCTATACCAAAACTGCCAATACTCCCTTTTTCAAAGGGCAGGATATTAAGTTGGAAAAAAAAAAAAAAAAAAAAAATATATATATATATATATATATAAATGTATATATATGTATAGTATAAAATATACATTGGCTAAATGCATAGAATGATATGATATATATCTCTATCTACTATCTATCTATCTATCTTCTATCTATCTACACAGTGTTTGAATTTTTACAAGTATTTCTTGGATAAGCAGGAAAATGAAATTAAAGAAAAAAAATCTCATGATATCTGGTGAATATCCTTTAATGTAACAAGCCTTGCATTATCTCACTTAATCCTATTAACAACATATGAAGTAGGTCTTATTTCCCTGTCTTATTAATGAGGACACCAAGACTCAAAGATATTGTGCTCAAGTAATGGTGAAGCCAGAATTTGAATGTAGGCCTATTTAGGCCCATGTGGTTAATTGTGGTGTTACACTGTGTCTTTTTTTTTTTTAATATTTATTTATTTAAGTAATCTCTACACCCAATGTGGGGCTCAAACTCACAACCCTGAGATCAAGAGTCGCATGCTCCTCTGAGTGAGCCAGCCAGGCGCCCGTTGTTATGCTGTCTTATTGTTTAGCTCACGATGGTTGATAAATCAAATGAGCTCATTTCTCATTTTCCTCTATGTTATATGGCTGGCTCACGTGTGAAGATAAGTGCACCTGAGCTCAGTTCTCAGATCAGCAGTGAACACTCATTTCTAATTACCAAGAATATCTAGTATCAATTTTCATGGTCATAAAATTACTCCTTCACATCTAACAGTCACACTCCTACCTCAGTGGAAGTTCTACCACTTGGTTGGGATATCTTGCCTTCTGTATGGTCCTCATATGATTGATTTGCATGTTTTGGATGTAGCATTCTACGCATTTAGTCAACTCTCCATTTTGCAAGATTCAGCACATTTTCTGCTATTTTTGTTTTGTTTCATAACTTACTGTGGAATCAACAAATGTGTGGATGCACATGAGTACAAGATTGATTAAGGACAATGTACTCCATTCAATTGTGTGTGCTGACAATTGGAATTAAATTTCACACCAAATCTTGTTTTCCATGTAATAGCTCACTTATCTTTTTAAGGGAAAATTTACTTATGCTGAAGAATCAGCTGTGAATGAATTAGACTTGGAGAGGCCAGAATGGAGGCCTGTGAAAATGACTATGTGATCTTTTCCTACACCAAAAATGCATTGATTTTAAAACATTAGTGTTTTAATTGGCTTTGGGATAATTTTTGTTTTGGACTCAATATAAGAAATTGATCCTACTCTGACGAGATGCTGTGTTGTGATCAGCTCTGAAAGTGGTGAAAATCAAGGAAAGCAGCTGGGAGGAATAAGCGTGAAAGGACGCGATGTCAATAGGAACACAGATGCTGCCTAGGATAGTAATTGGTTCCTTCCATGGGAAAACTTTGAAAAAAAAAAACCTCAATTGTTTTGAAAGTCTTTATGATCATCTGTAGCACAAATCTTTATGAATATGTTAATATTAATTTTTGAAGCAGAAATAATAAAATAATAGCCTTCTAAATATTTTGCAGTCCTTTTAAGAAATTTGTCTAGTACTAGGGTTTAAGAACGATCTGTTGTTAGATATTAAAAGAAAATCTTATGTATTTCTACCAGAGGTTACGATTAGCATACTTTGAAATACTATTTTTTTTTTTAAGTGGCAACTTATCTATTTATTTAGTAAACAGACATTCATTGCATATTGTTGTTATGTACTAGTGTGGAAGACAGGATATAGACAAAGGGAGTTCCTTCTTACCCAGGAGTTCATGAACTTGTTGAGGATATAAACATCCCCTTGTCAGGAAAAAAAATGGATTCTTTATGAGTGGAAACTGCTTAGATTTGTCTAGGTTGAAGTAAAATTGAAACTCTTTTATTTCTAGAATGATTAGGCAACTTGAGAAAAATTGATGTAGGAACTAACCAAAGGAACTAAGTTCATATATTCAATACCAAGCATCATATATTAAAGTACTAAAAGTTCACCTAGTGCCAAACATTTAAAAGTTTACAAATATTCTGACACTCTGAGCTAGGGAGTAGAGGGTTCACAGTAAATGGTCAGTATGGTTTTTTTTTTTCCCCTTGTACTCAAATTACATTGATGTTTATCGTTTAGTACAGAATTTTTAAAAATATGATGAAAAAATGAAAGCATTCTCTTTCCCAGAGCATTTTACTTTAGTCTTAGATCTCAACTTTAAAAAAGAACCTTGACATAAAAATTGTATTAATAATTCATGGACTATATTAATGGCTGAGTTAAAACTTTAACAAGTTGGTGTTACAAAACTGTCAAAAACGTAACAGCCCTGCCTTCTTTAATTTCAACTGCTTCTGATGAAGCGTAGGGAAATGCCTTATTGGCGTGCAGTGTTACCAATTATCTGACAGAGCCAGAGTGTATTTCCAGCTAATCAGAAATAAGAGTGCAGAATTAAATCTCCCGTGTGAAACTCATCATTTACATATTTATGATTCAGAAATGATAATAAGGCTAATGAGAAACTCACATACTGCCTTAAAAGTCAAGTCAATCTTACAGATAATTTTCAACAGATAAAGCTCCCGATACATGGTTGTTGAAAGATGACGTCTGTTGATAACAATTTTGTTTAATTAACATTGCAAGTTATTTGTGTGGACTTACCCGTACATTATATAAGGGCATTTGTTTTTAAACTGCCACCTTTGGGCTAAGAGGGAGACACAAGGTTAATGGAAATGGGTGTAACGTGGAGTCTATACAAATACAGTGCGCTGGGGGAGCTGGTGGTAATAGATGCGTGCATGCACGCGCCCAACCCCAGCACCACTTGATACGTGTCCGGGAGGATCAAACAGGCGGTGGCCGGTTGTAGTTTGTGAGGGGTCTTTAAAGCTGTTAAGAGCTCGGAGTTGTGAGTGACATATACATTTCTGAGTTGAGGCAATATGTCATGAGCTTTGATTATGCTCATTAAGTGGCACTACCTTCAGAGCCAAGGCGTTTGAATATGTTCACTGCTGCAACATCATTAACTGAAGAGGTGACATGCTGACACCCTCACATCCGCTCTTACTAAGAAATGCTTTATACAGGTCACCAATTTGCTGATGCTGGCAGATGACCCTTTCTGTGTATGATACAGGTTTTAGTTCTCTGTGGGCAGTCTTATTTGTGCAAGGATTTGGGCACACTGTGTAATCAAGCACTGTCACAGACCTTATTTTCAAAGCACATTTATTTTTTTTCCCACTGAGGTGGCTTTAAAAAAATTGGAAACTTTAGTGTCATAAGGTGTGTTTATTTATTTTTTGCTTTCTTTTTTAAGATTTTGTTTATTTATTTTGAGAGAGAGAGAGAGAGAGCATGAACAGGGGAGGGGGCAGAGGCAGAGGGAGAGAGAGAATCCCAAGCAGACTCCATGCTGAGTGTGCAGCCCAATGTGGGGCTGGATCTCACAACCCTGAGATCATGACCTGAGCCGAAATCAAGAGTTGGCCGTTAACCGACTGAGCCACCCAGGTGCCCCGTATTTTGCCTTCTTTTTTAACACTTTTCCTAGGAAGAATTTTTGCACTGACTAACATTGCTTTGTAGAAAAGAATAGACTTGACATTTTAAAGCTCAGTTACAATGCTGTTTAATGCCTTATTGTTATTTGCATTATTATGACGATAATGTAATAATGACAGTCAAAATACCAAAAGCATTAACAATAGCTAATATGGTCATGGGAACCGCAGAGGCCAAATACAGCTTTGGAAAAGTAAAATATTCTCATAGCTTACATAGAATCTTGTATCTACCCTGCTGTAGTACTTTTTTATTGCTCCATAAGAAATTATAACGTGACTTAAAACAATACACATTTATTATTTTGCAGGCTTTTTTGGTGTCAAAATCTTGGCACAGCTTCACTTGGCTCCCTGCTCAGGGTCCTACAGCTGCATTCAAGGCATCAGCCAGTGCTGTGGTGTCCTGTGAGGTTCAGGGCTGTCTTCCAAGCTAATACAGTCCTTAACAGAATTCAATTCCTAGTGGTTGTAGGACTGAGGTTGTAAGCAATTAGAGTTTATACAATTTCCTTTTCTGTGGCCTTCTCCACTGGCAGTCCACCTCATAGCAGTTTGCTTGTTTGAAGTCAAGAGGAGTCTACTGCTTCTAGTCCACTAAGACAGCGTCTTACATAATGAAACTTGAGCGTAGGAGTGAAATTTTATCATCTTTGCCAGATGCTGTTGGTTAGAAGCAAGTCACAGGTCATGCTTTCACTCAAAGGGATTATGCAAATTTGTGAATCATTGTAGGTGAACTTACACTGTGTCCACAAGTCCACCGTAACCACTGAAAGGCAGCAGAGAATACTAGTTATGAACATAGGCCCCAGCTCACACAGCCTCAAATATCAGCTCTATCATTTACTGGCTGAGTGACATTTGCAAGGTACCTAACCATTCTGTGTGTCATTTTTTTAATCTTTAAAAGAAGGCTAATGATGAAATCTATGCCTAATAGTGTCATGAGGATTAAATGCATTAACTAATTTTAAACACTCAGAACACTGTCTGGCACATAGTAAGTTCTCCATAATTCTTACTGTTGCTGACTATTATGGTGAAATAAACACTTCTCACTTCCAAATTCTTTAGGGAGGAGGTAGCACTGCATCTGTAGATGAAGACATGACCCTGCAGTGAGATGACAAAATTCACTAGATGATTTCCCTTCAGGTGACCACGTTATCTATGACTCTATAATCATTGAGATCATTATTTGTATTATATCCTCGTATCTTGACTTTTGGAGAAGATGACCTTTTGAGTAAAGTTTATGCCTTAAAACCTCCTTTATACTAAATATAGCAATGCCAGATAAAATTTTTAAAATAAATAAACCAAAATGACCCAGGTAGAGTGAAAAAAAAAAAAATCCATGCCCATCACCAAGGCACAGAAAAGAACTGGAAAATGTTAAACAACTATCATGGAGGAAGCGGCTCTATAATGAGAAGCAGGGAGAGATATCTAGAGTTTAGCTCAGATGGGCTAAAGCTGCCTGAAAGCATTCTATGTAAAACAGAGGGCTGAAGCCAGTCTGTCTTAAAAATTAGGAACTTAAGGGGCCCCTTGGTGGCTCAGTTGGTTAAGCAACTGCCTTCGGCTCAGGTCATGATCCTCGAGTCCCGGGATCGAGTCCCGGGATCGAGTCCCGCATCGGGCTACCTGCTCCGCAGGGAGTCTGCTTCTCCCTCTCCCCCTCCCCCCTCTTGTGCTCTTTCTCTCTCTCACTCTCTCTCTCAAATAAATAAATAAAATCTTAAAAAAAAAAAAAAAACAACTAGGAACTTAAAACTAGGGACTAAGTTTGGACTTCTGCAACCCTCAACTCTCATGGAAGGTGAAAAAATAATCGGTGTCTATTTTTTCCACGGGAAATGAACTAAAACACACGCGTGCGCGCATGCACGCACACACGGTAGAGCAACAAAAGCAAATACGGAGAGCTTCCTTCCATCAGAATCTGCAAAAACTTGCTTCATGTCTCCATGCTGCATATACAACATTCACAAGAACATCACAAGGCAACAGGAAGCCTGACCTGGAATCCTAACAGCACTCCACCTGATCTGAAGGGTTAATTTGCTTCAAATGAACATACTCCTTACTTGCTGACGGAAGGCCCTTGATCTATAACAAAACTAATTTCCTCTCTTTGAGATTTGCAGACCACTAGCCTTGAGGAGTGAAGGACCAGAACCTTCCCAGGCCACAGAGGCCAGCAAGTCTGTTTGAAGCCTCCTCGGCTTTCTGTTTAGCCTAGCAAATTTTTTTAACAAAATGTTTTTCTTTCTTTTAGGTCACACAGATGGTTTTATTGTCCTCCCTTTGTGGATCTGTAGACTGTGCCCTCCTTTGCAGAAAGAACAGTCTTCTTGCGCATCATGAAACAAGAACCGGACCCTCTCCCACAAGCTCGGAGCACTGAGATCACACTTGTAGCTGGCATCACTGAGTCTGCACATGATCAAGACACTTGCAGGCCACTGCACTCCCTTTGCTGATTAACTACCCTAAACCCCTTTGAAAGTCCCTGGACCAGGCAGAAACCTGGGAGGAGTTGGCTTTTGGACAAGAGTCTGCCTTCTTCCCAGGTTGCTGGCCTCCTGAATAAAGCTCAAATTCCTTTCCAATCAAAACTTGTCTCTAGAGTAATGATCTTTCAGGAGACAGGCAGCTAAACTTGGGTTTGGTAACAGATTTACAAGATCTAGTGATGGAAAGGGAGCCTTGAGGGGTAGTAGAAACAACTGCAGGATCACTTGCCCATGTGAAATAAGCACAGAAGGAAAAAAGAGAGAGAAAAATTGTATAAATAAAAACAAAAGAAAACATCCACTTAAAATGAGTTTGCAGACAAAAATGCTAAAATACATGAAGAAATAGAATGCCAAAACTGAAGAGCAGAATGTGAATTTACTGTAGCTGGAATTAATTTCACGCCATTATTTTTTAAAAGTATAAGTATTTTATTATGGCCAGTGAAATAAGATGAAGATACGACATCCATAAGAAGCACAAAAATTTGAAATAAATACAGACAGAAATTATGCTAAACAAGGTTAATATGATATGCATTAATTTAAAATATTTGAAAATAAAATCATATATTTATTTAAAAATTAAAAAAGATAAAATCTAGAGTGAACACAGTAACAAGGAAATGAGTGAACTAAAAGGTATTCCTGAAGCTTTCTAAAAACCAACCAAAAAGAGATTTTTTTTTTTGTTAAAGCCTGGTAGCTTTTTTTTTTTTTTTAAAATACAAAAGAACATTTAAGAGACATGAAGGGCAGGCTGAGAAACACCAGAATTTGTCTAATAGGATATTTGGAAATAATGAATTGCAGAAATCATGACAACATATACTTAAAGAAATAATTGCTGAGACTTTTCAAGTACCTACCTGTGTTTTTTAGAATGTAAAAGTAAATGCATACCAAGAAACACTGTGGTAAAATGACAAGAAATGAAGACAAAAGAAACAATCTTAAAATCTACTAGAAAGGAAAAAACAAAAACACATTCATATGAACAAATGAGTATTATTAGCAACAATAATTTCCAGGAGAAAATGTTGTAGTTGCTTCCAATAATAGTGATAGTTAACTGTTACACTGGATTTACTCTGAGTTGTATATAACTTGTATATTTCATGAGGTAGCTATTATAATTACTGCCATTTTACAAATGAGAAAATTGAGGCCCTGAGAAATTAAGAGACTTTCCTAAGTTTATATAGCCATTAAAAGGTGAAGCTATCTATTTTATGTTTTTATGCCTAGCTTAATTGTTATTTGACAGTGAGGGCTAAATCAATATTTTTCAAGGTACTATAACAAAGAATTTAGCACTCTAAGTCACTCAAATAACTCATGGAAACTGCACTTGATTAAGAAGATAAGTAAACTCAGAGAGCATGTACATATACAAGATACAAGAAAGAAGAGAAGCATAGAGCTTGACAAATAATGTTGGTAAGTTTGATTAACTATAAATTTGATTTATAGTCAAATTTGATTGGTGGTAGGAATAATAAGTTTTGAGTTTGAAAAGTAAGATAAAACTTCTAAAGTATTAAGGTGTGTTGATTGGGATGATAGTTGTAATGGGCAGTTAATTATGGTAATGTTTACTGCCATATTGGGAGGAATAGAAAAATATTGAATAATAATTGATTTTGTTAGATAAATATACCAATAATTCATATAAAATTATATTCTAAAATATATATAGCATAGCATACATGTTATCTATTTTGACTTCCAATCTAGTAAATGAATAAAAGAAGAATATGGGTTGTAGAAAATAATATTAATTTAATAGTAGTAGGTAGAAAACAAAAAAAGAATAAGCATAAAATGCAGAATAAAATGGTAGAAAAAGTTAAACTATATCATCACAATAAATGTAAATGGAGTATATACACCTACTAAATGACAGACTTTCTTGATAGGAAAAAAAACCCACATCTAGCTATTGTCTGCTTTTAAAATATGCATCACAAATAAAGCCATGTTGAAATGTTCCAAATAAAGAAATGAACAAAGATGTATCGAATAAAAAGTGTTCAGAAGAATACTATTATACCAATACAATAATAGACAAAATTAAAACTGAGGCAAAAGCATTAATGTAGATAAATATATCACATAATAATCAAACAAAAATTATGAAATTTTATGTACATAACAACATAGCCAAGAAATTAATAAAGTAAAAATTGCAAGCATCGTAAATTCACCAGACACTGGTAAATCAAGCAGATAAAGAAATACTTGCACTCAACATATTTTTCACTCAAAACTAACTATAATTTCAAAGAGATGATTACCCACAAAACACATTTTGAAACATAAGGTAATGAAAATGAAAACCAACACTTAAAAGATAAGTTTAAAAAATAAAATATGCTTCAAAACTTTGAAAGCTTTCAGAAATGTTTCTTTGAAACGTGTTTGATTTTTTAAAAAATCTAAGTGCAGTATTTTATATTCATTCCTTTTCAATTTCATCTTATTAAATACTTGGCCCTTTGTTTCAACCTGACAAGATCATCTTAGACATTAAATCTATGACCATTATAATTTTTATTCCTTCATGATTGGTGTCACTTTTTATATTAATAAACATATCTTCCATACATTCCTTTAGTCATTTATAAAAATGGTAATTCTGTTAACATGCAGGACAGACACTTAAATTCCTAATATGTCTAATTAGTGATGGAATAATGTGTTAACCCTTCCAGATTATAGAGATTTGTATTTTAATTATCTTTTTTATTCTCTGATACTGTATAAGATAGTAGCAATGCAGCTTCTCTTTTAAGCCTATATCCAATTATGGACCTAAACTCTTTTTTATTGATCCATAATAAGACTGAGAAAACATTGATACATTAAAAAAAAGGAAAAAGACTTTTTAAAGGCTTAAAAGAGCAAAGAAGAAATAAACAATAACACATGAATCCTCTGACTCGTAGGTCTAACACACTTAGAGGCATAAGGGTTTTTCTTTATTGACATAAGATAGAAGAAAAAAAAAAAGCCCCCCCCCCCCCCCACAAGAGTGACTTTCCAGGTCCTCATCTTTCTACTCATAGGATAAATACTAACCAAAATGTCACCTCTAAGTGACGTGGAATACAAAAGCAAAGGAAAAAATTAAATTTCCTTACTACCTACAGCCCATTGACAAGTCCTTGAAAGAGGCAAAGTGACCTTCCTCTGGGAGCTCAGCTGCCTTGATGTTGACAATTTGCTAAGGGCAGAAGGCAGTCTTGGATTACATGATCCCGACCACCCAGAATCCTGAAGTCTTCTTTGACAGGTAAAAATTCCTTTGGAAACTTCCTTTATCTCTACCCCCCCCAAGATACATGTTAGCAGTCATCCTCCAAGCATATGGCCCACCGATATACATCTGAAGGGTCTCATGACCTGGGTTTTATTAGACGGTAATAAATGACCTTTTCCTACCAATAGCTAGCACCCTAAAGGTCCTGGGAACCTTGCTTCCAAAATTCTTTAAAGACTTACACTATCCCTAACCCCGTCCCTACTTGAACATATATAATCAGTCACCCGTCACAACCCCAGTGCAGCTCTTTCTGTCCAGGGGTCCTGTCCCTGCACTTTAAGAAAACCACCTTTTTGCACCAAAGACACTTCAAGAATTATTTCTTGGCCATCAGCTCTGAACTCCAACATTTCCTACATCTTAAGGAATGACCTTAGACAGCAAGATCCATTAGTGAAGGCCAAGCAAGAGGACAAATTTATCCCACACACCATTTTGTGGCTGATCTCTCCAATTTTGTACATCTCATCAAGATAGCTGTATCTTAAGAGACAAGAAGAACACTAGTATTCATACCAGAAGAGTTCCACTCATATGGTCATGGAGGGAATTGCTCCAGAAATACATTGCATTATTTAGGTGCAAAGTAGCTTGGGTACCAATTCTCACTGGTATCAACACTGGAGTGTAAGTTAGAGCAAGATCTTCCCCTCTTTGAGCCTCAGCTTTCTCATCTGCAGAATGATGGGGTTGGATTAAGTTAGGTGTAGTTCTTGTTCTCATCTTTTGCTGGGCTACGATCTCCCCCACCCACTCCATCTGTTCAAAGCTTGGCTCCCCGTAAAACTCGGAAGAAACTATTCGCTCTATATATCCCAACGATCTAGAAAAAAATTCTTTTTTTAAAAACAATATCTCTTGGCAGAGCTATCTCATTTGTTTCTAATTTAAGCCCATGCTCTTCCTCCTTTAGTTGACTTAGGTCTCCCTTTTCATGGGTGTCCCAATTGTGTATCTGGCCTCTCCTCAGCAATGTTTTAGCCAGCTGGCCTTTTTTTACTTTCCTGGTAGAGAATTAATTCCCATTTAGCCTCTTCATCTTGTGAGGCACATTGAGATTTCCTTTTATTGCTTGAATCTTCTTCATGTAGGATGTTTTCTGCTATTTCCCCAAGCTTACTGAAGGTAAGTCTTTTGCCAAATGCAAATATTCCCCAGTGCAATAGGCTTTATGACCCCAATCTTCTTCAGGCATATCCTTATCCTACAGTGCTCTGCTGACCCTGCAAAGCTGTTTTTAATCCCTGCTCTTAAAAATGCATTTCCTGAGCAAAGCCATTAACTTTCCCTTCAAATGGCTGTATCAACAACTTTTCTTTGTAGGCATTAAAGAACACCAACTATTTGCCAAAAGTGTTCAGGTGCCCCATTGCAGTAAGGTGACTTACCATGGAATTCTACTGCCCAGTCATCTCACTCCTCAATATGCTATGAATTGGTGGCAAACATACCCAAATCTAAGAAAATCACCTTTGTTACTTGAGAGATTTGCACATACTAACAAATTCCAAGTTAGTGTATTAATCAGTAGCAGCTACTTTTTTTATTTGCTAGTTAAATCTCTACGTTGTCTTAGATAGTGACATTTTAACACGGTGTTGAAGAATGAGTAGTCATTCACAGAGTAGAGGGAAAAAGAATGTCAGGATCTAATATGGAAGTAAGAATAAATATTCTGTGCTTGGAATGAGAGAAATGTTCAGATATGTTTAGAGTATAAAGGATGTTTAAAGAAGTATTACATGATGAGGTTAAAACAATAGGCTGATGAACATTATCCAAGATGTAATCTTAAAGAGTTTTCTTAATATTACAGCAAAAGGCAAGCTTTTCAAAAATATCCTTGAGAGTAACATAATTAGATTTGTGTTCTAGCATGATCATGAAGGGGATGAATTGGAGGTAATGAGAGTGGAGGTGAGATAAAGTTAGGAAATGGGAACCAAGTTCATGACAGAGGAGAGAAGAAAAAGATACTTTATGACAAGCAGCTGGTGAGAGGAATAGAGAAGGTGAGACCATGTTTATCGTTCAGTAAATGAGTAAATGGTGATGTTATTAGCATAGCTGGAAAACTGAGAAGAGGTGCAAACTTGGGAGAACCAAAGAGAGACATGATTTCAACTTTAGATGTGTTTGAGTTTAAAGCTGCAGATAAAAATTTGAATCTTAAAGGAAAGCTGAGATGTAGAGGTATGAAATTTGAAAGGTGGCTGAGAAACAAAGACAGTCCTTGTTAATAATTGTGTCTATAAAATGAAGGACAGTCTTTATGGATATGGCGTCTGGATGTCGCTATTATTAGCAAAGTCACTTACATTTATTCTTGAATCCAAAGACACTAAATTTATAAAGGCAGTGATTGTATGTTCATTTGACTTCTAGAATGTAAACTTCTTTTTATAAGGTCCATATTATGAAAGTGCCCTCAGCATGTTCTAATAACACATTTGCATAGTCAGTTTTAAGCATGTCTAAGATAAATTAATGGGAGACTTTAATATAGCAGTTCCCCCTTATCTGTGGGGGGATATGTTCCAAGACCCCCAGTGGATGTCTGCAACTGCAGGTAGTACCAAACCCTATATACACCATGTTTTCTCCTACACATGCATACTTATCAAAAAGTTTAATTTATAAATTAGGCATAGGAAGAGATTAATGACAATACCTACTAATAAAAGAGAACAATTATAACAATATACTGTAATAAAAGCTCTGTGAATGTGGTCTCTTTATCTCAAAATATCTTACTGTACTGCACTCACCCTTCTTCTTGGGCTGTGAGATGCTGAAATGCCTATGTGATGAGATCTAGTGAGGGGCATGGCGGAGACACCATGACATAGCGTTAGGCTACTACTCACCTGCTAACGCTCCATCAGAAGGAGGACCACCTGCTTCTGGACTGCAGTTGACTGTGGGGGACTGAAACTGAAGGAGGTGAAATTGTGGATAAGGATGGACTACAGTAAACATAGTTAGTGAAGACAAATTACATGTTAAAACTATCAGACACCATACAAAACTAAGGCGATCTTAGCTGCCTATTATATGCCAACGAAGACAATCTGTCTTTGGAAGTTTTTATTAAATTTGACAAATTCCTCAAGTGAAAAATTTAGTGTTTCTTCTAATGTGTGCATTTATTTATTTATTTTAGGGGGGCAGGGGTTTCTGTTTCTCCACGGTACCCCCATGCCTCAAACGCCTGCCCTCGCTCTTTAGGATTCTTTTAACCTGTGCCTATTCTACTTTTCCACATTTCCTTATTCTATTAGATCCCAATTATTTTTGCTTCCATCAAGAAGTAGTAACATAAGACTTAGAGTAAGGTAACTATCTGTTGATGTTTGGACACAGTGGAAATGGTATCATGTTCCTAGACAAGTAGCATATTAGTACTATTAGTATCGTTAATTCACATTCTTAAAAATTCCTTTGCCATTCATTCCTTTTCTCAGAAGCTTTACCCAGCTCATCCTACTATAGAATCCTGGCCTACCAGCACATATTTGATTCAACTTCTATCATCCCAAGCTTGCTAAACCACAACCACTCACCCAAAATCACATTCATCATATTTGTTTAGTAGCAGGAATACAGATAGATAGATTGATAGATAGATAGATTGATAGATAGATGATAGATAGATGATAGATAGATAGATTGATAGATAGTTGATAGATAGATAGATAGATAGATAGATAGATAGATAGATAGATAATAGATACTTTTTTGGTTTCGTCTCAGTCCTTTAGGATATACTCAGCCTCAATGTCACAGAAAATAAGTACATTATAATATATCCAAAACCAGACAAATTTTCTCTCTGAGAAAAATTCTGGAGGGGTGAGATCTTAACATGCCATTTTTCCTCTTAGTTCTAATATTGTAAATTATTCACCAGTCTCATCATGTGTCAAGTTACAGTGAATAAAAATTCTCTCCTTTTATGAAGTTCTATTAAGTATTCCCCCCCTTAAATACACTCAAAACTAAAAAAAATGACACATGGGTCACTTAAATGATTGCTATTTCATTTTGTGGGAATGAGTTATATTGTAAGAAATACAATATAATATCAATTTCTTTAGCAATTCATAACAAAAATATAAAAGTGGTTATTTAGCTTCAAGAACAAATTCTATGTTTCTTAAAATTGCGATAAAGCACAAAATATCTTAGAGTTATGACAGCGATGTTCATTTAGGGAATAACACACAAACAGAAATTTCTTCTGAGAAAGCAGAGTCCAGGAATAGAGCAGATGTGAGAAATGGTGAGGGAGAATGTACCAAAGATGGAACAATCTTTCCTAAAATTAGTGGTACTATTGCACACTGAAAGTTTGTGCTTTTGTGTTGTTCCATTCACATGGTGTTTTGTGGTAAAAAGGAATCAGGATTGTATCCTGGCATGAGTACTATCTTACCTAAGAAAGATAAGAACATGATGGATGAGCTTTCTCAGTATAAGAGGGTTCTGTACCTGGAAGAATCTTGTCAATCTATCAAAGAAAAAAAGAAATAAACCAGACAAAGTTGATGAAGACCAAAAGCTCTAAGGAGAAATATAATTCCACAAATCCACAGAGACAAGTCCTCTAAAAAGAGCCCATTCTCAAAGAAAGGATAGCAGTAAAGAATAACCCTGGACCTCTAAAGATGAAAGCTCAGATAGAAATGGAGTGCCTGAAAATCATTTTGTCACAGAGAGTTATCCATGATACTGACCATCCAATGTTAAAATCTCTGAGTATTACAGATCTTAACTTCTCCAGGAAAACTGTCTATTCTGATGTTCATTCTTCTTGGACTTGACTAACTCCAAAGCCATCTAGTTTACTTAAAACTTACTTGAATAATATATCCATGTATTGAGCTCCTATTTTTTCCCAATTTTGTATGTATGACTTGCTTTTAATTCTCATAATCTTGTGAAACTAAGATGATCAATAACTCCATTATGATTCAGTTTATATTATTTACCAAATATTATGCAAGTAGTTAACTGTGTGCATTGAGATTTGAATCTAGGTTTATCTGGACTTAAATCATCTGGTTTTATATGGTTATAACTTGCCTAGCCTTGGTAGAATAGAGGGCTGGGATATAAAAGGAATGAAAAATATATGAAGCTAGTCATCAATTTTAGGCCAACTAAAACTTTCCATTATGTAATATTTCAATTTTCTGCTACATAAGGACTGGAAAATTCCTTCATTCTTCTTCTTTTTTTTTTTTTTTTTAAGATTTTATTTATTTATTTGACAGAGAGAGAGACAGTGAGAGAGGGAACACAAGCAAGGGGAGTGGCAGAGGGAGAAGCATGCTCCCCACTGAGTGGGGAGCCCGATGTGGGGCTCAATCCCAGGACCCTGGGATCATGACCTGAGCAGAAGGCAACCACTTAACTGACTGAGCCACCCAGGTGTCCCAAAAATTCCTTCACTCTTAAGAGACTGAGACCATGGTAAGTGATACTCTGGGCAGTGACTTATGCATATGTTTAGGCTCAAACTGAGCACTTACTTTGTGTAGCATTTAAATAGAGGAGAAAGTCCACTGAGGAATGGAACAGGGGAGACACTTTGGGAAGTAAGAAGCAAGTTCAAATGTATATGAGAAAAAAAATCTACAAGTTTGTGGTATCTGTGGTATCAGACACTTTAGAAGGGAAAAATAATGATTTGCTTAGTTGCTTATGACATACTTGTTCTCCTCTGAGGACGTTTTGAATGGGCCTTCAACCTTACCTATACTTGACGCTTATAGTGGCTAAAGCAATGGTTAGTAAATAGTCCAGATCCCTTAAGTACACAGATTTACCCAGCAATCGTCAAATGTAATTTCCAATGGAAGCTTTTGCATTTATGATTGTAACTCTCATCATGCTCAAAATCAACATAACTGGTAGTAGTGTATTAAATTAAATAGCAAATTCTGAACAGTATAGTTTGAGTTATATGTATTTTATTGAATTAATATTCTCTAAGATGTATAGATGGTAACAGCCAAATGTGTATTATAGACACTGTATTATTTGTTACTAGAATAGAATTTGTGAAGTTTTGTAAAGTGTATTTTTTAGGCAACTAAGAGATAGTAAGAGCAATAAGTTTCAGGGCACCTGGGTGGCTTAGTTGGTTAAGCGTCTGCCTTCGGCTCAGATCATGATCTCAAGGTCCTGGGACTGAGTCCTACATCGGGCTCCCTGCTCAGCAGGGAGTCTGCTTCTCCCTCTCCCCCTATTCCTCCCCCCTGCTCATGCTCTCTCTTGTTCTTGCTCTCGCTCAAATAAATAAAGTCTGAAAAAAAGAACAGTAAGTTTCAAAAGGCATATTTTTACTTTATAGTTTATATGCATATGCAAATCCCTCCATATAAAAAAAATTCTTTTTTGTTTTTGTTTAAAAAATTCTTTAAAAAATATTGACAAAAAGATCTATTTTCTTATCCTCAACCCTAGATAGAGGAGGCATATTCTTCCTAGTTTGGAAAATGAAATAATTTTAGGCTATAATGTATACTTGTGAGGTTTGAGTATTTGTTGAAAATAATGTAAATTCTTAAGAAAGGATAAGAAGTTTGATTTACATGAGAGGTTTTTATAATAATGTGTGCTGTATTTCACCACTTGGTACTATGCTGATCAGCACTGTTTATAAATATTTAACATAATGGGGCAAAGTTAACTATTTTAGAATAACAATGATTCTTTTCTCATACTGCTATTCTTTTATTAAGTTCATCTGTGTGCTATGGAAAAGTAGAAAAGATTTTTTTTTTTTTTTTAAAGATTTTTTATTTATTTATTTGACAGAGAGAGACAGCGAGAACAGGAACACAAGCAGGGGGAGTGGGAGAGGGAGAAGCAGGCTTCCGGCTGAGCAGGGAGCCCGATGTGGGACTCGATCCCAGGACCCTGGGATCATGACCTGAGCCGAAGGCAGACGCTTAATGACTGAGCCACCCAGGCGCCCGAAAAGATATTTTTGATCTTCTAGAAATAAGTACCATGTTCTTTTCCCATGAGGCAAATGAATTCAAAATATTATTTTTCTCTATAAGTTTTAATGCTATGCTAATAAGCAACCAAATGTCTAGAGTGAGCCATTAAAGTTATTGTCTGTTTTTATTCATTCACCAAGTATAGGGTAGGCACAGAAAGAGGTCCAGAAATCCTTATAGGGGTCCCCTTGAATCTAGACACAAATCTCTACATACAGAGGGTAAAGCCCAACTCTGTTGGATAAGAATAACTTAAGAGGCAAGAACACTTAATAGGATTGCTGTATGGAAAGTAAATCCCAGAACAGACACAGAGTTGGCAATCATTATGTTCCTCTGAAGCCAGAGAGGAGAAACTTCACTGACTTCACAGGTAGGTAAGTAGAGACTAGACAAGGCCACATGCAGAAGTGGGGTAAATTAGCTCTAAGATGAGGCTAACTTTGATCTCCTCAAAACAAAACATTCCAAAATTTGTGAAACGTAGCAAAAGAAGCATTTAGAGAGAAATCTATAGCATGCAAAGCTTAAATTAGGAAAAAAATGGTTTCAAGATGGCTGATCTAAACTTCCATTTTGAGAAACTACTAAGTAAAGATATTTTAAACACAAAAAAAGTCAAAGAACTAGAAAACATAATTCCATAGGAAAAAGAAATCCATGACTGATAAATCTCTAGTCATACTAATCAAGATGGAATAAAGAAGACACAGATTCTTAAAATCAGCAATGCAAGAAGAGACATCATATATTCTACAGATGTTTAAAAAATGAATAAGGAAGGGAGAAATTACAAAGGGGTATAAGGAAACTTTTGGGGATGACACATGATTCCTCATTAATGTCAATATTTCACACATGCATACATGTGCTAAAACTTACCAAATTGCAAACTGTAAACATATACAGCTTAGTATATGTCACTTACATCCCAATAAAGTTGTTAATAACTGTAGTCATTCCTATACATAAACAAGTGTTACTGGACTTATGTGGTATGTGTATATATTCATGCACATGTGTACGTGAGCTTGTGTATTTCAATAAATATACATTTGCAGTTTTACTGAGTTACGTGTAGCATTTACTTCTTTCCTTTTTTAAGATTTATTTATTTAGAGAGAGAGAGAGAGAGAGAGCGAGCGGGAGGGGCAGAAGGAGAAGAATCTCAAGCAGACTCCGTGCTGAGCATGGAGCCCAACACAGGGCTCAAGCTCACGACCCTGAGATCACGACCTGAACTGAAACGAAGAGTTGGATGCTCAACCGACTGCACCATCCAGGTGCCCCTTTGCAGCATTTACTCCTGACTGATCTTTTCCTATCATTATTAAGAATACATGCTTTTGGGAATTGTGTAAGACTGTTGAATCACAGACCTGTATCTCTGAAACAAATAATACATTATATGTTAAAAAAAAAGAAGAAGAAGATAGCAGGAAGGGAAAAATGAAGAGGGGCATCGGAGGGGGAGACGAACCATGAGACACTATGGACTCTGAGAAACAAACTGAGGGTTCTAGAGGGGAGGGGGGTGGGGGGATGGGTTAGCCTGGTGATGGGTATTAAAGGGCACGTTCTGCATGGAGCACTGGGTGTTATACGCAAACAATGAATCACGGAACACTACATCAAAAACTAATGATGTAATGTATGGTAATTAACGTAACATAATAAAATAAAAATTAAAAAAAAAGAAAAAATAATACATGCTTTTTCCTTAATTATCTTTATATTACAATGTAGTGGCATAGTTTGGATTTCTAGTTTTCTGACGTAACACTCATCAACAGAATTAATATTCTAGCATATATATATGATGAAAACATTTTTTCTTCATTAAATAGAAATTTCATACTGCATGTATTGCTGTTCCAAAGATTCATTTGTATTTATTATGCATTATGTGACACAAACAATGCTAATTTAATCTACGAAACACCCTCTAAGATAGTTTTATTATCTGATTTTATAATTAAGGATCCTGAGATTTAGAGGAGTGAAGTCATTGTGCGAATACAGCACATTGCTGGTAAATGTTGCCGGTTAAATCTGGTTGACTCAGCACCTGCATCTTTATTTACCGGCCTGTCCCGCTGTTGTGACCATGGTGGATGCCCATACTTGGGTATTTTACCCATACTTGGGCCTGTGACATGTGGAAAGAAATGAAAATCATACAGTGTTAGTGGGAAATGATCACATTCAAGAAACATTTATGGAGTATCTTCTTTATCCCATATATTGTGCTGTACCTGAGAACCTAGAAATAGGTTTTCATCTGGTTAGGCACCGAATGAGTGATAAATTGCTCCATACACGTACACACAAAATCTTTGCTGTCATTTTATTTGTAAATAGAATTAGAGGTACATGATTAGAGTCAATAGCATGAAGTTTGACGTAGCTTTTCCTGGTTGCTGGGTTTTTTTGGTTGTCCATTTTCACTGCATGTTTTATTTAATTAGTTGCTATCGATGTACCTGTATTAGTGACGGCTTTGGGCGCCTGGGTGGCTCAGACGGTTAAACATCTGCCTTCAGCTCAGGTTCCTGGGATCGAGTCCTGCATTGGGCTCCCTGCTCAGCGGAGAGTCTGCTTCTCTCTCTGCCTCTGCCTGCTCATGCTCTCTCTCACTCTCAAATAAATAAATAAAATCTTTTAAAAAAAAGAAATGGCTTCATTTCTTTTGCTTCTTATTATTTTCATCTCTCAATACAGATTTCACAATAGTTGTGACTGTATTTATAAATATTTATTTATAAATGTAGTTTCTACCGTGCCCTCTGGTTTCTGCTGGTTCTTCTCATTCATACGGAGAGCTCACCAAAATCAGAGGCTAAATGCATTCTGGAGAATGAGAGACAAAGGAAGCATATCTCGAAGTCAGTTTCTGAAGCACCTGCATAAACACCTCGTAGGATACACACCCAAATGCAAATTTCTGGCTAACCTCAAACTGAAGGAATCAGAATCTCCATTTGCCACGGCCAAGGTGCCTGCATTTTACTCGCCTCCCCCAGGCAAAACTACAATCAGACAGGTATTGGTCAGAGAAGCTGGCCCCAGGGACCAAAACCTATTGACCTCAAATACAGGGTTATCAACAACTCTTTTATTCCTGAAAGCTGCCTCAGTGATGGTAGCTTTTTAGATCTTGTTTCCAGAAATGTCTTCTTGTTTTCTCTTTCTATTTCTATTTGTGTCATCTAGATGCAATCCACTCACTCTGCAAAATGCCTACCCAGTCTAATGGTTTTGGTCACTTCCCAGAAATCAAAAGCATTGCCATTCAGTTACGGTTTACATTTAAAGGTCAAGAGAAAACAAACAGGTTAATCCTCTGAAATCAAGCACTTGAATTTCCCTTTATCACCCCAGCCATGCCCTCTAAAATAGGACTTTTTGTGTGTGTGTGTGAAATTTCACAAGCATGACAGAGAGCCATGAGATCTCAGATTTACCTTGAATAAGAAACTTTTCCTACAGCTCTAATTAAAAGGAAGTTTCAAACCTACAAATTAACAGTTTTAATATGCTGCTCCTGGTGATTAACTGCTTCATTTTTAACAGGCATTCACTGTTAACGCTGCAACTGTTAATTTTAACGGCTTGATTTTTAAATTCCAAGAGGAGTAAAACTGGTTTAAATTGATTCCTATAATTTTTACCATTGGCCTAAAAGTCTTTATTTAGAAAATCTTCTTGAATAACATTATTCTCCTCTCAAGAATTTTTCTCTTTTACCTCGAATAGAATAGACGCTTAGAAGCAATTGCTTTCACTTTTATTTTTCTTTTTTTGGACTATACTTCGAAACTACCGTTACCAGTTACTATGCCTCTGGAGATTTGATGAGAAAAATATCTTAATAATAATCTTTTTTAATCAAACATTTACATATGTATTTTTTAGACAACATTTGTAGTTTTTAGAAATAAATTTTAAAAATTGAGCCACAATATAACCAATTGATTATAGTGTATATAAAAACATACGATAAATTAAATCTCTTGAAAAATCTAAGGTAACTATGTAAGGCCAGCTTTGCAGAAGGTGACTTCTGACTTAGAGTTTTGCTTATTCATTTGTATCTCGAGAGGACACACAGTTCCTGATTACCAAGAATACCAAATCCACAGATAATCCAAAAAATTCCTTTTAGCCTTTGGTTTTAAAGCTTTCCTTGAAGAAATCCTTCTTCAAAGCTGCTAATAAGCAGCTAGAGTGGCTAATTTAAAATGCATTTCAGATAGTTATATCTTATATATTTATATTAAATGTCACTTGTATCCATTCTCTCCCATTTTAATCTCCATCGTTTGCAACCTATTTCCACCCACCTCCTACAAGAAACCAATGTCATTCATTTCTAGTTTATTCTTTGTGTTTCTGTGTACCCTTTCTGTTCATTTCTTTATGTGCAGAGAAAATATATACAATTTGTTTTTATGTATTTTATACATATAGTAATTCACATATATGTATGCTTATATAATATACATATATTATTTCATACATATATTATATGCTATATATACATATATTTTATTTTGTTCTTAAGAAAAATGTGAAGCTCTAGGTATTTTTCCCCTTGAGAATATGTATCTTGAAAACCCCTCCATATCAGTTCACAAACATATACTTAAATCTTTTTTTTTTTTTTTTAAAGATTTTATTTATTCATTTGACAGAGAGAGACACAGCGAGAGAGGGAACACAAGCAGGGGGAGTGGGAGAGGGAGAAGCAGGCTTCCAGCAGAGAGGGGAGCCCGATGCGGGGCTCGATCCCAGATCATGACCTGAGCCGAAGGCAGACGCTTAACGACTGAGCCACCCGATGCCCTACCTAAATCTTTTATATAGCTGCACTGTACTATGTTATGTGTGCTATCCGTTACACAGCCACTCTTTTATGTATGGCCATTCATTTTATTTTCAATATGCAATTACAAACAATGTTGTAATGAATAATCTTGTACATATATATATGTTTCCCTATGTTGGAAGAGTATCTTCAAAGTAAATTCAAGAAGTGGAAACGTAGGGTCGAAAAATAAATGTAAGAGAGTCCCTGTCTCCCTGCAACTACTCTAACAGAAAATTCTTATTTTTTAGTAGTTTTTATTGGAAATTTATTGTTGTATGTTTTAATTTATGCTAATATGATATCTTATAAATATCTCATTATAATTTTTATATAGAGGCAGCTAAGTATGATTGAGATTAAATAGCTTTCCATATATTTAAGAGCCATTTTAATAGAAATTGTTTAGAGCCATTAAATAGAAACTTAATAAGAATTGTTCACGTCTTTAGCTATTTTTTTTTCTGTTGGGTAGGACTGCTTTTACCTCAATGTGTAAGTGTTCCTCATATAGTAATGGTATTATACATGATATATAGTGCCCAAAATTTCTTCTATTGTTTCAATTTCCTTTTGCTTTTCTTGTGTGTTTTGCTATGGAAAGTTTTTTTTTTTTTAAGATTTTATTTATTTATTTAATTGACAGGGAGAGAGAGAGAGAGAGAGCGTGAGAGGGAAGACAAACAGGGGGAGTGGGAGAGGAAGAAGCAGGCCTGTGGCTGAGCAGGGAGCCCGATACCGGGCTTGATCCCAGGACCCTGGGATCATGACGCAAGCTGAAGGCAGTCGCTTAACCAACTGAGCCACCCAGGTGCCCCTGCTATGGAAAGTTTTAAAAAATATCTTAGTCAAATTTGTCAATCTTTTGTTCACTGCGTTTGGATTTTTGAATCATAGTTAGAAAACCATCTCCTATACCTACATTATTGACAAATTTACTAGTGTTTTCTTCTGGGATTTGCATAGTTTTATTATTATTATTTTACTTTTAGATCCCTGATTCATTTAAAGTTTATTCTTGTGTGTAATGTAAGGTGAGGATTGAATTTCCTCTTTCCGATGGCTAATCATTTACCATGGTTCTATTTTTCTTTAAAGTCCACCATTGCCCCAGTGATTAGAAATGTTAACTTTATCAGATATTAAATATCTGTATGTGCCTCGGCTTATTTCTGGACTTTTTATTCAATTCCACTGTTTTATTTGTCTATTCGTGCACAAGTAACATACTATTTCTATTACCGAGGTTTTAATGGCTGGGAGGCTAATACACCATCACAGCTTTTTGTTTTTAGTGTTTTCAGGGCTAGTCTTGAATGTTAGTCTATGACGGTTTTATGTCATAGAATGTTCATTTATATGTCAATTTTAGTAACAACTTCTCTAGTCTGATTGAAAAATAAAACTTGCTAGTATTTTTATTTGGATTGAATTCAATTTATAAATTAACATAAAGATAACTTTGCATTTTGTTATCTTTCTTTTTTCAGTAAAGTTTTTCATAATTTTTTTGCACTCTTATTGTTAAGTTTACCTGGGGTCATTCATTAATTTGTGCTGCTCTTACAGACTTAGGATTGGCCTCAAAAGTGGAGGGCAGTTTTGTGGGACCGAGCCCTTAACCTTTGGGCTTGCACTAATTACAAGTAATTAGTGTCCAAATGAATTAAATTGTAGGACACCCAGTTGGTGTCTGCAAAGAACTGAAGAACTGTTTAGTGTGAAAAACCCAAACATTTGGTGTCAGAAGTGTTGAGAGAGTAGAGAAAAATAGATTTTCCTTGTTCATCTACATGGAAAGTCTAAAAACTTTCTTGTGCTTCATTTTTAAGTATGAATAAAAAATACAGACCAAAACACATTTTTAAAAAGCCTCACATAGGGGCGCCTGGGTGGCTTAGTTGGTTAAGCAACTGACTCTTGATTTTGGCTCAGCTCATGATCTCAGGGTCATGATCTCAGGGTCGTGAGATCAAGCCCTATGTCAGGTTCCACACTTAGCACAGAGTCCACTTGAGATTCTCTCTCTTCCTCTCCCTCGGCCCCTCTACCTGTTCATGCTCTCTCTCTCTCTCAAATAAATAAATAAATCTTTAAAAAGATAAAAACTTCACGTAAATATTACAATAACAAAAATAAACAAAAGAAGAAAGGACAATGGAAAGAGCAGGAGAATATTGCTAATAATTATAATTAATACCTTATAGAGATAGGAAGATATTGTATCCCTGCAATAAGAACAGAAGTTATTGCAAAGGAATAATCAGAAGGTAAACTATAGCCCTGGAAAGGTAAAATGTATAAGCAGGAAAATAAAAGTTTAATGAAAAGCTCAAAATACATAGTTGAGAAATAATCCCAAAGTGGAACCAGAAAGGCTAAGGCTACAAAACCAGGGAGAAGAGTGAAAATCAAACAGTCATTGCAGGAAGGGCAATATCTGATTAACTGGAGTTTGAGAGGAGAAAACAATGAAACTGTTAGGAGATAAATTATCCTAGAAAATGAGTTTCTATACTTAAACACTCTCGGTTTTCCAAATCACTACAATAAATGAAATTTCAGGACACCAGAGATAAAGGTATCTTTAGAAATTCCAGAGAGAGACTGGATTCATTGCTTTTGCTTGTTTTGTTGAGGAAAGAAAAATGAGACTGTATGCAACTTTGGTGTTCTTATAATTGCTCTGTTATTATATAAGTTCTCAATTTCAGGTAGTTCTTACAGTTTGCATGAAGATCCCCAAAATACCTAATATTGCATATGTCCATTGTCACTTTCATTTGTAGAATAAGAATTTGAGATTGTGGGTGTATGCTGAGTACAATTAACACTTACATATTAAGCTCCCCAAACACAGTAGTACATGTATGGAGCCATATAGTTGTAATGGAAAGAGGGCTTAGATTTGGATCTCTGCTCCACTTCTTGCTGAATGAGTCAATTGCTCCCATGAATCTCAGAATAATAGTACCTTTCCTGCCTTATCTCGTATGACTCGCAAATGAACTGATGACCATGGAAACCATTTTAAAAGAACTCCATACAAATATTCTGTTATCCAAATAATATAGCCTATGTTTACTCTTCTTTAAAATATTTTCACCTTAGGGGCGCCTGGGTGGCTCAGTTGTTAAGCATCTGCCTTCAGCTCAGGTCATGATCCCAGGGTCCTGGGATAGAGCCCCACATCGGGCTCCCTGCTCAGCGGGGAGCCTGCTTCTCCCTCTCCCACTCCCGCTGCTTGTGTTCCCTCTCTCGCTGTCTCTGTCTCTCTCTCTGTCAAATAAATAAATAAAATCTTAAAAAAAAAAAAAATATTTCCACCTTAAAAGATCTATCCACAATAAACTAGACAGGGCACTGCCCTTCCCAAATCACCCTCATCTCAAATTTAAAGTCTATGTTCATGTAGATGCTGCTTTATCAGCCTTAGTTATCAGGAAATTGTTTGTTACCACACTGATAGTTTTTCCATTTACTATTTCTTTCTGTTCTGTTAACTGTTTTGTGAAGTTTGGCTAGGCTGCTACTTCCTTATTGATGCTATACATCCCACACTGGGAGGGTTTTACCTCCCTGTCTCTGACAAACAGTATGCCTCCTCTCCATTTGCCAAATTCTGACCATGAAATGAAATGAAATGAAAAAGGGGCAACACTATAACATTTGGTTAAGATGAGTCAATTTTAATATTGGGAATGGTTTTGTATGTATACAGAAAATGTGTATATTGGTCTCTGCCCCCAGTTCCTGGCTCCTGACACAGGGCTCCTAAAACCCTTGTTTCCTAGATTCCTAAGTGATAAGAGCACTAGGAGCATCTTTTGTTTTATTGAAGCAACTCTGGGTGAGCTCCTGGTGGCATCCTGGATGGAGCTGGTCACCAGAAGCCCAAGCCATGATTAGAAGCTTGGAATTTTTCAGTCCTCCCCACCACACTTCTCCAGAGAAGGGAGAGAGGCTAGAAAGAGAGTTTGAGTTATCATGTCTACTTGGGGAAGCCTCCATAAAATCCCAATAGCATAGGGTTCAGAGAGCTTCCAGTTTGGCAGACACCTCAATACCTGGTAGGTGACGCACCCCAACTCCACTGGATCAGAAGCTCCTGTGCTCAGGATCCTCCCAGACTTACTATATGTATCTTTTCATCTGGCTATTCATCTATATTCTTTATCAAATTGTTTAATAAACTCGTACAAGTAAACAAGTGTTTCCCTGAGTTCTGTGAGCTGCTCTAGCAAATTAATCCAACCCAAAGCAGGGGTTGTTGGAACCTCCAATCTATAGCCAGTTGGTCAGAGACACAAGTGATAATCTGGACTTGTGACTGGTATCTCATATGAGGGGATGGGAGGAAAGTCTTGGACTGAGCCCTTAACTTGTGGAATCTGATGCTATCTCCAGGTAGATAGTGTCTGAATTGAGTTATATTCCCAGACACCCTGCTTGTGTCCCAGAGAATTGCTTGTTGTGAGGAAAACTTCCATGCATTTGGTGACCCGAAGTGTCAGAAGTGAAGTGTCCAGTGTGAGTAGTAAAGGAGGCACCCAGGGCAGAAATGCGCAGTAGAGAAGAACTAGGTTTTCCCTACATAAGGAAGAAAAAAGACGGAGTTGTTTTTCCATTGAATTTTGTTTGTAGTCTATCCAGAAGCCAAAAATATTCCAACACTTTTATAAAAAATTCAATATAATACAACTTTAATTTCCAGAAGATTTCAACACTGTCACTGTTTTGGACCCATGAAGTAGATGTTGGCAGCCTGGGTGTTTGTTTTCTTTTTCTCCCTATGGAACTAATTTCTATATATTTCAGGATAGTTTCTGTTTTTGATGGTTACATTTACTTGGCCAATAATTATCAGTGTTATTTTTGAAAGTGAATGCCTCATACATTGTATTGGCACTGTTCTTGCATAGCATTGTTTCCATATATCTGATCCAATAAATTAGCATAAGCGTGCTGTAGACATGTTTGTCAACAAAATGAATTCATATTCTTATATATAGGTTCATGTATAACTTCTGTAAAAAATATACATTATATTTTTCTATTCAAACCATTAAGCCTCAATATTTCCTTTCCTTATTTTCTTATAGCAACAATCCTGATCTAAGAATTGCCATTCAATGGGAAGAAGGAAAGAGTCACAGGAAAAGGAAAGAAACAGAATTAGAATATCTTTATGATGAGGAAGGTAGTCTTATTTTTCTGACCCAGTTAGACAGAAAATTATGACTCTACATACCCTACTCAAGTTATTGAGTTCAAATGGTATTTGTTTTCCTTTCTGGCAAAATGGAAGTCCATTCTTCCAGAGTAATCCTCAAAAACTATTTAAATGATCAAAGCTTCAAACACAAAGGAAACCTTACATTAGCCCTATAAAAATATAAAAACATGATGAACATAAATATTATTAAGGATTTACAGTAAGATATAGGACGGTTGGGGCTAGATTAAAGGACACAATTTAGAGTTGACTCATGACTCCCATTCTTGAGAAAGTAGGTCAATATTTCTATTAGAAAGCAAGTACTTAAAAGCAGGGACTTGGTCTCTTTTGCTCACTACTATATCTCCAGTGTCTAGAAGATAACCTAGAACACAGTAATTATTTAATTAATAATTATTGGTTTATCAAATCACTTAATGAATAAAACACTGGGATAAATAAATGAAATTTATGGATTACATGTAAAATCATTGGCAGAATTTACCAATTATCCTATAAATTTGGAGACTAATGGACTGGAGTTCTGAGTTAAGATGAGGGATTTTTTACTTGGACCTCCCTTTCCACTGGGGGTTAAGAACACTTAGTGGGATCTGTACCTGGGATTAAAAGCCAAGAGTAACTCCATTAAACCAAAGTCCTTGGGTTGCACAGGTTGCTTTCAAATGAGGCTTTCCCACTCTGAGTGGCCACATTTAAATTTTTCCCAATGGCACATAATCCTCTCTTCATGGAGCAGGCAGTCTCTAGTTAAAGGGGCAACTGCTGGGGAAGAAAGCCAGTCTCAGATATGGTGGGTCCCAGAATAGATTCCAGGCCACACTGAAAACTAAACAGGCAAAGCTGGTCACTGACAAGCAGTTTCAACAAATACAGGCCAGAAATCCTACATAGAGATGACTTCTCTCCTGGGAGATCTTGTTCTCCTGGTTCTTTACCCTTCACCCACCAAGTCTGTGGGATTCCTGAAATGATAATGTAGAACTATATCTTACAGTTCCATGGTTTATGATCTCACTGGCAGATTCTGACATTTCAGTGAAAGGTAAGAGACCTGGTGAAAACCCACTCACACTGCTTTTGTAAAATGTCTGCCTAGGAAAGACTTATTTTTAATTAAGAAGAAATAGACTTGAAACTTATGTCCTTTGAACAAATTACACAATATAAATGAAAGGAATGTACATAGCCCTCATGAGGTAGAGGAAAGACTATCGTATAAATAACAGTATGAATCACAAGCACATTTAATAGCACCTGATTTTTACTGTCAAGTAAATGGATGGCAACATAGACAATAAAACCTGAAAGATTAGATAATGAGCAAGCACACCAATATGAAAAGGGAGCTATCAGATTTATAAACATGTGTTAAGTATTTTATATGTATGTATGCAGAGTTGTTAAAAATTCTTTCCCTTCTTCCTTATATTTGCAAATACTTTATTAAGTAAGGTATATTTTTCCCTCAAACCTCATCGGCATATTGATAAATTTCTGTAGTGAAAATTGTTTTGCATTGGTTTAAAAACAAAACTATAGCCTGTGCTTGGTTTCTGGGAATCTCTGTATGAATGAAAGCAACTTAAAATTAAGAGTGTAGCAAATCACTTTTGGAAATTTACTAAAGAACATTACTTCATATGTCTGATAAAATACGATGAAACAATTCTAGAACATAAACATTGCACTGGCAAAGTAACATGACTCAGTGTCATAAATCTACCAAGTAAATCAGGGATCCATCATTTTAGGTAGGTAGTAAGCCATTTCATATGTGAACATTTTAGTGCAAATGGGACTAAATAGCAAGGGGCTTTGGAAGTGTAAAGTCTGTTGGAAAGAAATTTATTTTATATGAGGTAGGTGAACTATTTTTAATGTGACAAATTTGTCTTGCATGGAAAAATGGCTTTTTCTCTAGACATGAAGGTAGAATCCGTGGTGCCGTGAAGTTCACAAACAGGCATCTGTAACTATATTGCTGAAACGTTCCAAATATTTCCCATGTCAATTTTTATATTTTTTCCTTTATTGTCTAAATTCATCACTCTGACAAGACTCAAATAACTTTATCACTGTCTTTCCAATCTCAAGCAATATATGCATCTGGAAAAGTCGATCATTCTCAATCATTTATTTCTTTAAAAAAAAGTCCTTCAAAATGAGCTTGAGTTCCCAGTACAGATTTTGTAACTACTGTGTAGTCACTCCGACTCTTCACTGTGAATACAAAAAAAAAAAAAAAAAAAAAACATAAGTTACATAGATCATTATGGTAAAGCAGTGGATTTTTTTAAGAATTTGACCTAAAAGTGAAAGTAATTTAATTAAGTGTATATATACATATATATACACACATAGTCACACACACATACATTCTCTTTTAAATAGATTCTCAGAAATGACCAAGACCTTCTATTTAAACAATTCAATATATCCATGACCACTCAGGAAATGATAGAGTCATTTGAGTATTGTTTTAAAAGTGTTTAACTCAGTAATACTTAAGGAGACTTGTTAAACTGCAGAAAGAAATCAATCAGAAAATAGGGGTGAAACTAATTGAAACTATATAGGGACTAAAATGCAAGATCATTCTATGAAGAAACTGTGACAGTATTCTAAGGTTTTTTTTTTTTTTTTCCTGTGAGAACAGTTCAGCACTCTTGTGAAACAATACAAGTACTCTGTATTTAAAAGAAAAAGGATTAAGAAAGCTCTAACCACATAGGCCAGAGTCAAGGTCACATCTATAACCAACTTTGAAGCCTTTGTAAAACTGATTCATTACAAAACAAGAGCGAGATCATTGGAGTTGCAATGATTCATTCACCAGTTAAGTTCCTTTTGTGAAGCTAAAACTAGTCCTTTCTATTCTTAATCATAAATACAGATCATTTAAATTCAACAAGTATTTATTGAAGGTGTTTACCACTCATCAGGTACTGTTCTTGGCACTGATGATACATTAGTGAAGCAAACAGATAACAGATCTCAGGCTTTGTGAAATTTTATATTTTCCCAAAAGAGAGTAAACATTTTTAAAAATACATATATATATTGAGCATGGTAAGTGAAACTGGGAGTGCCAACGGCTTGGTGGTACATCGAATCCACTTTAAAACAGAGAGGTACAAATAGGCATCTTACTACATTGTTAAGTTCACTTATTAGTTCTAGTAGATTATTTTTAGATTTGTTAGGATTTTCTATTTAAACAATGTTGTTGTATGTGAATAAAGACAATTTTATTTCTTCTTCCTCAATATTTATAACTACTATTTCATTTTCTTGCTTATTGCCCTGGCTAGCACCTCCAGTATCATGCTGATTAGAAATGATTAGAGTAGATATTCTTGCCTTGTTACTGTAAGGGATAAAGGTCCAATATTTTATCATTAAGTAGGGTGCTGACTCTAGGTTTTCTGAAGAAGTTCCCTTCTATATTTTAGAAATAATTATGCCATTTTCTGAATTTTATTATATCACTTTTATTCATCTCTTATGTTGTTTTCTTAAAGTTAAACCAAACTTGCGTTCCTAGGGTAAATCCACCTGGTCATTATGTCTTATATTTTTATGTAATTCTGGATTCCATTTGCTATATGTTGTCTACAATTCTTGTATCCATGTACATGAGGGACATTGGTCTCTAATTTTCTTATCCTGTAATATCTTTGCCAGATTTTGGTGTCATGGTTGTTTTGGCTTCATAAAAACAGGTTGAAAAATATTTCCTCCTTCTATGTTTTTGTAAGAATTTTTTTTTGGAATTGGTACTGTTTCTCAGAAGTTTGATAGAATTCAACAATGAAATCATATGACCTTGAAATATTTTTTATTGAGAGCTTTTGTAATGAATTCAATTTTTAAAATAGCTATAAGAATATATGTACTTTTACTGCTTTTTATTTCTCCTGCCCTCTAGGGCTTAGCCTTTAGCTAAGTCTCCAGAGTCCTCAATTGGATTGTCTGAGAGAAAAGGGAAGGGAAAAGAAAAAAGAAATAGAAATCCTCTTGTTGATTAGCAGGCATACTCTGTGGTAGACTTGACCTTAAATCTCTACTGCCCACCATCAACTGGCAACAGTTTCTTGGAGAACCAGTTCTAAAATCTAAGGAGATGTGTTTAATTAGTCCAGCATGAGTTTACAAGTAACACTGTAAAATTACTTTATAAAAATAAGTAATTTTAATCACTGGGGTATCATAGCAACTTTTCTTGGTTATTTAAGACATAAAGAAGACTAGCTAATACATTAGCCTTCTGTAGAGAAGGGACTCAGAGGAGCTACCAAAGGTAAGACAGACTCATGGAGGTTTTAATATTTGTCTAGGACTGATCTTAAACAACTCAGCACATTGAAAACAATGAACCAAGGAAAACAAGCAACCTAAATAGAGATTTAGGTCATAATAGCTGAGGAACTTCATTGAGAATAATCAAACAAGGCTGATTCACATCATGTGCTCTGTGCCTTGCCTCTTGGGTCTTACTCAAGGCAGGGCAATTCTTCTCTTCCAAGCTTGACCCACTTGTGCATGGTGCTGATAATTATTTCAGTCTAAATTCAGTATTTTAAAAAACCTCCCAAGTTTTGCATAGAGCTGCATAAGACAATCATTAAAAGAGGTACAAATTTAAGTATAAAGTTTTTATGGGAAATCAAACAACGTATATGATGAATTATCTGTGTTTGAAGCCTGTCCTTAGGAAGTTCTGGGACATCTGTCAGCTGGAGTCCTAGACCCTTTACTTTTTTTGTATTAGCTACTAAACCAGGAAAAAGTTATATACTATGTTGATTTTTCTCGTAAAACTAGCAAAAATTATTTCTTATACTGGGTCATTTATTTTTAAAGGGGGTAGAACAGTTGTTGCAAAAGGCAAAAGTTGGAAAACTAAGTGAAAGAAAAACTTCCAAAAGCATAGAACTTACACTACAATTGAGAAACTAAGTTTTCCAAAACTATGTTATTAATTAAAAAGACTCCATATAGTCTTTTAACTTAAAAGACTATAAAGTCATTGATTTAAAAGACCCCATATAGTCTTTTAATATCAATATACTCCTTAATTCAACAGATTGATATGAATATTGAAAAAGACTTATTTTAAGTTGTTCAAAATTATTTTGCCTATAACTCAATAATTATAGACATTACATAAGAATACAAAGCTGTAGCAATAAAATCCAGTGAAAAAAGACATGATACACATTAGTGAGGTAGCAACATAGCAAGCCATATAATGCATATGAAAGATTATCACTGGGGCGCCTGGGTGGTGAGTCGGTTGAGGCTCTGACTCTTGATTTTGGCTCAGGTCATGATCTCAGGGTCGTGAGATCGAACCCTGCATCAGGCTGTGCGCTCAGCTGAAAGTCTGCTTGGGATTCTCTCTTCTTCTGCCCCTCCCCACAGGCTCTCTCTCTCTTTCTCTAAAATAAATAAATAAATCTTAAATTAAAAAGATTATCATTGGTTATTGGCTGAAAGTTCAGCAGCTTCATTAATTTCAATCTTTGCTGTTAAAAAAAATGCTAAATATTCCAAAATATTCCAGATTAGGGAAATGTCATTAACTCAAAAGTTATCCACATGATGATTACTAAGAAAAAACTTACTTTATGAATACTAAGACATTTTAATTAAATCCTTTGTAAAATAGAAATGAAATATAAAAATAATTTAAGAGTCAGGTAGATGAATTAAGATAAAATAATGAAAGGAAAAAATGAAATATGGTTATTAAGAGTTGTATCCTTGACTGACAGAGAGAGTAAATGATGATTAGTGCTTTTAAAATTAATAAAACATATTCCCTAGTAAGACTCGTAACAGGATATGAATGCATGTTTTATTATTCATCATTCCATAAGGTTATCATTTTTGGGAAAAATAACAATTACATGTATAGATAGATATAAATGTAGACATACAGACAAATGCAGGACATATAAAATAAAAAAAAATTATGAATCTAATTTCAAAAAAGTTAACGTATACTCCAAGCAAAAATAAACATCTCTAGTTTACAATAGCTCTTTGAAATATTTTCTGGGATAATAATAATGAATAAATTACTAATTAGTTAAATTTTTAATTAGAAGTTATAAAATACAACACTTTTAGCATTTCAGGCTTTCAAGCTTTCAAGAAACCCATAATTTCTATGACATACATATCATCCCAGATCATAATAGATGAAAATTTCTCTCAAATTAGTAAAATTGTGAAATTAAATCTAGGCAAAACTATAAATATTTGCAAATAAAATATTATTATTCTCATTTTTTTCATTTTATAAACATGTCCTCATGTAAAAATAAATAAATAAAATCAGCAATAAGTTAAAATTATATTCATTAGTTTGAGGAATTATAGGGCTCTATATCTACAGTGGATTAATCCTCCATGTATCTTGATGTTAAAACATCCAGCACAGCTTTTCAAATGAAAGAGGAAATCCTGAACCAGATCACTTTCTGAGGATGTGTGGGAGCAGAGAAGTGTTAGGTCCAGAGTTAAATAATAGCTACCACAGAAGACTGAGAGCTCCTTCACTTTCTAAGCCAGCTAATCTGATTCCCTGAAGACTATTCCCTTGCTCCCGTATTAGGTACTTGACCCCAACTTTACAACCACAAGGAAAGGGACCAAGATACCTATAACAAATGTAGCTCTCACTGAGATTGAACAGAGAATTTCATGTGATCTACCAGTACTGATCAATAAAGACCTTCAGTTTTAAACATGGCATCACAACAAAGAATCAAGTATTTGAGGAACTTAGCATCATGAAAGAGAGAACTCATCAGAGAAAGAGAACAATTAGTGGGTATGTGGGTGGCTCAGTCAGTTAAGCATCCGACTCTTGGTTTCGGCTCAGGTCACGGTCTCAGGGTTGTGAGATCCAGCCCCCCATTAGGCTTTGCGCTCAGTGTGGAGTCTGCTTGAGATTCTTTCCCTCTCCCTCTCCCTCTGCTCCCTCCCCCCACTCTCTCTCTCTCAAATAAATAAAGAAATAAATAATTTTAAAAATGGAGAAAAATGAATATAAGAATAAGAGTGTTTATCAGAGAAATAAAAGATAAACACATAATTCAAATCCATTGAGATTATTGAGAGGGTGTCATAAGAAGTTAATTGCTATACCAAAATGAAACATTTAGAGCACATGGAAAATTAAAAACATGGTGGGCAAAATTTTAAAAAGAAAACAGATAATAAAAAAAGGAAAACAGACAATAAAAGAAACTCGAACAGACTGAATATTAGGATAAACACATCTAAAGACTGAATCTTGATTTGGTCAACAGATTGTCTCAAAATATTCCGTGAAAAGATAAGGAGATGAGAACATTAGGACAGTACTGAAGTTGGACAATCTGTCTAATAAGAGTTGTAGGAAAAGTGAAGGAAATGGAGAAAAGGAAATACAAAATAAATAATTTTCTTGAGCTGAATAAAACCTCAAGCTTGGCTATTGGTGGTGTTGGTGAAGGAGATCTACAGACTCCGTGTAGAAATTGAAGAATTCCAAAGTTAAAAAGCCTCATAAAGAGTTTCTTATGAAGGAAGCCAGTAAACAAAAGATGATCTTTGTCAAAGGAATTATAGTTAGACTAGCATTGGATTTATGTTTTGTAACTCAGGATATTTGAAAATAAAAGGGGGCAAATATTTTTAAATTCCAAAACAAAATGGTAAATGTAGAATTTTATTTACTTCAAAACATCATTCATTTCCAAGTGCAAGTTAGTGACATATTCCAATTTACAGGATGGTCAGAAAGTCTTTCAGAAACAATAATTAATCTGCTCTAACGAAATAAGAAAACATGAGATCAAGAACTATTGAACTCATAAAATATGAAAATCGGGGTTGAGCAAAGAAGCCAGCAAAAATTAGAGTTAAACATACTTGACAGAGAGTATGACTACAAACCTTAAGACAATCAACAAAATTTACATCTATAAAAGTAGAAGCATATTGAAAATATAATAAAAACCAGAAATTAAAACTCCAGAAGATTTCAACAAAATATGGGATATTGGAAGGAAAAGGAGAAAGTGACAGCTTGCAAAAAGTATTTTTATTTGGAAGGAGATGTTATAGTTGCTGATTAGTTCTCCATGTTGATGGAGAAATATGTTTAAATATTAAACAAATGTTTAATATAAATGTTATATAAATAATGGTAGAGTCACCATCTTAGCACTGGATCACCTACCTCAAAACTATTTTTTACATGAGAAAATAATAAAGCTCAGTCTTTTTAGATTACTTCCTGCTATATACAGCAGAAGCTGATTCTGACTGATATATCTTCTCTTTGAGTGAAAAAAATAAGCTCACCACGTTTTTTTCTTTTTTAATTACTTGAGATTTTAGCTTCTATTTCTGCTAATTTTTTACAACTCCCTTTAGATGTAACAATAGGTCATTTTTCCCCCTCCTGATTGTTTCTTGTATCCCATTTTCTACTGTATATATTTTTCTTGCTAAATGCATCCTCTAGTAATATTTAAATGTCCATTGTAATGATAGTTTAGTAATCATTCTAGGTATAAATGTATAACATTTTAAGTTACATTTTTAATGATAGTATTTTCAAAACAATATCTTCTTACATTCAATGTAATGAGTAGGAAAGCTAGGATCAATATGATTTCTGTCAGAGGAAGCTTTTATAATTTTTCTCTTTTACTTCAGGGTTCTAAAATTTTGCTATGATATGTCTAAGAGTGATTTTTGGATATTCTGCTTGGGACTTAGTGTG
Organism: Phoca vitulina; assembly: GCF_004348235.1. Classification (NCBI taxonomy): domain Eukaryota; kingdom Metazoa; phylum Chordata; class Mammalia; order Carnivora; family Phocidae; genus Phoca; species Phoca vitulina. Next base: position 5,607,458 of record NW_022589778.1, read on the forward strand.
CCCTTTCCATTAGAGGATTATGCCTTTTAAACAATACATTCTTCTTTATAATTTGCCTTTTTTTTCCTTGTAAGAACATATAGGTTCCACTCCCTTAGCAAATTTCAATTATATAATATGATTTCAATTATATGATAATAAGTTGATAACTATAAACAATACATTCTTTTTTTAAAAAAGATTTTATTTATTTTTTTTGAGAGAGAAAGTGAGAAACAGCATGAGAGGGGAGAGGGTCAGAGGGAGAAGCAGGCTCCCTGATGAGCCGGGAGCCCGATGTGGGACTCAATCCCAGGACTCCGGGATCATGACCTGAGCCGAAGGCAGCCGCTTAGCCAACCTAGCCACCCAGGTGCCCCTAAACGATACATTCTTTTTTTTAAATGGGATTTATGTTGTGAGGGAGGAGTACCAATTGGCCTGATTCTTCTGGTACTGGAAGTGGATTGTTTATAGTAAGTGGATATGTGTGGTGAAATTTCCACCTGAAAAATGCTTTGGGTTGACTTTTGTCCCAAGGTAACTTGAGTTGATGTGGCAAGGCAGCCCAACTGATACAAACACAGAAATTCTGGATAAAATATAACAATTTTCAGAAGAAATAACTTCCTTAAGTAAAGTGAAATTTTAGGTGCTAGAAACAAAGAGCAAAATCAAAACCAGTTCAGAAAGTGAGAGCTGGTAATGCCAATGGCCCTCAGGAGTTTGGGACTTAGATATGGACCCTAGTAGGTGGGCGCTGAAGTTTTGCCCCAGATCTGTAGAAAGGAAGAGACCGGAAAGAGAATCTGTAACATAAAACTTCCAGCTCCAATGAGCTTTAGCTCCTGAGAGCAGGAGCTAGCCATCTTCATTCTCTTTCTTGGGAATCAGCACAAAAGCTTAGTCCTTGGGTCAAAAAAGTCACCTGTGAGAATTCCAGTAGAACCTCATGTAGAAGGAATTAGAAGGTTAAAAAATAAAACATGTGAAATCAGAGTCACTGACTCCTTCAGAATAAAGGCAAACAAAAGAAGTACTCTGTAAAGGAACTTTCAAATCGGGGACAGGGTTCACTTGTATTTAAAAAAATAATAATAATATTAAATAAATAATAATAAAGATGACCTCACAGTGACAGTATTACAGTTTGTACTGGGAAATCAATCAACAGGTGAAAGATTCAGTAAAAATAGTATACCAGAAATGGAATATCAGAAAGTTCTGGAAAAAATTCTGAAGACTCCAAGTGATCATTGATTGCTAATGAGCTGAAGCTATCAATGTCTTATATTGTTTGATATTCAATATTTATAGATCTTCCCTATGACAAAATTAAATTAGTTTTGATCTATCTAAAAAATACATTTTCACAACTCCTATTTTAGAATAGCATAAAAATTCTAAGAATAATGTTAAAGGTCAATGTAAAGGTGTGGTTTGTACCTTTGTAATAAAAGGTCCTAGGCAAAGTAAAATAGAAAATTACAGAAAATTATTATCATGCTTTTTGTCCCAAGGAGGTCAAAACAATTTTCTTAACTAAAAACCTTAACATAGTATTTTCACCATCCACTTTACTAATATGTACCTCTAGATAAATTAACTTATCTGACCATGAGTAGTGGATATTCACATCATTAAAAATTGCTTTTGTATCTTAACACTGGTCACATTTTATGAAAATATATCAGGTTTCTACAAAACAGGAATTTTCTCAAGGATTTACTTTATCACTTTCTGTTTTCCTATTTTTTATGTTATGTTTTGTGTGTCTGTATGTATAAGTTCAAAATATTTAATGATGAAACAAATTGATGTATAGACAGTGAGGCTTGTATAACATTAAATGGTATATAATAAACAGGAAAGCAATCAGGTAATGTATTCAAATCAAATTTTATTTTATTTTCTGTCTGTTTTAACTTTTTTTAGTTAGTTTTTTTAGTTAGTTTTTTAGTTAGTTTAGTTTTTTTTAGTTTTTTAGTTTAGTTTTTTTAGTTAGTTAAAAACATAAAGAACATGATTTCCATACTAGATACTTTTTATGTTTTTCATAAAATGAAATGAGACAAGAATGAATTTGGTTAACTAAAATGGCTAGAATATTTAAATCAGACCTGGTCAAATTCGGAGAATAGCTGGTCAAGTACCTTTTTTAAAAAAACATCTACCACAAAGGCATATTTTATCATGATCTAGTATATACACTGACAAACACACATACATGAATTGGAAACTTATTTTCATAATACTTACTTATCCTTATATATACAATACCATATAAAAATCTTGCTTCTATTTTATTTTATTTTTTAAAGGCTTAAATGATGGTTTTAATCACCTAATTGAATTTATGATCTACTAAAAGTCCTTAATAAATTGGTTTTAAAAGCCACAGATCTAAATTAATCTATTTATCTTATAGATTGAAGACGAAGATCCTTGAAAAATAAACGTTCTTTCTTAAGCACTTGTGCTGGAATCTGGTAAAATCCAATTTTTTTATTGCTAGTCCCTTTATCTTTCCCATAAAATATTATTCTATTCCACTTGAAAGCATAACCATAATAAGAATATATGTAATTTAATTTGACCATTATGTGGAGAAATTTCATAATAAATTTCTGAAATATAAAGGGCTGACCTCTTCCAGGTTAATAGCATAAAACAGCATTTTGTGGAAAAGTTAAGTCTTTTGCATTTTGAACTCTAGCCACTCATTTCAGAAGAGGTTGGAAGTCACTGAAAGTTATATTCCAGGGAGTTTGTAAGGTCAGAGAAGGTCAAGCCATTTGCTTTGTGCAGTTTAAGGTGGTATGATTTTGACTCATTGCCACTCCTGAGGTTGGATGTACTAAATTCTGACATACTCCTAGTTCTGACATCCTAAATGGACCACCTCTTTCTTGCTCATTAACGTATTCAAATTTTATTGAATTCTTATTGTGTGTTAAGCCAAGTACTACAAGACAGTAATGACCAACACATAGGCCCCTCCACTACAGCAGTTTACTGAATTTTGGTAGAAGTCTGAGTTTCTTAGATCAGGCTGCCTGTTGAGAATGTTTCCCAAATCCCAGTCTCCTCAAAATGACCCTTTCATGTGCTCTACTCTCCTGATTTGACACCGTTTGTCTATGCATTACCTACTTTCCAGGATTTACTTGGAGAAGAAAACATGAGATAAATGACTATGGGGGCGCCTGGCGGGCTCAGTCTGTAAGTGTCAGACTCTTGGTTTCCGCTCAGGTCACGATCTCAGGGTCGTGAGATCCAGCCCTACGTCTGCTCCACGCTCAGCAGGGAGTCTGCTTGAGATTCTCGACCTCTGCTTCTGCCCCCCCCCCCCCGCAGGCTCTCTCTCTCTCTCAAATAAAAAAAATAAATCTTTAAAAAAATGACTATGATTATACATATATATATGTTTCATAAAGGGATTGGGAATGTTTTATGCAAAAAGAAAATACCATTCTAATGCCATAGCACATTGTACTAGAAGCAGGATTATGGAGGTGTTTTGTTTTTGTTTTTCTAAAGATTTACTTATTTATTTATTTAGAGCTGGGGGAGGGTGGCAGAGGGAGAGAGAGAGAATCTCAAGCAGACTCCCTGGTGAGGGCGGAGCCTGACATGGGGCTTGATCTCAGGACCCTGAGATCATGACCTGAGCCAAAATCCAGAGTTGGTCACACAACCAACCGTCCACCCAGGTGCTCCTATGGAGGTATTTTTTTATGTTTCCTCTGCTAGATTACTCATTTTAAGAAATTTAAACTCAGATGATTCGTTTTTGAGGGGAATGTAGAAATCAACAGTAAGATGTTCACAGATTCTGCATAGGGTATTTAGAAAAAAAATGTATCCAATATCCCTTAGGGCATGGTCTATCTCCAACAGTGCTCCTATTCCAAAATGGTTTTCATAGTTGATAATAACAAAAGCAGGTGACAAAAACAACATTATAAAAAGTAAATAAAATTCACAATGGGAATATTATTATTATTATTATTTTAAAGACTTTATTTATTTATTTGACAGAGAGATAGCAGAAGTAGGCAGAGAAGCAGGCAGAGGGAGAGGGAGAAGCAGGCTCCCGGCAGAGCAGGGAGCCCGATGCTGGACTCCATCCCAGGAGCCTGGGATCATGACCTGAGCCGAAGGCAGCCGCTTAACCGACTGAGCCACCCAGGCGCCCCACAATGGGAATATTATTGAAGCTAAAATATTGAGCCAGTCATATAAAGAGTAAAATGACAAAATAAAACTTCAGTATACATTCAAATATAATGGTACAGGGCGCCTGGGTGGCTCAGTTGGTTAAGCGACTGCCTTCGGCTCAGGTCATGATCCTGGAGTCCTGGGATCGAGTCCCGCATCGGGCTCCCTGCTCAGCGGGGAGTCTGCTTCTCCCTCTGCCCCTCCCCCCTCTCATGATCTCTCTCTCTCATTCTCTCTCTCAAATAAATAAATAAAATCTTTAAAAAAATATATATATATAATGGTACAGTTAGTGGGGGGAAATCTAAGTTGAGAAAGAAGATAAAATAATCAAAAACAACAGAAATAAAACCTATAAAATAGGTTGATATCATCTAAGACAAAGAGCAGTATAAAAAGAAATGAACAAAAAGAAAAGTTGTAAAAAATTTATATAACCAAACCAGCTAACTCAGCAAACTAAAATAGAGTGGAGAACAGGACAGAAAGCAGAGGAGGACTCTAGAGGTTTACAGTGTTACAAACCAATAGCAATTATATAATTGTCTTTTAAAACCTGGTAAGTCCTGGTAGCCTTTCTCCAAGGAGAATCTAACAAAGGAAGCTTAACTCATTAACTCACTTCACTTTTTTCATTCCTTTTTTAATGATAAAATATTTCAAAGAGAAATAAAACTTGCATTTTTCCTCATAAATATAGCATGTTCCAAATATTTAAAAATGTTACATAATGGTAAGCAAATTTTTGTCTACTGATAGACACATCTTACCATTATCCATATTTGCTTCAGATCAATATTTTAAAAGAACATAAAACATCAAAGTTAAGGCTAGAGGTCTGTCTAAAAGATCTCACTTGCCTTATTCACACTCTAGAAGTAACCACTGTTTTATGGCTGTTATATATTTCACTACAACATATGCTTTCAATTTTACTATAGTTATATAGACATTAATGATATGTAATATTGGAGTTTGTTGTTGTAGCTTTATGAAAATGTGCATAAATATTATTATGGGCTATTCGTTATTGTGTAACTTGTAACATTAAGCTTTAAAATGTATCATTTATTTATGTACCTAGGACATTCAGTTCAACTACAGTCTTCTATTTTGATATCTGAACATGTTATTTTATTTACCAATTTCCCTATTTATGAGTCTATAAATGATTTATATGAGATAATACATTACATATACATATATATACATTCATACATATATACACATACATATCAAAATTATGCAATTAACTTTGCTTCTTTTTTGCATTTTCTCTTTCTCATTAACAAGAAATTCTTTTGATGCACAACTACATATGGAATTAATGGATCATAAAGAATTTACCTCTTCCCTTTACTACATATGACCAAGTTTTTATATAAAATTCTTACCAACTTACATCTGGCTACTAACAATGTAGATGTTGCCAGTTCCCCACAGCCTCATTGATATTTCATATTATCAGTCTTTTATAATCATGCCAATCTGCTTAATATGACAGTAAACTATTGTTTTAAGTTGCATTTTCCTAATTATTAGCAAGACTGAGCATTTTTTCATAGGTTTATGATCATTTAGATTTCCTCTATGAATGGAGTGTTGAAATTTTACTCCCATTTTAAAAATTGGGTTGTTTGTCTTTTCTTATTGATTGGGACAAATTTCTTTATATAGTCTAAATATTAATTTATGGTCAACTATCAGTGTTACACTTACCTTTTATTTATTTTGTCCAATATGTGGGCAGTCTTTACATTTTCGTGAATCTATCATCTATCTAATTTATAATATACACATGATTTTATAATTAAACATTATTTATATTATAATATGTATTAAAATATATTTCTATTATATGTTACTGTTATAAAGAATTCTATATTTTTTGTAATAGCTTTGTTTTCAGTTTTAATATTTATATTTTTATTGCGTATGGAATTGATTTTTATATATGTTCAGATGAGGAATGTAATTTAATTTTTCCATCCATGGAAATGCCATTTATTTAAGCATTATTGGATAGTTCATCATTTTGTTTCACTGATTTGTAATGCCAGTTTTTTATGTGCACAGGTCTGTTTTGTGATTTATGAGACTGCCGCACCCTGTAACACTGTCACTATAAGCTTAGAATAACTCCATATACTTGAGAAATTTTCTTTTTTCCACACTTAATTTATGCTATAACTTGTACAATATGTACATGTGCATCTTTAAATTTTGATAGGACTCACTTTAAAACCATCTGTATCTCCTTTTTTTTTTTAGAGAAAGAGAGCATCCATAAGTGTGGTGGGAGGGAGGGCAGAGGGAGAGGAAGAGAGAGAATCTTAAGCAGGCTCCATGCCCACTTCTGGGCCCAACTCAGGGCTCAACATGAGGCTCAATGCAGGGCTAAATCTCACAATCGTGAGATCACGACCTGAACAGAAATCAAGAGTTGGACGCTTAATGGACTGAGCCACCCAGGTGCATGTATCTGGGACTTTTAAGAGAAAAACTTCTTGAATTATAATTATATAAATAGTCATTGTTGATTCAGAGATTTTTTTTTCTATTTATGTCAGTATTCCATTATATATATATATATAAAATATATATATGGAGTTATATATATCTTTTTCATTTAGTTTGTTTATGCAAATATTCCTTTTCATCATCAGACTCACTAAAAATTTAACTGTTTTAATAAATTTTAGGAGAATAAGATAAATTTTCTATATTATTTTCTTATTTTTATCACTTATTATGTCAATTTAGCCATTATATTTATTATTGATCTCTACCTTGTGTCTTTAGGTTTGTCCATTTAAATTTTCCTTTTTTCCCTACTTCTTACTTTAAATATTTAGATCACTTTCCCCAATATTTCTTATTTTCTGATAAATGATAATATAATCACCTCTAAGTAAATATTTATGTTCTATAAAATTTGTCATATATAGTGGTTAATTTTCATTCAAGGTTATAGATTTTGTAATTGCTCCTCTGTAACTCACTTTTAATTTAATAGAATAGTTATTGTTGATTCTAAAACTTAGTATCGGGGCGCCTGGGTGGCTCAGATGGTTGGGCGTCTGCCTTCGGCTCAGGTCATGATTCTAGGGTCCTGGGATCGAGCCCCGCATCGGGCTTTCTGCTCAGCAGGGAGCCTGCTTCTCCCTCTCCCTCTGTCTCCCCCCTGCTCATGCTCTCTCTCTCTCCGTATCTCTGTGTCTCAAATGAATAAATAAAATCTTTAAAAAAAAAACAAAAACAAAACTTAGTATCTTTTTACCTATGTTTCTATTACTGATTTCTAATTTTGTTTCATTAGAGTCATAGATCTTAGTCTATAAAAAGTTGGTTATGTTTTTCAATTTTAAAATCTTATATAATAATTAATATATAAATCTAATGTGTAGTTTAATAAATGTTAATGATAAACAAATACCCATAAACCCAATACTCACCTAAAGATCTAAAACACTAGCTTTTCCAGAGACTGCTTATTCTCTCTTCCATATCCTTTCCCTTCTACTCTATGGTAATAAAAGTTTTAGCTCTGCACACAAATGTACAGTTAAATACTAGAATTTCAAATCTATATTGAAGCTTGATGTGGTTATATGATTAGATTCTCAGTGAAATGATAACAGAGGCAGTGACCTATGAATCCTTCAAACTTTAATTTTTTAAAAACAGGATAATAATTTATGTATCTCCTTTCTTTTTTCCCATTCCTATGGGCTAGTAGAATGATGTAGTTTTGTGCTATTTTCAAAAATGCAAATTAGATTAAAGGCGTCTTGTTCATTAGTGCTGTCCAGATCCCATATTAACACAGGACTTTACCATTTACATTGGAGAAAGAAAGAGAGACAGAATGAAAAATGGAGAGAGAAAGAGAGGGAGAGAGGGGGACAGGGAGGGAGAAAGAAGAAGAAGGAGAATGAGGAAAAGGAGAATAATAAGGAAAGAAAGAAGAAGAGAAGGAGAGGAAAGAAGGAGAAGGAAGAAGGAGGAGAAGGAGGAGGAGAAGAAGAAGAAGAAGAAGATGTAGAAGAAGAAGAAGAAGAAGAAGAAGAAGAAGAAGAAGAAGAAGGAGGAGGAGGAGGAGAAGAAGAAGAAGGAGGAGGAGGAGGAGAAGGAGGAGGAGAAAAAGAAGAAGAAGAAGAGGAGGAGGAGGAGGAGGAGGAGGAAGAATTTCTCTTAGTTAAGCTACTATATTACTATATTTTGGAGTTTCTTTTTCCAGCAATATAATATGAATGCTAGATAATGCATTACTATTATTGATAAACTTCTTGTGTATTCTCTCCCGATCATTTCCAATGCCTCTCACTTGAACGATAAACACCATCTTGAAATTTTTATTATTTCCATGCTCTTAAACTTATGTGGGTCAGCACCTGACAAATTTATGAAATCAAGTGAAAGAAAAGATGTTAAATTATTCATTTGTTATATTTCCAGGGAAAACTTAATTATCCCTTTTCTAAGTATAAAGTATGTTGTTTATTTGACCCAAGACTGTCTCTCATTGGTCTGTGTCTATGATTTTAGTCAGCTTGTAGTTACTGATGGAAACGACTAAACTATCCTCATGTGAAAAGTCCAAGAGACAGAGTCAACTCTGTATGACCTGGTCATAGAAGAGGAACGTATTTATGTCACTATTATTAAATATATGCACTTTTATAATGACTGTGACATAACTTTTACCTTTCTTAAAAAGAAATAAAAAAGTGGTGAAGTAGATCTGCTTTGGGTTTCCTGACTTGTAATCTCTGACTCATCAATTCAGTGAGACGGTCAATCTAGGCTTTAAGCTGGTGCAATCAGAGGGCTTACTTTTTTCTTTCCATTTTTGCAAGAGATCACAGTCCAGCATGGTTTAATCGTCAAATGACAATTAAATATTTTTTTACGTTTTAGTTGTTTCCTATATTTTAGTTGTTCAGTTTCTTCATGTAGTTGAGGACTTCATATTCTAGTTGTTTCATATATTTCTAATTGTTTAAAACAAGAGAGTAAATCTTTCCCTGTTATTCTATCTTGGTGGGGAACAGAAATCAAAGCATTTTCATTACATTATACATTTTTCTCATTGATTTACAGGATATCTTTATGTATTCTCTATAGCAGTATTAAACATATGTATTGCAAATATCTTTTTCTCATCTGATTTGCCTTTTCAGTTTTCAATAGATTTAATGGATTTTTTTAGTGCAGTCTTTTTAGAGTCTCTCATTAACCAGTGGTCATGAAGTCCTTCTCCTATGTTTTCTTTTAGATGCTTTATTATTTTGCTTTTTTCATTTGTGTCTGTGATTCATTGTGTGTAAATTTTAGTGTTTATATGAGCTAATGTTTTTTCCAAATAGATATCCAATTAATCTGTCATTATTTATTGAAAAGATCATGTTTATCCACTTGCAATTTAACACCTTTGCAAGAGCACATGTGACCGAATCTATAATCCTGGACTCTCCCTGCTGAACATTGGTGCATTTGTCTATCCTTGTACCAAAAAGACACTACACACTGTATTAAGTATGGTGAGTATTCAGTTTGATACCATGAGTCCTCCAACTCTGTTCCTCTTTTAAAAAATTGTACCACCCATCCAAGATTTCTTAACTTCCAAATTCATTTTAGAATCAGCTTGTCAATTTATATACACATAATATGCACATGCACACATACCTGCACTGAGTCTATAGGTAAATTTGCATAGATTTGTATTTTAACAATATTGATTCTCTTCTAATACATAAACCTGTATATTTGCCTACTTTTTTATTTCTTCTTTTAATTAAGCTTAGAAGTATTATTTTTTAAAAAATTACTTGTTCCATCCCTTGCATCTCTACAAACTGGTGGTTTTATCTGAAAGCTTGCTTATATTCAAGTTAAATTTACTACCTTAATTTTAAGGACAATTTTTATATTTCCTATAAAAAGTTACAGAATTAATATACATTTGCCATGATCCATTCAATGTGAGGGAAACAAAAAAGCAACATTTATCATGTACAAACCTCTGATGTCCTTTCTTTTTTTTTAAGATTTTATTTATTTATTTGACAGAGAGAGACACAGCGAGAGAGGGAACACAAGCAGGGGGAGTGGGAGAGGGAGAAGCAGGCTTCCCGCGGAGCAGGAGCCCAATGCGGGGCTCGATCCCAGGACCCTGGGATCATGACCTGAGCCGAAGGCAGACGCTTAACAACTGAGCCACCCAGGCACCCCTCTGATGTCCTTTCTCATACCAATTTAGAGTACTGTATAGTCAATCTCCATTATCTTTTTTTTTTTTACATGAATAACATCATGTTAATCACATCACAATTGAATTTGCTTTTGTCACTGAAAAATAAAACATGACTATTTATGCTACTCAAGAGATCAGGGCTATGGTGTTTTTTCATGTATATCTGCAAAATTCTACTTTCTAAGAAAGTTGTACAATACAATCAAACATTTTCCTACTGATGGACACTATGCTTGCTTCCAGTGCAAACATAATGCGCTTGTCAGGATGATTCTACATTACTGATGGACATGATAAACCATTTTTGTGGTTGCTATGGATTTAGAGCACTACATTCTATACTGTTTATAAAGAGTTGATTTTCACAGTTTTTGTTTATATATGGTTATATAATCCTTTGATTTGAGTAAATGGAATCCTGAAACCACTAAAATTTCAACTATTTTATTTCACTGTTGGTTGCATTTTGTATTTCTTTGTTTCTCTTAAGACATTTTAATATATTTCTATTTGGCTCTGAGACAGCTTAATGCCTCCATTCAGACCCTTAAATCATTATTTTTTCTATTTTGAATAAATAAAGGTCTTCACTCCACTGCACACGTCACTAAGGTTGTAGTTAAGTTTTTCATCAATCTCTTTACAGCCTGATTGAATTTTGTATTTTTTTCCATATTCTTCCCTCTTGGCAGAGCTGTAGATCTTCCAACTGAATATGTTTTGGAAATATAAGGGCACAAAAACAGTTTTATTTGGAGACTACCCAAATAAAGCTTTTGTTACTTTACTCCTTGCAGTGAGAAGGAAGCATGGCCTCAAAGGTTTGTCTTAGTTACTATGAAACCAATAAATCTAGAAGATACTTATAGTTCTTAAGATTTAAAAATCTTACTTATGAACAATTTTAAAAATAACAGAAGTAAAAGAAGCAATTATATTAATATTTGTGAGCTAGAAAATTTAGCCTTTGAACCCAAGAAGGCATTTGCAAAGATGCACTTCACACACTGTTTCAACTATTGTCTTCCTACATACTTAGACCCTCCAGTTTATTGTATCTATTTATACTAGGTATACAGTGGGTTTTGAGCTGTGTAAATCTGCTTCTAAAACAGATGAATCAAACAAAATTCATGAAAATTTAATTAACTATTTTCTTCAATTACTGTTATAAAATAATTTTTGTGTGGTGTTATTTAAGCCCCACTTGATTCCATTCTTTCAGTAGTACATGAAAGATCAAAGTCCAGAATGTGGAGACATAAAGCCCTCTTAAGGTAAAAACTCTAGGAATTAAACCTTAAATTTATGCTTCTAGTTGAAAAACATCTTACATCACCTCTTTGACTTCTTTAGTGATGAGAGATCTAAAACTGAGAATCTCTCAAATTGTCCAGAAACTGACAGTGTCATGAAGGAGACAGCTTTCCTAAGAACCCTGGATCAAACAGAAGATGATTCAACATGGACAGGTTCAAATCAAAAACCTTTATTCCAGACCAGAGCTTTCTGAATTTAGAACTCTAAATGCCAGAAGCCATTGACAGTCACATTCTTTCTTGTCTCTTGGTTATTAAATTTCTCACTCAATTGGTTTAATGTTTGTATTAAAAACTTCTCTGGAATCAGGGGCAGTTGATATATATCTGTTTGGCATCTGTCATTTAATAAAACGGAATAAAGTTAAAATGCAGATTCTGAGTCAGTTATCTCTGGGGTCAGACCCGAAATTCTGTGTTTAAACAAGCTTTTAGGGTGTACAGATGCTGCTTGTCCATGAATATCATTTTACAGAGCAAGAATCTAGAGAGAGTTTTACATTTGGTATCATAAACATGAGTTGTAAAGAAAAGTGAAAATTAGAGTTAGTACCGTTTAAGTTTCTATGTTAAAATTTCCCCTTTTAATACTATTCAGGCAGAATTGAACAAATATAAAAAGGAAACTAAAAAACTAGACATAAAAGTATTCCTTTAACTAGAATTATATCATGATTCCACATAACAAGATTTACTCATATCACAGAATCTTGCCCTTGACATGTTGTTCTTAATAATTGTATTAATCAAAAGAATGACTAACTTCTTGCCAGAAAATATTACTTCTTTATGAATCTCTGTTAAGGTAATTATCTTGCAATGCAGTAAACCCTGTCTTTCAATAAGGGATAAAACATTAATGATCAAAAAGGAAATAGCTCCAAAATTTAATTACATTTCAGGATTCTCTGCTGATTCTGGTTAGGTTTGCAAACAGATGCAAAATATCATTAAACAAATTGTGTAAGAACCAAAAAAAAAAAAAGAGAGAGAGAGAGAGAGAAAGAAAAGAAAAGCTGAGAGAATGGATCCAATACAAAGTCATGAAATTAAGTTTTAGGGAGCTATAGATATCTCTGAACTGATTGGTGATATCCTAGAAAGTTAACCATTCAACATATGTCATAATTGAGTCCATAAGACCAATTAAAGTATGCAATAAGGAAATAGCAGGCAAATTAATAAATTTTCTCTTCATATTTCCAACCACAGACACGTTCTTTATTTAACTCACAGGTTATGAACGAATAGGCAGTTAACAATCATTAGTCTATGAAATAGTTCTTGAACATCACAAGTAGGTTTGAATTTCACAAGTTGCGTTTCACCTGAGGGAGTCAAGATTATTCACCATTTTCTGATGCTAACACCTGTGATCAAAACATAAAGCTGCTATAGTAGCATTTAGCTCTTTGTATAAACACATAAGCAGAAGGATAAGTCACGAATGTGCCAATTGTTCTCTCTACTGAGAATATTAGCTAATATTCACAACATATGCACACGGAGCTTTCTAAATGCAGGTATTCTCCCTTCCAGCAAATTTAGAGTATTAAAATGCTGGTGTCTGTGATCAATCCCAAAAGGAGGAACGGAACTCAGAATTTGGGATAGCATAATTTTCTCTGCTCTTCTTTACTATGACACAGTGGAGGTTCTGAGAAAACTAGACATTCAGATTTCGCAAGCTAACTCTATGCCTTTTCTGATTAAAAGAGGCAATACTTGTATCCTTTTTCTTAAAATTTTAAAGTGGGTGAGACTCTGGTGTGCACCATTGCAGGTACGGTGTCTGTTCTTTCATCTCATGGGACATGTAGATTTTGTTTGTTTTTATAAAAATTGATATCTTTATATCTCCATTGCGTGTTTCATGTTTTATATAAGACTCTAAGTATAAACAACATCATAGGATTCATCCTATTAATAAATATGGAAGTCTTTAATAACAGATGTAGAGCTTTTGTGGTACAAATCAAGTAAAAACCCTATTTGATTAATTGCAAAATGGAAAGTCTTCAGTTCTGTAAGGCCCTAAATTACATATAGACAGAATAATTAAATCAATTAGATAGAAATGATATATTTAAAAAATCACGTATTACTTATATGTTGCTTGTATTATCTTATGATGCTTATATTATTGGGGCAATTTAAATATATTTTATAGAAAGTTAACCTGATGATTTGTTATAATTTTCTCTGATTCAGATATTTACAATACCAGCTGACATTGCATACTCAATTAAATTGAGGGAATCTGATCCCAGCTGATCCTGCCTTTTCCCAGATAGAAGTGATCATTCAAATTCATATTCGGGTATTGCTTCACTGGCATATGTTAAAACCAGAAATTGTGTGTTCTAGAACTAGGAAAAGCTCCCAGGGATATAAAAGAGATTTCTCTGACGATGATGGCAAGGTTACACAATGGGGAAAGGATCATCTCTTCAACAAACGATGCTGGAAAACTGGATATTTATATACAAAAAAATTAAGTTGAACCATTACTTTATAGCTACATAACAATTAACTCAAACTGGATTAAAGATTGAAACACAAGGCCTGAGACTAGAAACCTCTAAAAGAAAATATAAGAGAAAATCTTCACGTTATTGGATTTGGCATGATTTCTTGGATATGACACCAATAGTGCAGGCAACAAAAGGAAAAATAGGTAAATGGGACATCATACTTAAAATTTCTGCTCCACAAAGGAAGCAATCAACAGAGTGAAAAGGCAACCTACAGAATGGGTCAAAACATTTGCAGATATTTGATAAGGGGTTAATATTCAGAATATATAAAGAAGTTCTGCAACTCAACAACAAAGAACCCCAAATAATCCAATTTAAAAATAGGCAAAGGACTTGAATAGACATCTCTCCAAAGAATATATACAAATGGACAAGAAGTATAAGAAAAGATGTTCAACATCACTAATCATTTGAGAAATGCAAATCAAACCCTCTATAGGATATCATCTTGTATCTATTAGGATGGCCATTATAAAAAAAGGGGGGAGATAATAAGTTTGGCGAGCATATGGGAAAATTGGAACTGTTGTGGACTGTTGGTGGGAATGTAATTGGTCCAGTTACTATGGTAAACAGTATGAAAGTTCCTCAGAGAATTAAAAATAGAACTACCATATGATCCAGCAATCCCATCTCTGGGTATATATTCATAAAAACCGAAAATAGGATCCTGAAGAGACATCTTCATACCCATGTTCACTAAAGCATTATTTGCAATAGCTAAGAGGTGGAAGCAATATTAATGTCCATTGGGATGAACAGATAAAGTATTAGGATATGCACACAATGGAATATTATTCATTAAAAAAAATAGATATCCTGTCATATGCTACGATTTGGGTGAAACTTGAGGACATTACGCTAAGTGAAATAAGCCAGTCACAAAAAGAAGAATACTACATGATTCCATTTATATGAGTTATCTAAAGGGTCAAATTCTTAGAAACAGAAAGTAGAATGGTAGTTTCCAGTAGCTGAGGGAAGGGGGAAAAGGGGAGTTATTCAATAAGCATAGAGTTTCAGTTTTGCAAGATGAAAAGCTTCTAGAGATCTCTTGCACAACAAGATGTATATACTTAATGCTACTCTACTGTACATTTAAAAATAGCAAAGATGGTAAATTTTTATGTTACATGTTTTTTACATAAAAAAGAAAACAGAAAGGAAAAATTCTTTTACTGTCAGATAAGCTAGACATCAGGTGGATTTGGGGAAAATGAAGCTCTAAGTAGACTATTGTCTCAAACAGAGAATAGAGTGGACCTCTACTTATACATCTATATTCTCTAATTAAAGAAATAAAAATGAAAAAATAATAAACATGATATAAAGCAATGAGCAAGGTAGAACTTTACAGAAAGCCAAATTAAAGGTTATACAATTTAAAAATACTAAATTAAATACTGGACATTATCATTATGCCTTTGTGTGTTCTGAACAATTAAGGTGAAATTGGAGTTTTATAAGTTTGAAAAAATTTGAATACATTATTTTTTATGGTGCCCTAACTTCCTATGTTAGCCAAGAGATTAGTGGCAATTATTTAGAAAATACAAGCTTTTTCTCTTTGATGATTTTTCACTTAGTTTAGCACAAAATGGATATTTGAAAGATATAAAGAAATTGAATTATTCATTGTCCCCTAAAATGCTGTGATTATACAGAAATTGTAAAAAACTGATTCAAATCATGAATATGAAAAAAATTAGTAGATTTAAATTCAAAGCATACTTAATTATAGAATGGCATATGTGAATTTTAAGTAATAAGATACACATTCATTAAAATTATTTAAAACTCCAGTAATATTAAATAAATGGGCCTTTAATGCTCTGTTTTGCCAGGACTAGGAAGATAGGAGAGATAAGAAATAAACGATAAATTCTAATGTTTTAATTCTTATTTCATTTGACGTCTGTTTTTTCTTTGTCACTTTATTGTTTTTATCAGTAGGAATCTGAGTTTCATAATGACTACCATTAGTGATTAGTATGTGACGCTGTATATCTTTTCTTCAGAATAAAAACCAAAATTGCTTTGATATTAAAACATTCCAAAATTAATCTTTACATATAGTGAAAAGAGACAATTAAACACTATATTTTCCCAAACTGCTAGATGCACTTAATTGAATATACTGTATAATAATATTTTAACGTATATATTTTTGACATTAAGAAATCTTAATTTGTGGTAATTGTGTATACTTTTTTTTTTTTAAGATTTTATTTTATTTATTTGACACAGAGAGAGAGAGACAGCGAGAGAGGGAACACAAGCAGGCGGAGTGGGAGAGGAAGAAGCAGGCTCCTGGCCGAGCAGGGAGCCCGATGCGGGGCTCGATCCCAGGACCCTGGGATCATGACCCGAGCCGAAGGCAGACGCTCAACGACTGAGCCACCCAGGCGCCCCATAATTGTGTATACTTTTGAAGTGGAGTGGATTCAGCTTCTGTGAAATATTTATTTTGTAATATTTCAAAATGACTGATTGATGCCTTTTGCTGAGTGTCGTTGCTTATTTACAGAAACACCTGTTCTAAGTATAAGTATAAGCTGTTCTATGTATAAACTTTCTTGATAAAATTTTCACAATTAAATATCAATTTAATTTATTTCTTTTACAGATATGGATTTTCTAGATATGGAGTCAGGTAATACACAGTCTTTTATATTGTACTTCTCTCCCCTAGCATAATGCTTTAAAGTTCACCCATGCTGTAGTATGATTTAATAATTTCTTCCTCCTTATTGTTGACTATGCCACACAAGATTTTGTATTTTATATCGTAGATGTGATTTATGATACAGATATTCTCAATTCTGTTATATTTTCCCAAAATGCAGTAGTGTTTTTGTTTCAGTAGATACATGAACTGACTGGACTCAAAATGCAGACTATCATATCTCTGGTGGTCAGTTCAGATCTCAGTTCAATTCTCAGATCTCAGTTCAATTCTCAGATCTCAGTTCAATTCTTTAAGACTCGATTGCAAGTTGCTTTCAATCTGTCCTGCACATATGTAGGTAAGGGGTTAGGAGAGACTCACCCAAAAAGAGGTCAGAGTTTACCTGTAGTTTATATGCCTTTCTCGTCATCCCACTGCAACTGGGCTGTCTTCAGGATAAGGCCACAAGGACAGGAGCAACGTACTCTATGATTGTTACTTGCTCCGTTAGGTCTCCTTCCATAATTTGCTGTGGGTCCCCCCCCCCAACTCCAGAGCTATAGGGAGTTGCTTATTATGATTATGATTATGATTATTTTGTATCTTATACAGAATTCATAGCTGTTATTTTTTAGGAGAATCAGTGTAAACATGTTAGGAGCAGGAATGGGGAGTACACTTTAAAACATAAAACAATAATTAAAAACAATCACAGGGCAACAATCTTTTAAGTTTTGATGAGAGGGATTATTATTGTGAAAATAAAACCAAGCAAAAGAGAAACAAGCAAAAAGAAAAAGAAACAAACAACAAACAGAATGTAGATTAAGCTCTTTAGGGGCGCCTGGGTGGCTCAGTTGGTTAAGCGACTGCCTTCGGCTCAGGTCATGATCCTGGAGTCCCTGGATCGAGTCCCGCATCGGGCTCCCTGCTCGGCAGGGAGTCTGCTTCTCCCTCTGACCCTCCCGACCCTCCCCCCTCTCATGTGCTGTCTCTCTCAGTCTCTCTCTCTCAAATAAATAAATAAAATCTTAAAAAAAAAAAAAGAATGTAGATTAAGCTCTTTAATTTTGTATGGAGATAAAGTTGGTCAAAATTTTTTTGAAATATTTGGAACTTAGCATATTTAATGTGTGAGGACAATGACAACAACAATGAATATTAGTCAGTCATAATCTTTCTGGCTTTCCTATCAGCTCATTGTAACTAGGAGCTTTTTTATTCATCTTCATATGATGCTCACAGAGAGCATGCTTGAGGGATAATAGGTAGTTCATTCTTTACTAATACATGGTTTATGTTGCTGGGATATTTTTGCTAATGGTTTTTTTTAGGTGTAGTACGCAGCCTGAGGAGACTTCCAATTCCCAGCAGGATTGTTTAAGGTGATAGAGTGACATTTTGGGACGATGTTGTTATTTTTGGTAGCCTAGTCAGAAGGGACAGACACGTACAGAGGTCAGCCCCCTTCCTCACACTTCATCATTTTTCTATTTACTATTTTATTTCTATTTACTATTGCTTTCCTTTTTTTTTTTTTTTTTCCCTTTTCTCTCCCTCTGTCCCAAGTTCCATCATTGGCGTTCTTATTTTGGGGGACATTTCCTTTTCTGGTGGGAATGACCAGTAGTTGAAGAATTCTAAGCCCTGGATGTTAAGATCTAGAGTGTTTGTAAGATAAATATGATTGTAATTGTTATGATTAGATATTTCAGGGACATCTGATTGAATTCGTGGTAATTATGGATATTGGACTAACAAGGCAAGAGAGAAACCATAAATTTAACCATGTCAATAATTACTAAAACTTCTTATAATTTTTATAATTTATTCAGTACACTAATAACTATGCACTTGACTAAATATATCAGGTAAACTTTACATTTAAAAATTATAATAGCAAATTCTGGGTGGGTCAGTCAGTTAAGTGACGGATTCTTGATTTCAGCTCAGGTCATGACCTCAGGGTCATGAGAGTGAGCCCCGCGTTGGGCTCCACACAGGGGATGGAGCCTGCTTAACATTCTCCATCTCCCTCTCCCTCTCCACCCCCTCTAAAAAAATTATAATAGTAAATTCTATCAACCTATTGTTAATTTTTAGATTTTTTTGGTTCTTGTGGAATGGCTGCTATTTATTATTAGTAGTGATAGGGGAATTGTTGTTATCATTACCATCTATTATTAATACCCATCTCCACCCTCAGCTCGGCTTTTGTCATTGTATACCTCCTTAAAAGGGTTCATTTAAATACTCAACTGGAATGACTCAACTTGGACCATTTATCACGGTTCTTTAGTGCTAGCATCTCACATTCTTTTTCTTACTTTTTTTTTTTTTCCAGCATCTGCTGGGGATAGTAAATTTCTGACTGTGTGTTACTGGACTTGGTACCATGGCTTCGTTCCTGGTAGAAGTATCCTTTGGTTCTTATTTGTCTAATGGACTTTTCGATCTGCTGCTTTAACCTAGCCTGATTTTTGATATATTCTTTGTTTCTGACTTCCCTTCTTGCTTCTGATTCAAAGCTTTTCTCCCCCCAGAAATTAAATTTTCCCTCATTCCTCAAGGATTTCTCAACTTTTCTTTTCCCGAAAGCTTACTCTGCAGACACCACAGATAAAATGATCTACGTTGATTAAGTGCCTACTCTACACGTAGTAGTGAGATAAATGATATATACATAAAAATGAAAAGTTTACAGTATTCTGCTGCCACCCTCAGCACGACAGACTCCCCGATTCTAATGAGCTATGTGTTTGGTAACAGATTTCATCATTTCACTAGTTGCCAAGAGTCTACCTACCAACAAACCAGTTTTTCTTTACTATATGCTAGCAATAATTGTCTTCAGTGTCAATCACTCTATCCCGAATCACTAAATACACGGTATTGTTATTCCTATAATTATTGCTATTATTGCTATTGTATGTCAGTTCTGAATGCAGAGGGGAATTCTGAAGAAGGAATATTTTGAAAAGGATGGTACTGACACTTTCACTAAAAGGAAATGAATTATGCTAAACGTGAGTCAGAAATTTCGAGTCACAAAAAAGGAACAAATTCTGTGTGCCTTGCTAGAATTTTTCTTGCTAGTAATTATAGTATCATTCCTTTTCCTAGCTGTTTCAGAATCAATAAGATGAACCTGTTAGAACCCCTTGGTTATATAGTCCTTTCCCTGTTGCTAGCCACGTAAATTGAGGAGATCAGGGTAAATGGCAGGCAGTCATGCACAAACCAGACCCTGGACCCTTACATTTCCAGAGTCCACTCAGAGCTGAAATACCTGAAGAAAACTCATTTGAGGTTGTAATATTTTGCCATTTGACAAGATGCACACTCTCTAGGAACATGATCTTCATTTAAGACCTTCATACTTGATAATATGTGAACGAGCAAGAGGGAGCGAGGGAGAGGGAGAGAGAAAACATATTAACTTCTAGGTGTTTTTAGGAACATTTATGGCTCACCCGGTACTAATTATAATATGATTTCAAATGTGTTAAGTTAACATTTCATGAAGTCCTTTTCATATGCCAGCCTTAGCAGGTCTTATTTTTGCTTCCTGCATATTTCAGGCACTGAGATAAGTAGTTCATATTGCTTCTTTTCCTTTTATAACTTTTTAAATATGTGTGCACTCAAACATTATTTCTTAACTGGATCTGTATTGCTCCCCTTCACTCTTTAAGCTCAGATATTTTAATTGTACCATTTGCAATATATTCAAAATACAAACAGCATATGAAATGTGTCAGTCTTCACATTGAATTTATAAATAAGTCTGGTCACAGTCAAATAATTTCACACATTGCCCAGCATAAACGTCAATTTAAAATATGAGGCTCATAAATAAAATGAAAACTGTTACCCAGTGGATCTAAAAACAGTTATTATGTCAGAGTTAATCTTTGCACCAGCTCATGGTCTTCCTACACACTGTGTTAAATGTGAACCCCTAAATACCAAGGGTCCTGCATAATGAATCTTACTATGCTAAATCATTTGCACATTTAAATTGGGAAAACATCATCATCTACCTGAATGGAATTTAACCTTGTGGAAAAGAAGATAATTGTGTATTTGTAAAGGATGTCAAAATAACGTGAGATGATGCATTTTCATTGAAAGATAAATAAGGCTGTCAGGAAGACTTCTAGAATGCCTGAGAAATACCATGAAAGCATAACCATAGCCTACTGAGTCTTCCCTGCAGCATAACCAGAGCCTACTGATTCTTTTCAAGGATTGGGAAGTACTTCTGGTAGGTCCTAGACTTTGAACCACACCATCAACACCCGATCATTCACTGCACAAAGTATAGAAAACACAAGTGGAAAACAAGCCTGTACCGATGGCTGTTCAGTTTACAAAGGGGTCTGCAGGGTAAGTACATAGAGAGAGCACTATTCTACATTTTCCCAAGGAAAAGTAAAAATAAATAAATTTCACTGCTACCATGGAGTTTGCATTACCTATGCAGAAACAAATAGAATAATGTTTAGATATGCTGGTGAGGATTTGCCTGCATGCCAACACTCAGTGGCTCCACATGATGATTGTCTATATCATTATTTTTTATCAAAAATCTTTTGGGGCGCCTGGGTGGCTCAGTCATTAAGCGTCTGCCTTCAGCTCAGGTCATGATCCCAGGGCCCTGGGATAGAGCCCCGCATAGGGCTCCCTGCTCGGCGGGGAGCCTGCTTCTCCCTCTCCCACTTCCGCAGCTTGTGTTCCTTCTCTCACTGTCTCTCTCTCTGTCAAATAAATAAATAAAATCTTAAAAAAAATCTTTTATTTTTGTTGGTCATTTTTGTTTATGTCTATAATGAGAATTTGATTTTGTAAATTATACCAATAGTGAATTTTACACCTGGGGTTATTCTGATGCTCTCTGCAGAAAGCCTGTATCTTTTTAACTGTTTGGAAGTGCACAGACTCTTCTAACTTTTTGAACAATTATGGCTTGATTATTTGCAACAATTTTTGTTATGCAGATTCCCAAAGCCCCTCTGATTTTAGCAGCCATGAAAATAATGTTTTGTTGTTATTTTTAGTGGTGGTGAAGTATTTCTTCTCTTCTACTTATATATTTAAATATTACTTTCTTGAATTGTAGAATTTCACAAAATTTTTCCCTAAAAGCCATAAACTATTAATTTTGTCTAGAAAATTATAATCTCTTTCCAAAATATCCAATTATGGTTCTTTCTCTAAATTCTGATTACTTTTGTGCCTCAATATTCTCATCTGAAAAATGACATAGCACTTGTCTCATGGGTCATTTTATGAGCTAATGTATGTAAAGAATTTAGAATGGTAAGTAATTTAACTGGTTTTTAAACTGTTTTCTGACTCTTTTTTAGCAATTTACCCTAAATGCATAGTAAATACCAATGTTCTCTCCTAAGTGTTTGTCATCTTCTGTCATTTATTGAGATTTCCAGGAACCAGATACTTAGACACTTTGCATAAATTTTAATCTGTATTTTTTCAATGGTCATGTCAGGTAGGTATAATTTCCATTGTACTGAGAAGGACATTTTGAGTCTTGGAGACGTTCAATAACTTGCCTGTGGGTAAATTGTCGTAAATGGCAGCGCTACAATTCCAACTATGGTCTAGCTGATGGTCTAGCTGACCTCATAGAATGGGTTCTAAATTCTAAGTGTATTTTACCATTACCTTGCCCTTCTTCAGGCAGTGTGCATATATACACAGTGTGTATACAGAAACATATATTTTGAGTCTGTTACCTGTTTTACTGACCTAGATTTCATCAGGGTTGGTTTTATTATCCAATGTTTCAACTGATGATCGTATTTATTCCATAAGTGAACAATTTCTATTTGTTGTTATTTTAAGGAAGCAAGTGTTCTTTTCCCTTTCCCAGAGAATAGATGGCAGCTTTTTTCTAAACTCTTGCTTTCCACTACTAAAAAGATGCCACTTATTTTTCTGCTGTCTTTGCATTTTTATAATGCTGAACTTGATGATGGCTGCTAGATTTTGTTTCTTCTGCTCACTCAAGCTTGCTTGGTAAATAGGCTTTCAGGGACATGGCTCCACAATCCTGTTTACTTTGTGACAGTATAAGCTCTCAGTGCTAATGTCGGGTGGAAGGGTTAGAGCTATTGGAGGTATTTTTTAAAGTACATGTTAAGGTTAATTCTATAGTTAATGGGAAAGCTTGAAGGCAGGAGGAGAGTCACAATGATCCAGCGTCCAAATAATGACCCAAAGCTCAAATCCAGTCAGCCAGGCAAGGATCATCAATAGCATTTTGCCTGGGTTTGGGATTGAGGACTATGACAGGTGATCCAGAGCTTTTAGTCCTTTGGATTTCAGACACTTGATTTTCAACAGAATTTTCTTCTAATATTTATGATGAAAGCAGAATGTTCTAGAATCACTGTGGTTGGAGTCATATGGACTGTGAGGGTAACACTTGATTGATTCTATATCCTCAATTCTAAAAATGATAGAGATTCTTAAAGCAATGATTCTCAAATTCTAGACCTTGAAACTCTGGCTTCAGAATTATCTGAGGAGATACTTCCACTGAATCAGAATATTCTGCAGTTAGCTAAAAAGCCTTTTGAAATTACCCTAACTAATTCTATTGCACACTGAAATCTGAGAAAGAAAAATATCCTTTAAGAACATGGAATATACTCAATTATTTTTTTCTTTGGAGATATTACAAAATTTTTTTCAAATGTTTATGAGATCTACAAAAAATGATTATACAAATTCTTACTCTTCTATTTTCCAGTTAATCTCAACAAGATAATTTTATAGTAAAATGCTGTGAAGTACGAGAACATAGTGTTCAGTACTTAAAATGGAGTCTTATCATTTGCCAGTAATAATCGTTTCTAGAAATAAACAAAATTCGCTGATCTTGCTTGCAGGAATTCACTTCTCTTAATGTTTCATTCTGTTGGCCAGGAGGGCAAGAGAAAATCAGGAGAGTTAAAAGAGTTGTTAATTATTTTTCCCATTCGTTTATCATTCAAACAATGAAAAGCAATTAAGATCTTCAGTTTAAAAACTGACCTACCAGATCTTTTTGTTTTTTTAAATTTTTTATCTACATTCAATTTAGTTAACATATAGTGTGTTTTAGTTTCAGGGGTAGAATTTAGCGATTCTTCAGTTGCATATAACACCCAGTGCTCATTACATCACATGCCCTCCTTAACGCTCATCACCCAGTCACCCCATCTCCCCTCCAGTGACCCTGTTTGTTTCCTAGATTTAAGATTTGTTTCTTATGATTTGTTTCCCTCTCTGTTTTTATCTTATTTTATTTTTCCTTCCCTTCCCCTATGTTCATCCGTTTTGTTTCTTAAATTCCACATATGAGTGAAACCATAGCATCTTTAAGTAGATGCCTTTTTGTGTGGAAAGGCAATTACATTGTGTCTTAAAACATCTTTGTTTTACAGTGTCTTTCTCTTATAAATCATGTGAATATAAAACTCTATTATAGAATGTTTTCCACATTTTTTGTTGTTGTTGTTGTTGTTTTGTTTTTTGTTTGTTTTCCACATTTCAGAAGGTAGGTATGTAGTGTTGACCCTTGAGCAACATGGGTTTGAACTGCATGGGTCTACTCAAATGTGGATTTTTTTTTTTATAACTACAGTACAGTAAATGTATTTTCTCTTCCTTATGATTTTCTTAATAATATTTTCTTTTCTCTAGCTTAATGTATTGTAAAAGTACAATATACAATACGTATACAAAATGTGGTTTAATCAACTGTTTATGTTATCAGTAAGGCTTCCTGTCAACAGTAGACTATTAGTAGTTTTGGGGGAGTTAAAAGCTTTTTGTGGATTTTTGACTGCACAGAGCAGTTGGTGTGTCCAACCCCATGTTGTTCAAGGGTCAATTGTATTTCTGTAGCTATTGCATTCACTAACAATCTCACTGGAAACCAAACAGCTTGTTTTAGCACCCTGATTCTAGAAGACATACATACATATGCCTGTGTACATATACACATTATTTTATATATTATATGTGATAAAATAATATGAGAATAATTTATAATATTCACAGAATGATATAATATAGGAAAATGAAAACATAATTAAATATCTTTCGTTCCTGAATTTAGGTTTTAATTAAAGGACAGAAATTTGATAAATCCACTAATGATTAAAGGCTTTATATGAAGGTTTATATGATTTTTAACACAAATTTTAAATTTGCTGTTCAATAATAGTGTATTGTATTAGAAAGAGAACTATGTTAGAAATCAGAAAACATGGGTCCTTGTCTTGTTCTATCACTCAGGCAAATGACACTAGGCAAGTCACTTTAAATTTTCAAGTATAAAATTAAGAAACTTTTTAAAAACATCTTTAAGAAAAGATTTATTCTTGACTTCTATGGCTCAAGCCAGTTTTTTTTTTTTTATCCAGTTTAAAAGTAAGGAATCTTTCATTCTAGTTCTGATTTCCAATTGAGAGAGACAGGGTTACTATTTTAGCATAGTGAGAAAATACACATTCTATGACAACAAAAACTAGTTAAATATGCAAGGAAACTAATAACAGATATCATACTCTATTAAGATTATTCATTTAAATCTTTTAAAACATTTATTTTTTTTCCTACCACATGTTTATATATTTGTCTAATGTCTTTAATTGAAAAACTAAATCAAGTAAAGTATTTTTGCTGCATTAGGTCTAGATCATGATGTTGGACATTTATTTTTATATAATACAGAGCTGTTTTCATTGCTTTTAATTGACATCTTTTCCAAAAGTGTACTACTAAAAATTTCAAACATTCACGAAGTGAGAGAATTGTATAATATTCATATACCCACTCCCTAGATTCTACAATTAATTTTGCAGTTTTTATTTTATTAAAAAGCTCTCCATTTATTCACCTCTCTATTCATCCCTCTGTCAATATTTGTCATGTAGTTTTGATGAATATGTTTAAGTAATATGTAGTCATTGATGGGGTTTAGGGCATGCTATCCTCAAACATGGCACCTTGGCATGTTAAATATCTTAAGGTGAAGGAATTTATGAAAATGGCAGAAGCAGGAAGGTGGCTCTGACCCTCCCCTCCCTTGTCCTTCTTCCCTGAAAACAGAGATAAATATCCCATGTTAAGTGTACCTTCCCTGTACCAAGAGACACAGCATGCTTATCACCCACCACAGGGAATTTAGGGCTGAGAAGGTTGCATAAACAATATTTGTTACTTCTCCACCATTTCCTACCCCTGGTCCCAACACATTGGTTTTGTCAATCATTCACATATATATTGTTCATTTGTCTAAAAGACATAAAGCATCCTGCTCTGATTCCTTCTTGGGGTCTTCATTCTCTTGTGAGGTCTCCCATGGACATGTAACTGTTCAATAAAATTTGTATGCTTTTCTCCTATTAATTTGTCTTATGTCAGTTTAGTTTCTTAGGCTCAGCCAGAGACCCAAAGAGGGTGGAAGAGAATTTTTCCTCTCCTACAACATTTTATCCTTAAGTACTTTAGCATGTATATCATTAACTAGATTTCAATGTTTGCTTACTATTCCTTTTGTTTGTTTTGTTTTGAGATAGGGAAAATGTGTGTGTGTGTGTGTGTGTGTTCATTTTCCTGATTGTATTCTATAAATGCTGCTTTGTTCAATATAATTTTTAATGTGTTTTTCTCTAAATAAAATAGCTAAAATTTATCATTTTTTTTTGTTTTTCTTTAAGGACTTGGATGACTATTGCCTTTCCCTCCATTGTCTGGCTTTAGAGAAGAACTTTCCAACCCAAATTGCACCCAAACTATCTCAGCTTTGAAAATGGAAAATCCTTTGTGTGGATGGTAGGAATGAGAAGAGAAAAATGAGTACGGGAGAAAAATATTGAGCCACAGGCATTGTTGACACAAGAGGGAAAAGAAAGATTAGTAGGAAATGAATAAAACTTTGTAGCACTATAGTTCATGAAGAGGTACGGCAGGAAGTTTTCCACATGGTTTGTGTGAAATAAGGTGGGATCCTTGTTTCATTCAGAGATCTTAGAACTTAGACCACAAGATCCTCTCTAACTTACAAACACACAGAATGAATTTATTAGGGGGTAGTTAAATGTTTTACAGGTTCTCTGGGAATACAGCACCAGAGAATTACCATCCACGATTATACAACCAGGAAGAGTACACATGTATTACACTGCCTGACAAATTTCAGATATAATGGCACAACCACTGATGGTACTGCAGCTTACACAGAGGTCACTGAGCACAAGAACCCAAATATGGCACAATTTATAGCACAATCTCTGCCATTCTGGTTTTGAAAGCTTGAGTTGTTTCTTCCCATACTCTGCCACTCATGTAACAGAATGGATTTTTCCCATTGATCTCTTTCAAATCAATGTCTGTCTTGACTGTATCTGGTTGACAAAATCTAGTTCACATGCCATGTACTAAGGGAAAGAATAGCTGGGACAAAGAGTTACTACCTAGCTCCTACATTGGGAACGTAGAACTCATTAAATAAGGGAAACTGCCATAAAGGTTGTTCAGAAAAATATGGTGTAAATATTCATTAGAGTCTTATCATCATGATACCATTTTGTCCATGAGTGTTTTCTTGAAGGAATTCTTACTTTTTTTCTGAAATGAATGTATGTCATGCCAGCATATTTCTGCTAATCTATCAATTTGGTAATTCTTTTATATCCCTGCATACCTATGTCCTCTCACAAAATTCTGTGTTCCTCACTTCTTTTCTCTTGGAAGTTATGTTTGAAATCTATTTTAATTGGAATCAAAGATTATTATACTGTTATCTTAAAATTCTCAATTCCCAGTTTATTTCACCAATTTATACAATTACAACAAACCAAACAGATCAGTTTCTTAAAGTGTTTTTGTACTTATGCAATTCTTTCCTCCCTTCTTCCACTGTTCTCTACCTCCTCCCTCTCTCCCTCCCTCTCTCCTCCCTCTTTCTTCCTTCCTTTCTTTCTTCCTTCTTCCTTTCCCTTCCCTTCCCTTCTGTTCCCTTCCTTTCCCTTTATTCAATAGGCTTGGGGTTGATCACATGATTATAACATTAGAGAGATAAACCAAATATTTATGAATGTTACTAAACAAAATAGGTGATACAGTCCTTGAAATCAGTCATATTTCTTTTACCCCCTTGAATAAATGTGATAAAGTGAGAGAATCTGACATATCTGAACACTGAAACAGACCTCTATAGTTATTATGAAATAATCGCTTAAAAATCTTAATGTTTCAAATTTGTTCAGAAGTTAAGAACTGTACAGAATGACAAAATGCTTCCACCTAGAGTGCAGGGGATTATCTTCATGCAGTATGATAAGATGTCTCATTTTTATAAGAAAGAAGATCTAGTTACTGAATAAAAGACAGCATTTATTTAAATTTGTGAGGCTTTGAAATTATGTATTACATTTACAAAAGTTTAGTATTTAAAACAATCATGAATAACAGAAGTCCTATTCTAGACATTTTATATTTTGGAGACATAAATGAGTATGCTAGAGCCAAGAAGCAAAATATCAAAATTAATTGCTCAAGGGATTGGATGAAAAGACAGGTATATTCATGGAGTTGCTGGATCAATGATTGGCCCATTTTCCCATGGTTTATAGAATTTTAAAAGGAGAACAGAATGATAGTTATTAATCTCACTGAAAGTGAGTAGTTCAAAGATTATGAAAGAGTAAAGTTGACATAAATTTAAAAAGAAAACTGATAAAGATATTTGTCACAGAGCCAAACAAACTCAGATCTAGTCACAAGATCTTAAATATACTGATCAATGGAAAATCAAGGTAGTTTTCTTGAAATAAAAAGAAAAGTTAATGACGAGCAATTGAGGCTTAAAAGATGGTTAGGATGCTTGACTCTTAATTAAGAGATGAATTAATACACTATCGTCTTGAAGCATTTTTTAAAAGATTTTATTTATTTATTTATTTATTTATTTATTCATTTATTTATTTGAGAGAGAGAGAGTGCACGTGAACTGGGTGGGGACAGAGGGAGAGGGAGAGCAAGAACCTCAAGCAGACTCCTCGCTAATCGAGGAGCCTGATGTGGGGCTCAATCTCATGACTCTGAGATTAGGACCTGAGCCGAAATCAAGAGTCCCATGTGGCTTCCTGCTGGGGGGGAGGTGTCCTGCTTCTCCCTCTCCATCTCCCTCTGCCCCTCCTCTGACTCGTGCTCTCTCTGTTTCTCAAATAAATAAATAAACTCTTACAAAAAAAAAAAAAAAGGAGTCCGATGCTCAACCTACTGAGCCACCCAGGGGCCCCTTGAAGCATACTCTCTACTCAATCGTTTACTCTAAAACATAAGGGACATATTATAGCACTGATTAGAGAATAGTTCACTCACCCATCTGTGTTTTACGTGATCTTCTTTTTTTTAGATCCTCTATGGAAAAAGTGAAAAATATTCTAAGATACTGAATGTGGAGGTTCTGAATGGCTCTGTTTATCAAATAAGGAATTGTTCAAAACAATAAATTGACTTAGTAGAGACTAAAAGTCACTGACTCTTACATAGTTCTGGAGCAAGAAAAACTTCAGCCCCATTTTTTAAAACCTATTTGCAGCCCCAATTCTTAAGTGGAGAATTATGACTCCTTCTCCTGCAACCTGCTCCAAATCCTGGGGCATAGCTATGTTCTGTTTGCGGATTCTAAAAAAGTACAAAGTGAAACAAATTGATTTTATGCTGTAGCTGAAATCTAAATTATATTATTTTGTTTTGGAAGGGGTCCTGTTTATATCTACCCTAAAACTGTAATCATTAAGAATGAGGAATTTTTCATCCCTGGTCAAGGAGTCAGGTGTCTGGGGTTCTGGGCTCTGTTTACCACAAGCTTTTGGGTATTGAACATTCTGCTTGGGACTTCAGAATCTAATCTGTCAAAAACAGGCCAATTTGAATTACCTGATTTCTAAGTTTCTTTCTTGATTAAATATACTCTGTTTATTTGCTCCAACAGAACCATTAATTCATTAAATATTTATTGAGCATCTATCTACTAGATGCCAAGTACTCTGTGTCTAGGGATATAACAGTGAAATACAGAAGATACTTCTCTTCTAATGGAGCATAAATTGTAGTTGGGAAAACCACCCTACTTACTTTCTTATAGTTAAGAGTGATATTTATTTTTTAGAATATTTATTAAGTTCCATATGTACAAAATTATTTTCCATTTTTATTTGCAAAGCACCTTCAATTTTTATCATCATAGCTTTCATGGCAACTATGATAATAAAATTTGATACATAGAGTAATATGTCTCAAAACCTCAGCGCAGTCTGTATCTTCTCCTTCCCCTGCCCTACATATCAGTTTGATACCTGCTTCTAAGTTATGTCATCCTAACACTGAAATGTTTCTTCATCTGGAAACTAGTTATAGTGCCTCAGTCTTGTGCCAGTCATTGTTTATGGCTTCAACTCTTCTTTCTCATTCTTGCTGTTTCTATCCTCTACTAATCTAATAACATCACAGTTGGTCTCCTTGACCATTGATCCTACACACTATAACTTGAAGAACATTCTTAATACTTAACCCTAATTATGTTGTTCCCTAATTTAGAAAGCATCAGTGTTTCTTAATTTCCTTTGAGATACAGTTCAAAATTCTTAGGTTGGTGAAGAAAATTCACCTTACCTGGAAGTCACTGAGCTATCAGCATCATTACATTATCTCTGTGGGAAGGCTAGACTTTGGCTACATGAGTAAAAGGAAGAGCAAAGTGATGTATTTACTTGCTGAATACTATGTAGGAACTAGTGTAGGAGTAATATTTCTTCTGGGGAATGTGCTAGGGATGTGGTTCTAAAATTTCTTTGTCAGAATCCCTTTAGACTCCTGTAAGTTATTAAGAGTTTTGTTTATGTTAGCTACATCTATCAATATTTAAAGTATTCAAAATTAAAACCTGAATATATTAAAAATATTTAGTTATTAATTCATTTAAAAACTAACAATAATAGGGGTGCCTGGGTGGCTCAGTCGGGTAAGCATCCGACTCGATTTCAGCTCAGGTCATGATCTCATGGGTTGTGGGATTGAGCCCTGTGTCAGGCTCCTTGCTCAGTGGGGAGTCTGCTTGAAAGATTCTCTCCCTCTGTCCCTCCCCCTGCTCATGCTCACTCACTCTCTCTAAAAATAAATCTTAAAAAAATAACAATAATAAGTACATTACATGGTAAGGTAAATAACATTTTTATGAAATTTAACTATATTTTCCCCAATAATTAAAATAATAAAGGGAAGAGTGACTCTTTTACAGACCTGTGAAATGTCTGGCTTAATAGACTAGAGCTGAATTGTCATGTCTGTTTTCTGCATTCAATCTGTTGCGATATATTGTCTTGGTTGAAGTACATTAAGAAAATCTGGTCTCACACAGATATGTAGTTGGAAAAGGGAGGAGTATTCTAATAGCCCTTAAGATAATCAAGAATATTTATATTTCTCCTTAATACTCTATCAAAACTTGATTATTGGTAGTTTCTTAAAGGCCGGAATCTGAAATCATATAAATGAACTTTTTGTGAAAAAGTGATAGTCTAATAGACAAAGAATGTCAATATTATTATGAAAATAATTTTTACCTGAAAGGGCCTTGAGAACCACAATGTAGGAAATAAAAAATAAACGGATGCATTCATCAGAATGACTGAGACTACAGACTTCAGTTTCAGAAAAAGTTCTGTTCCTCACTTATATGCTATATGGTGTAGAATAGTTTATGAAACTTGTCTAGGCAAGATTTCCTCCCTTTCAAATCGTAATGATTATAATAATAATATTAATTTTAAAGAGTTATTATGATATTTAAATGATGAGACAATGCATACAAAATGCTTTGGCAGTGTGCTTGCTATATTATAAAGTCACAGTAAATGTTAACCATAATTATTATAAATGAATACTTAATATGTGACAGCAATCAAAAATCAGTAAATGATTGAAAATTGTATAAGAATGTAAGTTAAACGGGGCGCCTGGATGGCTCAGATGGTTGAGCATCTGCCTTCGACTCAGGTCATGATCCCAGGGTCCTGATATCGAGTCCCGTATCGGGCTCGCTGCTCAGCAGGGAGCCTGCTTCTCCCTCTCCCTCTGTTGTTCCCCCTGCTTGTGCTCTTTCACTCTCTCTCTCAAATAAATAAATAAAATCTTAAAAAAAAGAATGTAAGTTAAACAATCTTATGTATGTGATCTATATTTTGGAAAAAGGTTTCCATCTTCTTGGCTAAAAACTCAGGGCATCTTCAGGAGTAATAAAGTTTCCAGAGCATCCATATGGCCCAGAGTAGGACTGAATTATCACAATAAAAATGGCTCAGTGAAATAAAAATCTTAGCATGCCTGGAAAGAAGATTTTTGCCTCAAATAGAAACAAAACAAAGCAAAATATGTTTATGTAGTTATAAGAGGAACTAAACCAAAAGAATGAAAAAAAAAAATCCTCAACCGCACTGATTGCAATGAAACTGAGTTGGACCATGTTTGCCTTGTTTGAGAAAAACATTTTTCTATCCTTTTATTACCACATGCAGTGAATAGTCCCATGTGATTAACAAAATCATCTTGAAACACTGGCATGTGTTGGCCACAGATGAAAAATTAAATGGCATTTTTAAATTCCCACCCCTCATCTCATTTAAGAGAGAATGTTGTTGCACTTGGACTCCAGTCCGTCTAATCAGGCGGCACATTTCCTATCACGTCTAACACCTGGCTGACTCCCGTGTGCCAACTGTGCCCAGTGCAGTGATCTGTCTGGAAGTAATTATTTCTATCACCCACATAAGGGCAGGGGCTGTGAGACTCATCACATGCTTACCTTTTACACAGACTTCATTTTTCATTTTAAATGCCTGTGTGAGTTGGCCCACGTAGATTCACCTGAGTCCCTAAAAGGGAAATTTCCCAAAAAATTTAAGCTGGAACGAGAAGTATCAGATAAGCAAAGTACCCTCACCAGTTACTCAATCTTTTCCATAAAGCAAATATACACATAGAATTTTGATATTGACATCTTTTTTCTAAGTAAATGGATATCAGCTGTATTCATGCCATAATGATTTGCCATAGTCCTATGTTTTGAATTGACATTTTTTTCCCCCTTATGATAATATGTCCTACAAACAAGGAGCCACTCATGGCACTGTCCTATCCTTATTATAGAATTTGATCTAATTTTGGTGTATGTGTGAATTCTTTTTCTCTCTCTTTCTCAAATACATGCATTATAGAAAGATAATAGGTAGAGAGATAAATTGATATAGATATAATATTTTTGGAATCAATATAACTGTACAAACTTAAATCCTCCACACTGACATTACAATGTTCAAATACTTTTCCTTTTGCTAAACCTTTGTGTAACAGATATCGATTAAATCATCTCCTCTTTCAGGACCCTTGGGTATTTAGATTACTCTATCTTTGGAGTCTTGTTCTGGCATTCAATCAATGCATGCAAGAGAATATGTTGTATCATATTTAGCAGACTAAGCTCTCTGAGGAAAGGATTAGTGAATAGTTACTGAGTACATTTTAAAAGCAGATTTTTCTCTGTAATATCTATGCCTATTCTTGGAACATATAACCGGATATGTTCAAAATACAGATGCAAAAAGGAGAGATGTCCTAAATAAAGTGTATTCATCTGATCTGCATATTTTGAAAGACCCGATTCTTCCCTGCTTTCATATTTTATTTTTATATTTTAATTGAAGCTTTGCATAATTTAAGAGTGAGATGGATAATCAATACAAAGATCAATTCAGCACTAATCCATGCATGAGATCACTAGGTTTTCTTGGCAAAATGCTGCAGAAAACTAGTTTAGTGTCTCCAATTGAGATAATCTATTAAAATCGCTTTTAATAATATATAAGCAAGTACAAATATATAATATAAGGGAAATCAGAGGAAGAACAATACACTCTTATGTGAAATTAAAAAGTGATAATTTTATGTAGTAATATTAAATTATATGTATATTAATAAATTGGAATTCCAGTAAAGAAAATACCAATCCCGTGTAGGCTCCCACCATATTCTATTTCTAACCTGGTGTTCTCTGAATCCTTCCACCACAGGGCCACTCATCTGAAAGCACTCTCACCTTGATTTATTGTCAAAGAGAGAAAGTGGCCGCCTGTTTGAGGCAGACATGTAATAGGGGCATTCTGCTGTTAACCACATAGGGAGAGACCATTCTGACATTAGCTACTATCTTCTCTGACCATTAGAATTCTATATTCACTGAAAGGAGAAGGAATTCCATGACAACAAATGGCATAGCTGACTTTCAGCTCAGGAATCACATCTCAGGAGATTTGAGTAGTGAGATTGCATTCCAATTTGAACTATATATTCATATATTATGCAGAAAAAATATATATAATGAAATTTCATTTTGCTGGGTATAAATTATGGTATAGAAGGAGAATTTGCTTACCAGTATTCTAATATTGTTGGACTTGTATCCAAAATACAAATTTAATATATCAAAAAATATAATAGCTATAGAAATGGAAACTAATTAGTGGTTTCCAGGGGTTAAAATGGAATATGGTGTGAAGAGAGTGGAGTGGTTATTGAAGAACAATAAGAGGGATTCTTGTGGTGTTGGAAGTACGATTCTTCATCTTGGCTGGGGTGGTGGACACATTAACGTACACATAAGGTAAAATTGTATAGAACTAAATACATACCCTACATACATACACACAAATACAAATCAGTACAAGTAAAACTGAGGAAATCTGAACAAGATCAGTGGATGGTATTAATGTTGATATCTTAGTAGTAAAATAGTACTATAGTTTGGCAAGATGTTATTATTGAGGGAAACCAGCAAAAAAGTACTCAGGATATCTCTGCAGTATATATTACAACTACATGTGAATCTATAATGTCTTTAAATAAAAAGTTTTAAAGAATATAAAAATATTCTAGTTTCTGGTATAGGATATAAAGAGCTTGGAAGGCCTCACTTCCATCTTCACAATGAGAAAAAAGCTGAGTAAACTGAAAACCAATAACTCTTCTGAGATCCTTTAGAGAATAGAGATCACATGGCCAACTGCTGCCCTCCACATCGATGAGATAGACAGGCAGAGAGAGAATCACAGCTTACCAGAGTAGCAGTCCGCAGACAGAAACCATATCTGGAGCCAGTACAGGGTTAAGAAAACTTAAACTGCATTAATGAATTGCTGGGGGTTCCATGTGGACAAGATGAAAATTAAAATCCTGGGGAGGATCAGTCATAGGGGCCCTCACACTTCCCTGAAGTTTGCTTTCAGGAGCCCTACCAGGCTTTCACAGTGAAGATCAGTGGAAAATGCTCTTGTACTTCCAGTAGGGAGAAGACAAAAGTCGCCATTTTGAAATATGCCCAGAATATTATGTACTCCTTAACGAAGCCTGCCTACAAGCGAAACTATTTTTTTAAATGATTTTTTTAAAAAGATTATTTATTTATTTATTTATTTTCCAGAGAGAGAGAGACAGTGAGAGAGGGAACACAAGCGGTGGGGGGGGGGGGGGGGGGTGAGAGGGAGAAGCAGGCTTCCCAATGAGCAGGGAGCCTGATGCGGGGTTTGATCCCAGGATCCCAAGATCAAGACCTGAGCCACAGGGGGACGCTTAATGACTGAGCCCCCAGACACCCCCAATTGAAACTATTTTACCAAACCCTAAGCAACTGGGGTCTCACCAGAGCCTAACTAACCTACATGAACGGAAATATATAATTTTAGCACCCTTTAGTCTTCCAGGTGGGGAAGGGAAATATCCAACTGCAGCTGCCTCTGGCCCTCCAGTTTCACCTACAGGGGCAAATAAAATAAAACAAAGCTAAGACACACTTAGGAAGGTCACAGCCCAAGAACACAGACTCACTAAAAGAATGAGGCCTAATCATAAGACTATAAAACATTTCTCCTCTCCCATATCTTACAATCACCTCGGTGATGTTCTTCCATAATAACAGGGTAATACAAGTGAAGAAACTACGCATCTTGGACATCATTTAAGAAATGTCTAGGGAAATCCAAAGACAACAGTGGGTACAAAAACAAGGACCCCTGAAGTGCCTCTGACACCACAGCTACAACAAAAAGTGAGCACAGCTTAATTCCTAGTCAGATAAACATAAAACTTCACACTAAAGACCTATTTACCTCAGTTCCTTTTACTTGATACATCACATCAGGCTTTCAGCAAAAAATTAACAAGGCACAAAACGAAAAGACAAAATGTACAGTCTGAAAAGACAAACTAATCAGAACCAGATTCAGGTAAGACAGAAATTTTGGAATTCTCAGACTGGGAATTTAAAACAACTGTGATTAATATAAGGAGAGGGCTCTAATAGAATAAGTAAACAACACAAAAGAACATGCATAATGTAAGCAGAGAGATGAAAACTCTAAGAAAATCAAAGGAAATAGTAGAAATGAAAAACACTGTAACAGAAATTTGATAAGCTCATCAACAGACTTGGTATGATTGAGAAAAGAATCAGCGAGCTTGAAGAAATGTCAATAGAAAGATCTATAACTGAAATGCAAAAAAAAAAAAAAAAAGGTTGAAAAAAATTGAACGAAATATCCAAGATTCATAGGACAACCATAAAATGTACAACATATGATAGTAGAAATACCAGAAGTGGAAGAAAGAGAGAAAGGAACAAAAGAAATGTTTGAAGTAAATAATAGCAGAACATTTTCCAAAATTAATAACAGGCACCAAACTAAAAATCCGGGAAGCTCAGTAAACACCAAGCAGGATAAATACCCCAAACATCTATACTTAGGCTTATAATATTCAAACCACAGAAAATCAATGACTAAGAAAATTTTGAAAGAAGTCAGGGACAGAAAAATATATGTAATATAGAGGAGCACGGATAAGAATTATATTGGACTTCTCTTCAGAAACTGTGCATACAAGAAGAGAGTGGAGTAAAATACTTAAAATGTTGAAAGAAAAAAACTACCAACCTAGAATTCTATATCCAGTGAAATTACCCTTCAAAAGTAAAAGAGAAAAAAGACTTTCTCAAACAAACAAGATTTCAGGGAATTTATTACCAGTAAGAAGTGTTAAAGAAGTTCTTCAGAGAGAAGGAAAATCCTACAGGTCAAAAACTCAAATCTACATAAAGAAAAGAAGAGCATTAGAAAAGAAATATGTGAAGATAAAATATAATCTTTTACATTTTTATTCTTAATTTATCTTTCAAATAACAATGGATAATAAAAGGGTAATAAAGGAAGATTATGAACAACTCTGTGCCCCAAAATTTGATAACCTAGATTAAATGGACCAACTCCTTGAAAGATACAATCTACCAAAACTCATAAAAGGATAAATAGATAATCTGAATCATCCTATATCTTATAAAGAAATTGAATTAATACTTAACAAACTTCCAAACCTACCAAGCCTACCAAAAAAGGGCTCACTGGTGACTTCTACTGAATATTTAAGGAAGAAATTATGCCAATTCTCTACAGTCTCTTTTGGAAAATAGAACCAGAGGGGAAACTTAGTAATTCATTCTGAGGCCAGCATTACTCTTATATCAATACCAGAAAAAGACAGTAAAGAAAATAATACTATAGACTAATATCGCTCATAAACATAGATGCAAAAATCCTCAACAAAATGTTAGCAAATTGAATCAAACAATGGATAAAAATAATTAAACACCACAAATAAGTGGGATTTATTCCAGATATGTAAGACTTGTTAAACACTTAAAAAGCAATTCATGTAATTGATTAAACAGACTAAAGAAGAAAAGTCACCTGATCATATCAACAGTTGGAGAAAAGCTTTTGACAAAATCTAACGCCCATTCATGACAAAAACTATCAGCAAACTAGAATAGAGGGGAACTTACTCACCTTGACAAAGAATATGTGCAAATCACCTATAGCTAGCATTATACTTAATAGTGAGAAACTAAATGCTTTCTTGCTAAAATCAGGGTCAAGCCAAGGATGTCCCCTAAATCACTGCTTTTCAACACTGTACTGTAAGCTCTAGCTAATACAATAAGACAAGAAAAAGAAATAAAACACAGATTGGGAAGGAAGTAATAAAACTGTCTTTATTTACAAATGACATGATTTCTCTGTAGAAAATCCCAAAGAATCAACACCAAAAAGCTCTTAAAACTAGTAATTGATTACAGCAAGTTTGCAAGGTACAGGGTTAATTTATGAAGACAATTGCTTTCTTATATAACAGCAGTAAACAATTGGAATTTGAAATTAAAAATACAATACCTTTAGCGCTAAAAATGTGAAATACTGAGGTATAAGTCTAATAAAATAATTATAGATTTCTATATGAGAAAAACAATGAAATTCTGATGAAAGAAATAAAAAAAGATCTAAATAAATGGAGATTCTCTACACATGGATATGAAGACTCAATATTGTTAAGATATTAGTTTTTTCCAACTTGATCTATACTTCCAGTGCATTGTTAATTTGAATCACAGTAAGTTAATTTATGGATCTTGACAAACTGTCTCTGAAGTTCATATGGAAAGGCAAACAACTCAGAATAGCCCACAAAATATTGAAGGGCAAGAACAAAGTTAAAAGACTGACATTGCTCCAACTTTAAGACTTACTTTACAACAACAGTAATCAAGAGAGTATGACATTGGTGAAACAATAGACAAAGAATGGAATGGAAGAGAATAGAAAGCTTAGAAATTGACCCACCCAAATATAGTCAACTGATCATTAACAAAAGATCAAAGGAAATTTGATGGCGAAAGGACAGTCTTGTCAACGACTGACTGAAACAGCTGGACTTCCACATGCAAAAAAGAATTTAGACATAGA
This sequence comes from Phoca vitulina, assembly GCF_004348235.1. Taxonomy (NCBI): domain Eukaryota; kingdom Metazoa; phylum Chordata; class Mammalia; order Carnivora; family Phocidae; genus Phoca; species Phoca vitulina. Next base: position 5,646,370 of record NW_022589778.1, read on the forward strand.
TTTTACACATTTCATAAAAGTTAATTCAAAATGAATCATAGATCTAAATATGCAACATGAGACTATAAAACTCTTAGAAGATAACACAGAATAAAATCTAGATGACTTTAAGTTGATGAGTTTTTAGATAAAACACCAAAAGCATGATTTATGAAAGAAAAAATTGATAATTTGGACTTCATAACAATTGAAAATGTTTGCTCTATGAAAGACTGTTAGGAGAATGAAAGCACAACTCATAGACTGGGAGAAACTGTTTGCCAAAAACACCTCTGATAAAGGACTGGTATCCAAAATATACAAAGAACTCTTAATCTTAGCAATAAGAAAGCAAACAACCCAATTAATAAATGGGCAAAAGATCTAAACAGATACCTCATCAAAAAAATAAACAGATGGCAAGTAAGCATATGAAAAGATACTCAAGATCATATGTCATCAGGGAATTGCAAAATAAAATACCAATGCTACACCTCTATATACCTATGAGAATGGCTAAAATCCAAAACACTGACAACAGAAAATGCTGGTAAGGATTTGGAGCAGCAGGAACTTGCGTTCATTGCTAGTGGGAAGAACCATTTTGGATGGCAGTTTGGCAGTTTCTTAAAGAGAATTATACTCAAGAATTATACTCATTGGTATTTACCCAAATGAGTTGGAAATGTATGATCAGACAAAAAGCTGCACATGATTGTTTATAGCAGCTTTGTTCAGAATTGCCAAACTTCGAAGCAACCAAGATATCCTTCAAAAGTAATGGATAAACAAACTGGTACATCCATACAATGGAATATTATTCAGTGATAAAAAGAAATGAGTTACCAAGCTTTGAAAAACATGCAGGAACCTTAAGTGCATATTGCTAAGTTAAAGAAGCCCTTCTGAAAAGACACATATTGTACTTCTCCAACTGTATGACATTCTGGAAAAGGCAGAACTATGGAGACAGTAAGAAGATTAGTGGTTGGTTGTGGTTTGGGTAGAAGGAGAGATGAGTAAGTAGAGCACAGGGGATTTTTAGGGCAGTGAAACTATTTGCACGGATACTCTAATTGGTGAATGCATGTCATTAAACATTTGTCAAAACCCACAGAATGTGTGATACAAAGTGAATCCAAATATAAACTGTGGACTTGATTTAATAGTAATGGATCAATATTGCCTCATCAGTTTTAGCATATGTACCACACTAATGCAAGATGTTAATAATAGGAGAAATTGTGTGTTGGGGGAGTAGTGAGAGAATATTTATAAGTTCACTGTACTTTTTGATCAATTTTTCTATAAACCTAAAATGGCTCTAAAAAATCAAGTCTATAAAAAAGTGTAGTAGCTTAAATTTCACATTAAATAGGAAGATAAGGGATTATACTCCAGCAAGTACTTGATTATACATACCAGAGCTCTTTGTTTATGAGATCCTGAGGAAGATATTATTTTTTCATATAACACCTTTACATACATAAACAGATGAAGCATAACTGTAAATCAAATTACTGCTAATGAAGGAAAAGCTTGCTATTTGGTACTATGGATACAGAAGAAAAGGGCACAGCTTTTAAAAATAGGCATCATAATATTTTTAAATTACTGCTATTCTTTACAGTGAAATATGTCTCAGAACATGTTTAGTTTGATAATTTTTAAAAATTGGAAAAATAGAATTAAAAACATCACATATGATGTAGAGAAAAGAATTAAGAAACATATTTAGACTCATAGAGTAAGATAGATATTGCCACCCCTAAATTTTTCATGAAAATGCAAGACTGTATTTCAAAGAAGCATCAGGTAATAGGGTATAGATTCAAATCCAGCACATTTCATCACAAGTTGGTTTCTTTCTTTCTTTTTTTTTTTTTAAAGACTTTATTTATTTGACAGAGACACAGCAAGAGAGGAAACACAAGCAGGGGGAGTGGAAGAGGGAGAAGCAGGCTTCCTGCTTGAAGCCTTGTGGGGCTCGATCCCGGGACCCTGGCATCCTGACCCTAGCCGAAGGCAGACACTTAACGACTGAGCCACCCAGGCTCCCCACAAGTTGGTTTCTTTTCTACCTTTTGTGGACCAAGAGAGATGAGATGTACTGAGAATTTAATTTATGCCAGTCTCTAATGCTATGTAATTTGATATGATTATTTTATTTCAGCATCACAAAAATGCTGAAATATGAGTTGAGTTGTTTCTTTTAAGCAGATGAAAAAGCTCAGTAAATTTGTGAGCATGGGATTTAAATCTAACTTATTTCACCTTTAAAAGGTATATGCAACCATTATTCCCTGACTCTTTAGTAATTTATTTATTTAATTAATAATGATAATCTTAGTTTTATGTACAACAAATTACATTCTTTGGAATCTGCCATGGGTTAAACTTATTATTGTACAAACCTGAAAGTCAATAAAGCTACGAACACATATCAAGTTAAGAGATTCTAGAAACAACCACTATTTAAAAATAAAAATAAGTTCTACAAGAAAGTTGGTTTCATATCGTTAATCTTATGAAGGATATAAAATTGGATCTGTAACTTCATTATATACAAAAGATCAACTGCAGGTAGCTTAAGGATTTAGATATTAAAAATTTTTTTAAATATCAACTTTTAGAAGAATATAAAACTTTTTTTTTGTAATAGTGCAATTATCTATTGCTACACAACAAACTACTCTAAAACTAAGTGATTTAAAACAGCAATTTATTATTATCTCTACAGCTGGTTAGTTCTTGCTTGAGATCTATTGTGGTTATAGTGGATGGACAGATAGTGGATGGGCTGGAGTTTTCTGAAACCTTCACTTGGCGAGACATCCAAGATGGCTCACTGACCTAAACAGCAACTGATTCTGACTTTGGTAGGGAGCTCAGTAGAAGCTATCCCCCCAAAGTGCCTACAGATGGTCCCTCCTTGTGGCTTGGGCTTCTCAGAGACTGGTGGTTGGGATCTGGAAGTTAAGTGTTCCAAGTGGGAACATTCCAGGAGACTTATTTTGTGTCCTAGCCACAGAAATTCTGGAAGGTCACTTCTGCTCAGAAAGTTGCTAAGGCCAGGCCAGCATAGATTAAAGGTCAACGGAATTATATTCCACTTCTCGATCAGAGAAGAATGAGATCACATTACAGAAAACTATGTGGAATGAGACTTCTTGTGCTCATCTTTGGAAAACGCAATATGCCAACGATAGAGGAGTCCTTAACTTAGATAAAACAAAAGTACTAACCATAAAAGAATATATTCAACTACATTAAAATTAAGACTTCATGTTCATTATGGTACAATCATGTTAGAAAATAATTTGTTATTATCTTGAAAATGTGAGCCTTCCCACATACATACCCTATAACTAAAAAATTCTTTACTTAGGTATTTACCTTCAAAAGACACTTGCACATTAATAATTAGGAGATGTGTCTAAGAATGTTAATAGCGCTTTGTCCCTAATAGCAAAAACCTTGGGAAAAACTGAATGCTAATGAAAAATGGGTAAATAATTTGTGATAGATTCATTCCCACAATGAAATTACTATAGTAGTGAATGGAAGAATATTAGTATTGTATTAGCATTAATAAAATATTGAGAAAAATGAAGTTAGGCCCAGAAGACTATATAGTATGGTATTAATTTTATAAAGTTCAAAAATAAGCAAAAGAAACATATTGCCAAAAACCTTCAAATCAAGATAAATAATATTTTAATGTAAAATTAAAAAAATAAAAATCAGTGTAAAAAACCCAAACAAAATATCAAAAATTTAAATAGAGACAGTGGTGTGTCTAGCCAAATTGAAGCCTGAGGCAAAGAAAAATCTTTAAATTGGTAAATTCCATATTAAATTGGTAAATCTCGCCCCTCCCATTTTAAACACAATTCAGTGGTATCAATTAAATTTAAAAATGTGCATTACTTTTGATACGTGCTCCTAGGAGTCTATTATAAAGGAATATTTGCATATGTACACAAAGGTATATGGACAGTGACATTATCTGCAATAGATATACTGATAATCATTGAAACATTATACATTCTTCAATATGAAAGAAAATAAATGATATATAAAATCAATAAATTATTGGCATATAAAACAATATCCAAAGCATATTATTAAGTAACAAAGTCCAAAATGTGAATTATCTTGCCTGTAATTTTTTACTTATGCATATACAGAAAAATTAACTAGAAAAATCTACATCAAACTTTTAACAACTGTTACCCATGGGGAAAAGACTGACAGACTGGGGGTGAAGAGGAACATTCCCATTCTTCTCAATGACTTAAATCTCATTGGAACTTTTTGCAAAGGGGATATATTACTTGATAATTAAAAAGAATAACTATGAATTAGCATTATAAGGAAAAGAAATTGCAAAAAATGATGGTAACTAAGAATACTGAATTAGGGACAGTGTTTTTCTTTTGCTGATCACCTGAGATCAAATGACATTTCATGGAAACCATATCACTTATTAAATTCTCCTCATTTGCTAGGTTTTCTAGAGCAGAAAAATTCAAGACAGCTTTTGGCTAGTGGAAGCTTTTAAGAAGTGAATCAACACTATCTCGAGTGTTGGGATGTATTTAACAACTTTGTCAGAGGTCTGTAACTGGTCCCCTCATTCCTCACCAGTATTTGTACATCTGTGCTGATAACGAGGTTAAACATAAGCACAAGAGGTCCCCACTTTCCTTCTAAAAAAATAAAGCTTTTGACACATTATTATTTTTTCCCCTAAATTATTTTGGTAAAGAAAGTCAGATCCTAAATCTGAGGAAAGGAAAGTCCCAATGATTTGAAGTCTTTTCATAATACAGTTTGTGTTAGACCTAGAAATTCATAATTTCAATTATTCATTTAGACTAGTAATAATAATTAATATAATCAACACTCATTGATTTATATTCCAATGGAAATTCTAGAGTTTTCACTGATACACTTTTAATAAGATATAAGAGAAAATAATGTGAGAATAAGATGGAAATCATTCTAGTCACTCATATTTCTTTTAGGAAAGGAATAGAGTTTCTCCAGTTGTTGAAGAAAGGGAGATACCAGTCTAAATGTGTGGTAGAAACTGGGACCCCAGTTGTTTTGATATCTGAGAGGAACAATTTCCTTGTTTCTACATTTCTACAGCAACTCGGGGAGGAAAAGAGAAGGAGGGGAAATGGAGATTGAACTAGTAAGATGGGAAAGACTGGAAGCTATATGACACCATCACATTCAAAGTCACATTGCCCAGGGGCAAAGAAACCTTCAGTAAAATTATCAAATTAATTTCCTTGAGGGAATTGATGACAAGGCTGGAATTTACACCCAGATTGATTTGGGGTAGAATACAGGCAGCAAATACATACTGATAACAAGAGCACCAAGAGAAAAAAAAAGTTAGAAGTGATTTCCTAGAATTCACAGAATTTACAACATTGTGTAATGTCAATTCACATCAAGTTTAACTAGATCTCCAAAGGCCAGGGGGTTCCCAGACAGTACTTGAGTTACTATGCTATTAAAAATGTTTAAATGTTATGCACATAGGTAATTTTCCCCCTTCCTAGCCCTGGAAAGTTCCAAAAGTGGTAAGTCCATATCTAATTAAAGTAACTCCATGTTTCCTGACCACTCCCAAATTTAAATAACTCTTAGCTGAAGTCTACAAAACCACGGGGAAATGCACCCAGATCAAATTAAGCTGATTAGAAAGAGGATTAGGTGGATATCTATGACCCTATCTATTATTTCCTGAGGAGTTGCTATCTTCATCTCTAGACCTTGACTGTTTTATCTGGATGATAACGTTCTACCCAAAGGACCAACACCATCTTTCTGTGACCCTGGAGTCTGGGACAACACTGAAAAGAATGAGTTATCTTCAGGGTTTAGCACAAGTTAGCAAGCGTAGGGGATATGCTAGAAACATTTAAGTTTTCTCAGGTCAAGTCACAGAGTTTCTGGAACCATGTTGATTGCTCTTAACTTCCTCCAAGCCTTTCAATTTTTTCTTAAGATTTATTAGAGAGAGAGAGAAAGAGAGCGAGAGGGGGAGAGACAGAGGGAAAGATAGAATCCTCAAGCAGACTCTGTGCTGAACAGGGAGCCTGACCAGGGGCTCGATCTCACAACCCTGAGATCATGACCTGAGCTGAAACCAGGAGTTGGACGCTTAACTGAATGAGCCACCCAGGCGCCCCTCCAAAGCTTTTTATAATGCTTCCAGGTCATATTTCATGCCACATACTAGGCATTCATGTGCTATAGTACAATAAACAACTCAAGTTTGCACTGAGCGTTTCTGAGTTTAAATTCCTACTTTGCCGCGAGCTATCTATGTGACCATGCACATATTACTTCCCTGAGTCTCAGTTTCCTATTCTGCAAAATGGAGAAAGATTATCTATCTCACATGGATGTTGTAACAGTTAAATGTGATAATTTTATAAAACTGTTTTACACAGTGTCTAACGCAATAAGTAGCCAAGAAGCAGTAAATATTATGTGTTTGGTCAAGTTATGGTCAAGTCATATACACAACTTATGAGTCCATTCTTTCCTATTTTTCTATATGGGAGGGAGTCTAACATTTTTAGAAGTGTCATAGTAAAACTACATTTTATATCATACACCTATGTTCATCTACCTATCTATCTATCTATCTATCATCTTTGTCTCTATGTGTTTTTAACTTTCTATTGTTTACCCATCTATCTATTTGCCATTTACGTATTTAACTCAATTCCTATCTGTACATGTCCCATCTACCTTTTCCAGGTTCCTATTCTGAAGGAATATTCTAGTCTCAGGCTCATATTTCCATGTCCATCCAGCTGAACACTCACATATGTCAAATAAGGAAAGGAGTCCAGAGAACAAATGAAAAAGTTCAGTTTGGAAACATTTCCTTTGGTCCAATATGAATGAATTGCATTTGGAGTGAAGTTGGCAGTGACAACAGTCACTTCAACAGCAAGGAATATTTTGTTCCTTTTTACTCAATTGTTACACTTGGAAAGAAAAGGGGGAAAATATATCTCTTACTTTTTCCAGACCATCAAAACTCGAATAGAGTCTGTGCACTCACAGGGATAGATCTTGGGTTGGCCAGTTGTCCCCTGCTTGTGGATAGCGGAGTAACAACTCTCCGGGTTCCATCAACCTAAACACACCTAAAAACATGCTGTCAGATTAACACGGCACCTGCTCTGTCAAATATGTCTCCAGCCATCTGGAATGCAGCATAACCAAGTCCTTGACTCAATATTTCACTTACTCCAGTTTTGCTGTGAGGAACTTAAAAAATACACTCTGAAAAGAGACTCCTTAAAAGTAGTACATATTTTCATTTGTAGAAACTATGGGATGCCATCAAAGACGTCATGATCCATAAAAAATACACAGAATAATAGGTATCTAAATAAGGTTTGTGATTCTGTCCAGAAAGAGAATAAATATATTTTTCAAGGGTATTCTAGGTTCTAAAATATGTTTTCTTATCTTTTTGCATAATTTTTCTTTGATGTCATGAAACATGTCCAACTGTACTTATAGACTTTGTGACTTCTCAAGAAAATGTCAGTTTCTACATTTGAACACAACAGATATTGATTATTTAAAAACTGTAATGAAATATAATTTTTGAGAACGGGTGCAGACAGAGATAATATGCTTAAAATTTTACTAGTTCTAGCTTGTGTAATTATAATTTTATTAGTCAAGCCTTCAGCGAGGATATCCAGCATTTATATACAAATTAAGCAACACAAATTTCTGATATACCCTTGCTGTTTTTTGTAGGGCAGAGCATACTACATTATTTTAACATTTTAAAATTTAAGGAAAGCGTAGTTTTACATTCTTTGAGTTTACAGAAGAAAAAATAATTAGCTAAAACTGAGGGTAATTTATCGATCACATTACTTGAAGATAATAAACCTCAAAATTACCCTGAAATGTTTTGCATTTGCAATATGTAAATTTTCCCTCCAAAAAGAAACTCTCAAAAAAATTTTTTTTGATTTATGCATTAATAAAAGTTTCCTTTGGACCCAGAGGAAACATTGATAATGTCATAAACATCTTGCAAGAACAGCAGATTTTGGAGGAGGGGAAAGATGGCGGAGGAGTAGGGGACCCTATTTCAACTGGTCCCCGGAATTGAGCTGGATATCTACCAGACCACTCTGAGCACCCACGAAACCAGCCTGAGATGTAAGAAGATCTGGATCTCTACAAACAGAATATCGCAGGCGGTTGGTTTTGAGGTACGAAGCGGAGAGCCGTGATCCTGCGGGCACGCAAACTGCAGCCCCCGCAACAGAAACCGGAGCAACGGTCGCGCGCACGCGAACTGCAGCCCCTGAGACGGAAACCCGGTGCGCCGGGGTCGTGCCGGTGAACTGCAACCCCCGGGGGTGGAAACCCCAAGCTGCTGAGTCGGGGCGCGCGAACTGGGAGCGGCTGGCGGTTTTAGAAGCACAAAAGGGCAGACACGTGCCCGACCTGGAGGCAGGACTGGGGGCACTGCGGAGGGGCGCACAACCCAGGCCGCTGCAGTTTATAGCAGCACGGACAGAAACGGAGACGGTGTGGCCTGGACAGCTCACTGAAGAACAGACTGCGGTCTCTCTGCTCCGAAGCAGAGGGTTGGAAATGGTCTCTTCTGCTCTGACTTACGGAAGAGACGCAGAAAGCCGCCAGGGAAAGGCGCAAGAGAACAAAAGCCCCAAAGACTGATTCCCGCTGAGCGCATCCCCCGCCACAGGGGGGCAGGGCAACTCCGCCCAAACAGGGTTGCCTGACTAACAGCGCGGCAGGCCCCTCCCGCCGAAGACAGGCTGGGAAAACAAGAGGCCAGCAACCCTAAGGTCCCAAGAAAACAGGTGCATCTTGCTTGGGATCTGGTCAATAATTTCGACTCTATACATTCCCTCAAACACCCATCAACAGAATGACTAGGAGGAGGAGCCCCCAAAACAGAAAAGACTCAGAGATTATGACTTATGCTGCAGATTTACAAATGGATGCAGACATAGCCAAGATGTCAGAGATGGAATTCAGGCTAGCAATTGTGAAGACAATGGCTAGAATGGAGAAATCAATTAATGGCAACATAGAGTCTCTAAGGGCAGAAATAAAAGGTGAATTGGCAGAACTTAAAAATGCTATCAATGAGATCCAATCCAATCTAGATAATCTAACAGCTAGGGTAACTGAGACAGAAGAAAGAATAAGTGATCTGGAAGACAGTATAATAGATAAAAAGGGAAAAGAGGAGGCCAGGCAAAAACAACTCAGAATACATGAAAATAGAATCAGAGAAATAAGTGACACCATGAGGCATTCCAATGTCAGAATAATTGGAATCCCGGAGGGAGTGGAGAGAGAGAGAGGGCTAGAAGATGTATTTGAGCAAATCGTAGCTGAGAACTTCCCTAATCTGGGGAATGAAACAAACATTCGTGTCCTAGAGGCAGAGAGGACCCCTCCTAAGATCAAGGAAAACAGGCCAACACCCCGGCATGTAATAGTAAAACTTGCAAATCTTAGAACCAAGGAAACCATCTTAAGGGCAGTTAGGGGGAAGAGATTCCTTACGTACAGAGGGAGGAACATCAGAATAACGTCAGACCTATCCACAGAGACCTGGCAAGCCAGAAAGGCCTGGCAAGACATATTCAGAGTACTAAATGAGAAGAACATGCAGCCAAGAATACTTTATCTGGCAAGGCTGTCATTTAGAATGGATGGAGAGATGCAGAGCTTCCATGACCAGCAGAAGTTGAAAGAATATGTGACCACTAAGCCAGCCCTGCAAGAAATATTAAGGGGGTTCTATAAAAGGAGAAAGACCCCAAGAGTGATCTACAACAGAAATTTACAGGGACAATCTATAAAAACAACGTCTTCACAGGCAACATGATGACAATTAATTCATATCTTTCAATAATCACTCTCAACGTGAATGGCCTAAACGCTCCCATAAAACAGCACAGGGTTGCAGATTGGATAAAAAGACAGGACCCATCCATATGCTATCTACAAGAGACTCATTTTGAACCTAAAGATACATCCAGACTGAAAGTGAAGGGATGGAGATCTATCTTCCTTGCCAGCGGACCTCAAAAGAAAGCTGGGGTAGCAATTCTTATATCAGACAAATTAGATTTTAAACTAAAGTCTGTAATAAGAGACACAGAAGGACACTATATCATTCTTAAAGGGTCTATCCAACAAGAAGATCTAACAATTGTAAATATCTATGCCCCCAACATGGGAGCAACCATATACATAAGCCAACTGTTAACCAAAATAAAGAGTCATATTGATAACAATATCTTAATTGTAGGAGACCTCAACACTCCACTCTCAGCAACGGACAGATCATCTAAGCAGAAAATCAACAAGGAAACAAAAGCTTTGAATGATACATTGGACCAGATGGACCTCATAGATATTTACAGAACATTCCACCCTAAAACAACAGAATACTCATTCTTCTTGAGCGCACATGGAACTTTCTCCAGAATAGACCATATACTGGGTCACAAATCAGGTCTCAACCGATACCAAAAGATTGAGATTATTCCCTGCATATTCTCAGACCACAATGCTCTAAAACTGGAACTCAATCACAAGAAAAAATTTGGCAGAAATTCAAACACTTGGAAGCTAAAGACCACTCTGCTCAAGAATGTTTGGGTCAACCCAGAAATCAAAGAAGAACTTAAACAATTCATGGAAATCAATGGGAACGAAAACACATCGGTCCAAAACCTATGGGATACTGCAAAGGCGGTCCTAAGGGGGAAACACATAGCCATCCAAGCCTCACTCAAAAAAATAGAAAAATCCCGAATTCACCAACTAACTCTACACCTTAAAGAACTCGAGAAAAAGCAACAAACGATGCCTAAGCCATGCATTAGAAGAGAAATAATTAAAATTAGAGCAGAAATCAATGAATTAGAAACCAGAAATACAGTAGATCAGATCAACGAAACTAGAAGTTGGTTCTTTGAAAGAATTAATAAGATTGATAAACCACTGGCCAGACTTATCCAAAAGAAGAGAGAAAGGACCCAAATTAATAAAATTATGAATGAAAGGGGAGAGATCACGACTAACACCAAGGAAATAGAAACAATTATTAGAAATTATTATCAACAACTATATGCCAATAAACTGAGCAATCTGGATGAAATGGATGCCTTCCTGGAAACCTATAAGCTGCCAAGACTGAAACAGGAAGAAATTGACAACCTAAATAGGCCAATAACCAGTAACGAGATTGAAGCAGTGATCAAAAACCTCCCAAAAAACAAGAGTCCAGGGCCTGATGGATTCCCTGGGGAATTCTACCAAACATTCAAAGAAGAAATAATACCTATTCTACTGAAGCTGTTTCAAAAAATAGAAACAGAAGGAAAACTTCCAAACTCATTCCATGAGGCCAGCATTACCGTAATCCCCAAACCAGGCAGACACCCCATCAAAAAGGAGAATTTCAGACCGATATCCCTGATGAATATGGATTCCAAAATCCTCAACAAAATCCTAGCTAATAGGATCCAACAATACATTAAAAAGATCATCCACCACGACCAAGTGGGATTTATCCTCAGGATGCAAGGGTGGTTCAACATTCGCAAATCAATCAATGTGATAGAACACATTAATAAGAGGAGGGAGAAGAACCATATGGTCCTCTCAATTGATGCAGAAAAAGCATTTGACAAAATACAACATCCTTTCCTGATTAAAACTCTCCAGAGTACAGGGATAGAGGGAACATTCCTCAAGCTCATAAAATCCATCTATGAAAAACCCACAGCGAATATCATCCTCAATGGGGAAAAGCTGAGAGCCTTTCCCTTAAGATCAGGAACACGTCAAGGGTGCCCACTCTCACCACTGTTGTTCAACATAGTACTAGAAGTCCTAGCAACAGCAATCAGAAAACAAAAAGAAATAAAAGGTATTCAAATTGGCAAAGAAGAAGTCAAACTCTCTCTTTTTGCAGACGACATGATACTTTATGTGGAAAACCCAAAAGACTCCACCCCCAAATTACTAGAACTCATCCAGCAATTCAGTAATGTGGCAGGATACAAAATCAATGCACAGAAATCAGTTGCTTTCTTATACACTAACAACGCAACTGTAGAAAGGGAAATTAAAGAAACGATTCCATTTATAATAGCACCAAAAACCATAAGATACCTCGGAATAAACCTAACCAAAGAGGTAAAGGATCTATACTCTAGGAACTACAGAACACTCATGAAAGAAATGGAAGAAGACACAAAAAGATGGAAAAATATTCCATGCTCATGGATCGGAAGAATAAACATTGTTAAAATGTCTATGCTACCCAGAGCAATCTATACCTTCAATGCCATCCCGATCAAAATTCCAATGACATTTTTCAAAGTGCTGGAACAAACAATCCTAAAATTTGTATGGAATTGGAAAAGACCCCGAATCGCCAAGGAGATGTTGAAAAAGAAAAACAAAGCTGGGGGCATCACGTTGCCCGATTTCAAGCTATATTACAAAGCAGGGATCACCAAGACAGCATGGTACTGGCACAAAAACAGACATACAGACCAATGGAACAGAATAGAGAACCCAGATATGGATCCTCAACTCTATGGTCAAATAATCTTTGACAAAGCAGGAAAAAACATGCAATGGAAAAAAGACAGTCTCTTCAATAAATGGTGCTGGGAAAATTGGACAGCCACATGCAGAAGAATGAAACTCGACCATTCTCTAACACCACTCACAAAGATAAACTCAAAGTGGATGAAAGACCTCAATGTGAGACAGGAATCCATCAAAATCCTAGAGGAGAACATAGGCAGTAACCTCTTTGACATCGGCCACAGCAACTTCTTTCAAGATACATCTCCAAAAGCTAGTGAAACAAAAGCAAAAATGAACTTTTGGGACTTCATCAAGATAAAAAGCTTCTGCACAGCAAAGGAAACAATCAACAAAACAAAGAGGCAACCCACAGAATGGGAGAAGATATTTGCAAATGACACTACAGATAAAGGGCTGGTATCCAAAATCTATAAAGAACTTCTCAAACTCAACACCCAAAAAACAAATAATCAAGGCAAAAAGTGGGCAGAAGAGATGAAAAGACACTTCTCTGAAGAAGACATACAAATGGCTAACAGACACATGAAAAAATGTTCATCATCATTAGCCATCAGGGAAATCCAAATCAAAACCACACTGAGATACCACCTTACACCAGTTAGAATGGCAAAAATGGACAGGGAAAGAAACAACAAATGTTGGAGAGGTTGTGGAGAAAGGGGAACCCTCTTACACTGTTGGTGGGAATGCAAGTTGGTACAGCCACTTTGGAAAACAGTGTGGAGGGTCCTCAAAAATTTAAAAATAGAGCTACCCTATGACCCAGCAATTGCACTCCTGGGTATTTACCCCAAAGACACAGAGGTAGTGAAAAGAAGGGACATATGCACAATGTTCATAGCAGCAATGTCCGCAATAGCCAAACTGTGGAAAGAGCCGAGATGCCCTTCAACAGATGAATGGATAAACAAGATGTGGTCCATATATACAATGGAATATTACTCAGCCATCAGAAAAGATGAATACCCAACTTTTACATCAACATGGGTGGGACTGGAGGAGATTATGCTAAGTGAAATAAGTCAAGCAGAGAAAGTCAATTATCATATGGTTTCACTTATTTGTGGAACATGAGGAATAACATGGAGGACATTAGGAGAAAGAAGGGAAAAGGGGGGGGGGGGATTGGGAGGGAGAGATGAACCATGAGAGACTATGGACCTGAGAAACAAACAGGGTTCTAGAAGGGAGGGGGGAGGGGGGATTGGTTAGCCCCGTGATGGGTATTAAGGAGGGCACGTACTGCATGGAGCACTGAGTGTTATACGAAAACAATGGATCGTGGATCACCACATCAAAAACTAATGATGTATTGTATGGTGACTAACAAAACATAATAAAATTAAAAACTACAAAAAAAAAAAAACCAGCAGATTTTACAATAGGGTGAATGATGCTGCTACTGGTCATAGTTAAAATGGATGCTCATCAGCTTTACCCTAATGAATTAGCAATGAATAACACATATAGTCACTACTATGTCTATACTCTTGCCTAGATAGAGATACACGTGTAACATAAACTGTGTGGCGAGGACAAAGGAGTACCACAAACCACACCCCCTGTACAATTGCGCACTCTTGCAATCGCACTACAGGAGAACAGTGCGTATTTTAAAAGTTACCTTCGGTGAAGCCCTCCTACCTCCATCAATTTTTATCTCAACCCATCATCACATTCCGTGGATAGCTATGCCGATATTAGAATCCTTTTTCTTTCTCTAGTCAAAATGTTTTATATACTTTTGTCATTTTATGAATTTCCTGCTTTGGGAATAATTTTACTGTCAATTCATGAGAACTTTGAAATGTCATAAAACTTTTGGAAAGTATAGTACTAATAATTAATATTTAACCAGAAGTACTTTTGACAGGATCATTTGGATGTGCAATTTCTTCATATAACATATATGAAAGCAAGGGGGGAAATCTGTAAAGTGAATAGAGTTTTGATGGCAAGCACACGTGCTATTAGCCCCTACTTCTACATGTCATAGTAGAAGCTTCTATAACATACCAACATATTGGGAAATGAAACACACAGGAACATGAAGCTATTAGGTAGTACAGACTGTCATTTTTCATGTTAACAGAGTATTTTGTCAGCCTTATCCAGTAACAACTCTGATGTATAAAACAACATTGCTAACAGATCTGTCACCCTCTGTCCTTCCTTTTTACTGTGCATATACATCTCACAATTCTCTACAGGGCTTGCCTCCCCCATTGAGCCCCTCATGAAATCCCTGAGCTGCCTTTTTTATCTGGAGCCTCCATGCAGAACTGTGAATACTACATCTTTCATCTCACCTGATAGGTGAGCCTTCCCCAAATCCCAGGTAACTGTTAAGGGACTTGAGGAATGCTCTGTGAGAAGGAAATCATGAGAGCAGAAGGATATTCTGCTCTCAAGGGAGGCCACTGAAAGAAAAATCAATCACGGGAATCAAGAGCTTTCGATGAATAAATAATTCACGCACGCTAAATTAATTAACCAATTTCCAAGTCAGTCTTAGTACGGCATTCTAGACTCAGCTAGCATTGTATCAATCGAAATGTAGTCATTTGGTTTTGCTTCATACGATTTTCAGGGCAAAAAGACTGTACGGGATAGAAGGCTACCATTTGAGAGAACGTGGTGGCCAAAACCAAGTGGTTGGGTGCTCGCTTTCCAGGGCACAAACCAAAGACTAAAACAAGTTATTTCTTCATAAACACTCTGACCACTGTATTTAATAATGTTGACATTTACATAAAGGGATTGCAGTGTAGTTGTTGAACATACACTGGGATGATTCCATAATCCTGTTTTAATTAGATGGATGTTGTGAGCATAGAAAAAATCACAAGCCGCACTCCCTGTGGTGATGCCACACCGGCAAGGAATCAATCACCACGGCTCTGGTTGCCATAGAAACGGAGAGCTCTTGCACCACCATCTAAGTGGCAAATGATTGGTGGTGTACTCATAACACAGGGAGAGCAATGAGTTTTTCTATCCTGTCCAGCAGCTGTGCCAGAGAGTTAATTAAAAGCAGAGAACATGAAATAAATCTAAATCTGTGAAGAAATGAAATGTACAGTACAAATTGAATTCCCGTGTCGAACAGAAATTAATATGCAGCGCAAACCACAGAGCTGCCTGAACAAGTGGCAGCTGGGAATCTTGGGAAATGTTGCCTCTGAGGCGGTTAGAGCTGAAATGTGGAGAGGGCACCTCCTTATCTTATTACCTAAACAAGCACTTTGTTCAGCATTTGTGTTGACTGATGCATGCAAATTGCAGCCTCAAATGTTAAGAGTTCCCGTTTCTAAGCAGGAAGGACAAAGCTTAACTAAGATTTAATTAACAAACTGTTAGCAACTGCAGTTTATCAGCTGTGAACACAATGTAAGTAAATGTTTCTACTCCTGTACTGGAATTCACCAGACAACCTCTGTGAAAGTCAATGTGTTTTTATTGATAAGCCACAAATTCAGAATTCATATTTCAAATATTGCAAGAGGAGCAAGGACCGGAAATGCTTTTCCAAGAAATAAGCTCAACATAGAAAGAAAGTTTATTTTCTTCTTTTCCATAGAATGAGCTACAACAGATCAGGCATGAAATATTTAACTAGAGAGAACCACGATTTCTTGGTTCAGTCCACCCCCATTCTAGGATCTCAGGGTTATCATTTGGAAAAGTTAGTTTGAGCAACCTGTTCTCTGTGTGAAGCCAACCGCTCCCCCTTGACAAGCAGAGCAACCCAGAGACCACAGTGTGTATCTCTGCAGCTGCCAAATATGTGTGACTTTATAGAGATCCAAGGAAGAAATAACATCTTAGATCATGCAATGTCCCCTTCTCCCCCAACTAGGAAAAAAATCAGGTCCTCAGGGAGTGAGCATGGCTGCTGGTGGAAAAGCAGAAAATGCTGGTAGAACTTCAGAGTGTATATCGTTATGAAACAGTCCTGTGCACTTAATATCCATCTAATGAACTGCTAGAATTTCCCTTTATCAAGATGTATTTTTCATCTGACTAATCCTCTATTTCAGCTGGCAATTGAATTGCTCACCTAAGGAGAATTTGCACAATTCTTCCAATCGCCCATGTTGAGCTTATTTTCCAGCGTGATAAAACAATGAGGAAGCAAACACCATACCTTCATATACTTGCTTATGAGGATATGTCTGTATGAATCAGATTTTTATATGCAGTTCAAAACTACTTGGTTTGAAAGGATCACATAAATGTCCATGACATATGGAGCAAATTCCAAAGTAGCTTTTCCAAGGGGGGTTTTGTACATTTCGTACACTTTGCAGACACTTCCAATGACTAGTAGAGTCGATGCTATTATAACAGAAAGACCTCAATTCGACATCAAGTGGGAGGTTATGAGTGAAATGTCATTGAAATCAAGGGAGCAGTTTCCAATATTATTCTAAAGGTACCATTTTAGACTTCAAATACAGTCAAGTTAATTATACCACATCTATTACCTTCACTGAGTAGAAACACCAATAATCGTTAGTAGGAAAACTATCTTATGTCTTTATGGGAGTATCTGAATGCACAACAAGAAAAAGATTTTTAAAGTATGTAAAATGTTCAGAAATATTGTTATATGGTGTCATGAGCGTGCAAAATAACAAAAATGTATATAGTTAATGTGTAAGGCTAGAAATTTCACTTGATCTTAGCCAAAAGGCCGAGAAGCGATAAGGCTAGAAATTTATATGGTAAATATATCTTTAAGTAGACATTTCAAAACGGAAAAGTTTAGGATTTCACAAAATTTTTGATGCCATTCAAAATATCCCTTTAAATTCACAGATATAGTTGGTCTCAAGGTAAATGTCTATTTTCAAATATTCTATATAGTTAGAATCTATTATCTTTGGTATTACAGTCAAATAATAGGATCTCATGGATCATGAGATATTGATCTCTATGGTTAATAACACTATGGATAAAAATCTTGAATCCATGTTTTCTTTTCCATTTTCATTGCCCTGAATTATGTCCCTATAATCTCTGATTTAGATTTTTATTGGTGTCCCCTAACCAATCTCCTTGGAGTGCCATTTTCATGTTTTGGTGGGGAGAAGGGGATTGATACGTATAGTTTGATAAAGTTCTCCAGGTATCTTGAGAATTTTGTTGTTTTTCTTTTACCCACCCTACCCAATTGAGAACCAGGGCTCTTAAAAAATGTTTCTTCAACTTATTTATGTATTAAAATCAACTAGAAAACTTCCAAGAGAGATGACAGAGGAGAGATAGAGAGGAGAGAGAAAAAATAGATCCCCAGGATGCTGCAAATCCTGACCCAGTAGTTCTGCACAGTATCTGAGCATTCAAAGTTTAATAACTCCCACAAGTGAATTTAAAAGCACAAAATCACTTTAGAAAAAAAGGCAGAAATTTAGCCCCAACCAATTCTGACATCTTTCGACCATTTTTATTGATGACAATTTCATCTGAAGAGAATTACGATGAGGTTTCATAATTTGTATAAGCAATGCTGATCCTGTCACCCTCTTAGTCAATGTTTTCAACCATTTTTGTGTGATTGACTTTATGAGAAAAATAATAAGCAAATGACCTTTTCCTCAGAAAAATACATATACACGTTTACACACAACATTTGCCAAAAATTCCCAGGATTTTACTGCCTTCCCAGAACCATCCCCGATAAATTAACCCTCCTTTTTATATTCTAGATTGCGTATTCGGCCTCATAATTTCTTCTGACTTGCACTTTTACAAGTACTTGGTTAAATGTGGGCTGCCATTATCAGTGTTACTATTATTTCTCATAAGTTAGATCCCTTATAGAAAGACCGTAGTTATAAATACCTTTAAACCTAAGTATCAAGGGGAAAAAAAGCTTTGTTTCTTCTGAGACCTCTTGGAGAAATTATGTTTCCTGTGAGAAATTATGTTTCCTGTGAAATGTGGAAGCAAAGGTCAATTGATGTTCTACCAAGCCTAGGAAGTCTCAAGGATGAGACTGGAAGGCTAATTATTCTCACAGTAGAATAACGGAGAGATGGCCATGTTAGGCCAGATGTTGTCAGAGCAAAGCACATATGAAAGTTTTCTGTGTACCATATGTAGACCACATCCAACAGAGAGCTTGTATGGGGCTGTCTTAAAGTCTTAGAGACTGACCAAGAAGATCACGTAAAGGGGCAACGGTTAAGGTAACCCAGACATTTAATGGAAGAATAAGGGGCACCTGGGTGGCTCAGTCGGTTAAGCAACCGACTCTTGGTTTCAGCTCAGGTTGTGATCTCTTTAGAATTCTTGATACCCTTTTAGTGTATTGCTGGAAATTAGCAGCATAGAGCCTACTGTTGCAGTGGCTCCCCAGATGTCAAGTTGACCTTCTGACATCTTGGGAGCACCTGCAGCCTCTGTCCCTCCTCTTTATACTCTAGCTCCCTTCAGCACCATGGAAAATCTCACAGATGTACTAACAATCACCCACACCAAATGTCCAAGTTCCATCCACATTGTCAGATAGTTAGGCCCTCGGCTCCCCCGCCCCCACAATCTAAGGAATGTTCACACCATCAAAGCTTCCCTCCCTCAGGAAGGCAAACCCTAAGGAAGAGCCCCACACAGACCATGGAATCAGACTTGGCATCATTTGACGAAGAATGATGGGGTCCTGGATCCTCCAAGCAGAGTGACACTAGAGGATGCTGGTTCTGAAAAGGTATTTCTCCTCGATCTAGTCTCTCCATCCCATGTGACAGGGCAAAACTAGAAGACAGCCAACACAGGATCTCTAGGGTACACAGTGAGAGCTCTAGTTCCTGGGTCTAAGAGTCATCCTGTCTGGAAGAATCAATGGCCATTATTAGTATAATGAAAAAGAGAAAAAAAAACACAAGGTGGAGAAAGAGAGTGGAGGCCAACCACGCCCTTTCCCACTGTGTGGGGCCGGCCTACGGCTTGTACAAACCGGTGAGGGCAGTAGCTACCTTTGACTTAATTCCTGTAGGTATTTAAATTTCTAGATTAGACATTTAAATTACTGACCAGAGGACCTTTTATCACCTGGTAGTGATTCAACATTAATGAGATCTGCCCCAAATTCCATTCAAGTGAAGAGAAAGAAATTGCCCCACAGGAAAACAAAACTTGTTGCTTACAAGTGAATCTGCAAGCCCTGCTTCTTCAGAATATTTATCACAACCTCATTCCTATAAACAATGAGATTTTTTTTTTTTTTTAGCTAATCATGCCTTTGTTTTGCTTTTGGGGAATCTCACAGCCAAGTATGTATGTTAGTTTATTTACTACACAGGCTCTTAATGGATTGTATGCCTGCATTTTAACTTTTTCTCTGGTCTTATCTCATGTTTCCATCTGTATTGTTTCATATTCTAAGGTTGCTCACGGTTCTATTTTATTGCAGCGTTTGTATTTTCATAAGCTGGCCAAAATATTTGGGGATATAAAATACACACATTCCGAGTATGGGAAAGGGAGAAAAGCAGCATCAGAGCAGACTGAAACTTAGGCGAACTGAAGGGCCGCCAGCCTTGTCTAAAGCTTCATGGAAAATTTAGGCATCATGAGGCTGATGACAGCATCCACAGGGACCCCCTCTCACTAATAGGGAGTATGGCAGGTAAAATATGAATTATAGTCAGCATGGATGTATTTATTCATTTAGTGAGCATGTGTGAGTGCTCATGCTCATTCTGTACCAATCACAGCATTTGTAGACAAAATATATTTGTTCTTTCCCACCATTGACTGGGAAGGAGAGCGGCAATGCCAGCTTCCAGGCTTGTGACCTGTGTCCTTGCACAGGGTCCAGGCTCAGAAGGACCCTGCACTTGGTGTAATGTTCTCCTTTGCTGTCTTGAAATCCTAACCATTTTTGAACATGGGGAATTTTAATTTTCCCTGCAATTTACGTTGCTGGTCCTGGATCAGGGGCTGTACGTTCTAAATCTTTGCCTATGTACAGATTTCCCCAAACCCCCTCAAGTCTCATCTGGATCCGGCATTCACATATTTTATGCCTGTGAAAGGATTTAGGCTTCTTTGTTAAGACACAATGCTGGCCCATTATCTTGTCCCTATCAAAAATAAAAAGGAACAGTTTGAAAATGTACACAAATCCTCTCCTGTGTCAGCAAGACTCCAAAATGACTTATTTAAATGATTATTTTGTAATGTGCTTCTGTTTGAAGAGAACAACTCTCATGGGAGAGAGAATTGTGCAAATTGAAGAAATCGTGAAGTCTGTTCTTAGCAAGCTGCAGAGATGGCACTGCGTATTGCTCTTACTATCTTTTTTGACTTTAGCTGGGTAGCGCTCTCTAGCTATATCCTTGAACACAGACGTGAAACCTTAGGTAACATGAAATTCTCCCTCACGTTTTCTCTGCTATTTGGTTATTGACTTGTTTGTTTGTTTACTTATTTATTTATTGCTATTCAGTTTTAACTAACGTGTCCTGGCTACCCTTTACTCTTGTTATCCGTCTAGGCATTCCTTCTGTGCTGGGCCCAAAATTTATCTTTACAGCCTCCATACCCATTGCAGGCAGGGCCTATAACCCAGAAATTACTTACTGAGTGATTGAAATAACTTCCCATGTTCAGGACTCAGATGAATGCTTTACATGTGCTATTTGATGAAATTCAATAGAAATGACTGCATTTCAACCTGTAAACTTTTATAAAATTCAGAAAGCTGTATTTGATCCCTTGTAATGCTCTCTTTGATGTCTTTGCAATTTTTTCTTAGTGATGCAATTCTAGTCCATCAAGGCCCTTCGGAAGCAGGACTGGTGAGAGGAGGAAGTCAAACCGTAATGCAGGCTTAGTACTGCCTCGACCAGCCCTACAGAGAGCTCTGGAGAGCATCTCCTGCCTGGTTGAAATACTCTTCTCTCACTCGGTCACTGGGGGCAAGTTGTCTTGGGAAGGCCTTGGCCTTAAACAAAGTGCTCTTGCCATCGAGGCAGACCCTGAAGGGATGCAAAGCTGAGTGCTACTTCCTGACTGCCCTCCTTGTAGCTGGGCAGCAAATCCTTTCTTAAAATGAGATCCGGATGGCACATCCCCATGTCTACCACAGATTTGCGTCACAACACCTCTTGGTCCACCTTCCTAGGTTAAGCGCCCAGAATAACTAAATCCTGAAAAAACGAAATTATATCTGTACAGTGAAGTGAGGTGTTCATGATGTTCAAATCATCATGAAAATTAGGGCAGCAATTATCTTCTGTGAAGTACTCTGAAAAAAGTTTTCACACTATATTTCCCCATTCTAATTATGGGTCTTTTCAACATTATATTGTCTATTTACCAACAATCTGAGTGAGGTATCTGTGAATATAATATTTTATCTCTATGTCATGATTCTCATGATCCTGGGTGGTTTCTGCTAGACTTTCTAGACTTTAGACAATTTCATTTGCTTCAAATCAGAACTGTTGCTGGCTTTGTTAGTCACAAAGGGATGTAATATTTAATCACCAATTTTATTATTATTTCTATTATTCTATTCTATTATTTTTATTATCCTCCAAAAGGTATTATCTATTATGTTCTCTAATTAATTTTTTAAATTGCTTGTTTGAGTAGCTTTTAATATAAAACCTCCAAACACTTTAATATAATCAAAGGGTTTCTTTCATAGTTGTAGCCCCAGTACATAGAAAAGTTCCCAGTACAAATTAGGAGACAAATAAATATTTGTTAAATGACCAAAAAAAATTGAATAGGTGAATAAATGGGGTGGTGACATTTTGGGACATTCTTAATCAAATAAGGGTGTGAAGCAAGTATAGAAATGATGCCATAGTACAAAACTGAACATGAACAAAGGCTCAAATTCTTTAGCTTTTTAAACAGAGAATACAATAAATAGAGCTCACACAGTGGAATACACGTGAAAAAGTCCAATGTATGTGTTGGCAGATATTAAATACCTTATGCTAAATATGATTTATCAACATGCTGTTGTAAGAACTAATGCTGGCATATTCTGGGGGTTTCCTAAAGAAAGCACAGAATTCCAAAAAAAGACAATGGTGGCACCATATTTCTTTTCATGTGTTCAATCATATCTGAGGTCAATCTGTTTTAGGCTTTGACACATGGGAATCAGTTTCTAGGGCAGGAGAGTGATAGTACAATAAGTGATATACAAAAAGGTATTTCATCTGGAATATCATCTTCAAAAACCTCCCTATATGTTGGCCCTACAGTTCCAGGAGAAGTCCAAAGGAAATATAAGATTCACACAAAATTCAGGGAGGCCACTCTACATGACTTTTCATCCTAAGAATAAATAATTTAAAAAAGAAAACAACTTAAGTGGATAGTGGTAGGAGAGGTTTCAGTAAGCTAGGCTGAGGTACAGCCACTAAAAGTAACGTTGAAAAAAGTTTTATAGACTTTTAAGATATATCATTGTGATATATCTCAGTGAAAAATCCTCTGGATTCAAACTATTATTATAAGTTCCAAATATGGATCTCTTTCTTTCTTTTCATAACCAAAAGAAAACACACCAAGCATATTAGAAAGGTATTAATTTTCTTCCTTTTTTATTATATTTTCCATAGGAATGATTTTTTTTTTTTGCTTTTATAATCAGGAAAAGAAAACTTATGTATAAGCAAATTATTTGTATCTTTTACTCCCCTCCCCTGATGGCAAAACTAAAATTTACAATTTATTTCCTGACAAGGATAAAGAAAATATGCTTGGGGATTAAACACCATGTACTAATTCAATATTTTTCCTTTCTACTCTCTGTGTGTCCTAAATAATATTGATTTGAATGTGTCTGCTTTTGAAAGTTGTTTAATTCTGCTTATTTAAAAAAATGCAGGAAGACTAAGGCCAAAATCATATAAGACAAAAAGAAAAAAGCCAAGAAGCAAATGGGGCGAGGAAAATAAAGAGCTTGAAAGAAAATCTTATTAGGCAAATTGCAGCAATTGAACCAAGATGCCCGTGTAAGCTTCCTGATAGCTTGTGTGAAAAAGGCAGTACATTATTCTAATTAGTTAAGTATTGGAAAAGTTTTAGCTTATCAGGAGGGACTAGATATATACTTTGAGATTTTCTTTTATATTAACTAATTTATTCATGTATTTAATAAAAGTTCATTGACCATATACTGCATGTAAGGAATTAAACAAGTGGCCTGGGCAGGAAAAAAACAGAAGAGAGAGAATGTCATTGCAAGAGAAGGCGGGGTGGAGGGTGATGGTGGATGAGGGAGAAAAATCGAGGCCCAGAATCCTCATTAATTTGGTTTCTGAGGCGCTGCCTTTTTTGCAACAATGTGTATGTTGATAAGATTTGTGTTACATTATAAGCTCCGTGAAGGGTACTTGATAAATACTCCTTGATTAGGAAGCTAATATTGATGATGCATCTAGTTATTATAAGGCCTACCTGTTAAATGCTATCTTCCCCCCTTCCCTGTGTTCTGCCCTCTCTCCCCACACAGTCGAAACTCAGGGGTGGCATAAGTACAGGCTTATGCCTGTTCCCTAGAGCATAGAATGGCACCTTGTTGCATACTGAGACTCAGTAAATATTCCTTTGGGTATTGATGAACTGGTGAATGAATGACTACAATCTTCTCCTTGAAGCTCAGATTTCAGCATGCTGTCTTTAATTTATAGAGATAACCTCTGTTTGCTTTCAATAACACTGATTTCTCTAAACACAGTTAGCTGGACCCTAACACACAGAGGGCTTTGGGGGTTATTTTCTACTGGCTACTCAAATTCAAAATTCGCACAGATCATCCAAATATCTGTTAGGGCAAATTTAAAAGGAAGGTTGTATATTTTCATAAGAAACCCTCCCTTATGACATCTCCCATTTGCATTACAACCTGCAGATTGAATTCTCCTTTGATCCCTATGGTCTCTAGATCGACACAAATGATATACAAGTTTTAAGATGTCAGCATAAAATGTAAAAGATATTATACTCAGTATGCATGTGGAGTTTTCAAATATTTCCTGCACATAGGAGTGCTTTACCAGATACAATTCTGGAAATTCTCCTGTCTAAGCTTTATAAGCTTCTCTCCTTGGGAGGATTTGAGAAGACAGGTGACTTTTCATCCCCTAGTCTCACCTCTTCTTTTTGTTCCTTCTCTTCCCCTCACACCATTTGGTAGCCCCTGGTGTGGCTCCTCCAAAATTAATGTAAGGTTTGACAGTTAATATGAAGTGTTTCTCCTAATGAGAAGGTCACATCAACATACCTGGCATCACAATTATGTTAAAACTTGTCCCACGCAAACACAACAGGGTTCTAATTCAACTACTGGTGTAATTAGAGATGTGCGGAAATAATTCATCTCAGACATTAAAGAGGAGCAGCGTGGCTCAGCACATTGAGCAACTGGATGGAGATTCACGGGCCCAGGGTTTGATCTTGAGAAAATCACTGCTTCTCTTTCCCTCAGCTTACTCATCAATTAAGTAGCACATGATTCTGCCGACTCACCTCATTTTCACAGAATGTTATTCACTAGCACTAATAATGCACATTCCATTTAAGTAACTGATGAAAAATACTATAAAGAGCAGGTGAACATGGTCACATTTGTAGCTAAACAGTAATTTGAAGGAAGCTTACATGCCGCAGGGTTTCATGTATATAATAAGAATGAAAACATTGGCTAATTTAGGTTAGATTTCACAAAAAGATAATTTTCAGTGAAGATGCACAAGCTAGCTTAAAAGAGTTTTAATCTTACTGTAAATTGGAGCGAGGGCCAGCATTAGGGCTCGAGGCAGTCATGGGCAGCGTTTGGGATGTGTGCTGTAATTCTAACAAGACAAGTATGCCCTGCTTTCAGGACCTTGAAAAGAAAAAGGATGTTTTTGATTTGTTGAAAGTTTGAAAAAAAACCGTCTTGCTAGCTCTTCCTGCTAAAATGTGAAAGCTAATAAAAAAAATGTCTATCATTGTAAATCTGATGTTAGGATGTTGCTTTTGACTACTAGTAAATTGAGTCCCTTAATTCTCTGCTTGAGAAGGAAGAGCTATCCCAGCTGTAACAGAGAATACTTAAAAAAAAATTACTAACTAAAATGGCCATTCTTTATCTCCTATTCAAGGTAACCACACAGCATCCCCAAAGCAACAGTTCAGTGCTTTGTTCTTAGTCATGTATAGAACAGTTTTAGATTAATAGCTGAATTTTCTTAGAGAAGAACTTGAACTTCATGGCAGGTCATTTCCTTTAGTTCAGAATGTTTTTCTTACATTTCAATAACTTTGCATTTTTATCAATTCTCCCACTGAGTGGCTCAAGTCATTTCACCAAATGATCTTACCAGATGAGGTGAGTCAACCATCTTTGAGAAATTCATTAAAATAAAGGCCACTAGGGTGCCATTTGCTCAGTTGAAGTACTATTCACACAGGCTCAAGGAGTTAATGTGGTTACTAAAGTGCTCAAAACATAGTTTATTCACTCAGAAAAACCTCTTCCCAAAATTCATTAATTCCTTTAACATGCTTGCAAAGCAAGTATATTAAAAATTTTGAATTCTGATCCACTGGATAAATTACCGATTGTTCAAGGTGACATATTATATTAAGGGCTAGATCTGGGAAGACTCTGATTGGAAGGAGAAATGCAAAGATCTCAGAAGCAGAAGAGATGGATTGAAGTCTAGACCTCAGTCAACTCCAGTCATTCCATACATATTGACTATTATGTACCAGGATGAGGATGCAAACATGACGAAGACAAAGTCCTCGCCTTGAAGTAGTCCACAAGCAAGTGGGAAAGACACTTCAACCTTGGGCAAGTAGCTCAATTTCCTTCTTCATAAGTGGAGACAAGAACATACACCTCTCAATACTATAGTGTAATAATGGAGAATGTATATGCTAGCTAGAGTCAGATAGTCCTGAACTTGAGTCCAGATTCTACCCATCTCTTGACTCAGTATGACCATGGGCAAGTTACTAAACTCATGTAAGCATGAGTTTCCCTCCCTTTAAAATTAGTTCCAGCATTACGTAGCTGGAATGGCTATTGTGTCGCTTTGATGTGCTAATGCACTAAGTATTTAACACTGCACCTGGCACATAGGAAGCTACCTGATCATACACATAATTACACTTAGATACACAGTAGTTTTATATACATATTTAAATTTTGAAGTGATGAGGAAATATTACTGTTCCTCTCACACTTAACATATAGGCAAACTATCAATGGTAATCACATGAACATAGTTAATAAAAGACACTTGGGATAAAAATGTAATATAAAACGAAGCATTCATAACATGGACCAAAAACCCATGATATTTAGGATGATATTGAGGATGTGGAGAAAAAGGAACACTGTGCACTGCTGGTGGGAATGCAAACTGGTGCAGCTACTGTGGAAAACAGTATGGAGGTTCTTCAAAAAATTAAAAATAGAACTACCCTACGATCCAATAATTGCACTACTGGGTATTTACCCCCAAATACATAAACACTAATTCAAAGAGATATAGGCACCCCTATGATTACTGCAGCATTACTTACAATAGTCAAATTATGGAGGCATCCCAAGTGTCCAACGATAGATGAATGGATGAAGATGTGATATATACACATATATAAGTTATAAGTGTGTGTACACACACACACACACATATACAATGGAATGTTATTCAGCTTGATAAAAAAAGAATGAAATCTTGTCATTTGCAACAACATAGATGGAGCTAGAGAGTATAATGCTAAGCAGAATAAGTCAGTCAGAAAAAGGCAAATACCATACGATCTCACTCATATATGGAATTTAAGAAACAAAACAAACGAGCAAAGGAAAAAGAGAAAGAGAGAGAAACCAAGAAACAGATGCTTAACTCTAGAGAACAAACTGATGGTTATCAGAGGTGAGGGGGGTGCGGCGATGGGGGAAATAGGGGATGGGGATTAAAGAGTACACACTTGGGGGGCCCGGATGGCTCAGATGGTTAAGCGTCTGCCTTCGGCTCAGGTCATGATCCCAGGGTCCTGGGATCAAGTCCCGCATCGGGCTCCCTGCTTGGCAGGGAGCCTGCTTCTCCCTCTGCCTCTGCCTCTCTCTCTCTGTTTCTCATGAATAAATAAATAAAATCTTTAAAATATTAAAAAAAATAAAGAGTATACACTTATCATTGATAAAAAAATAAATAAAATGATAAAAAACCTATGATATTTAAAGGATACCAGTTATTTCAGTTATGCACTTTAGCTACTTCCAAAGCCTCATGAACTGGAGGAGAAATCACCTGCTATTTCCCTATCATAGCTCACACACAAGCTTCAGTCTCATATGAGATAAGATAATTACAATTATTTCCCATTTTAAAACAACAGAGCTATTTGTCATTGTGTCAATTAATGAGCACACATCTGACATACAAATGTAATGGAAATACTTCTTATGGCAGATAAACCCTAAGGTACCCCTAATAAGCCCCAATTTCCTAGCCCCTGGTATCCACACTCTTGTCTAACACCCTCCCCTTGAGTGTGGACAGGAACTGTGACTAGCTTCTAGCCAACAGAATATAGCAAAAGGAAGGAATTTTTCAGATATAGTTAAGGTCCTACACCAGTTGATTTTTTTTTGGTTGTGTTTTTTTTTTAATTTAATTTTATTATGTTATGTTAATCACCATACATTACATCATTAGTTTTTGATGTAGTGTTCCATGATTCATTGTTTGCGTATAACACCCAGTGCTCCATGCAGAACGTGCCCTCCTTAATACCCATCACCAGGCTAACCCATCCCCCCACCCCCCTCCCCTCTAGAACCCTCAGTTTGTTTCTGAGAGTCCATAGTCTCTCAGAGTCCATAGTCTCATAGTCCAATCGTCTCCCCCTCCGATTTCCCCCCCTTCATTTTTCCCTTCCTGCTATCTTCTTCTTTTCTTTTTTTTAACATATAGTGTATTATTTGTTTCAGAGGTACAGGTCTGTGATTCAACAGTCTTACACAATTCACAGTGCTCACCATAGCACATACCCTCTCCAATGTCCATCACCCACCCACCCCATCCCTCCCACCCCCCACCATTCCAGCAACCCTCAGTTTGTTTCCTAAGATTCAGAATTCCTCGTATCAGTGAGATCATATCATACATGTCTTTCTCTGATTGACTTATTTCGCTCAGCATAATACCCTCCAGTTCCATCCACGTCGTTGCAAATGGCAAGATTTCATTCTTTTTGATGGCTGCATAATGTTCCATTGTATATATATACCACCTCTTCTTTATCCATTCATCTGTCGATGGACATCTTGGCTCTTTCCATAGTTTGGCTATTGTGGACATTGCTGCTATAAACATCGGGGTGCACATACCCCTTCGGATCCCTACATTTGTATCTTTGGGGTAAATACCCAGTAGTGCAATTGCTGGGTCATAGGGTAGCTCTATTTTCAACTTTTTGAGGAACTTCCATACTGTTTTCCAGAGTGGCTTCACCAGCTTGTATTCCCACCAACAGTGTAAGAGGGTTCCCCTTTCTCCGCATCCCTGCCAACATCTGTATTTCCTGACTTGTTAATTTTAGCCATTCTGACTGGTGTGAGGTGGTATCTCATTGAGGTTTTAATTTGGATTTCCCTGATGCCGAGCAATGTTGAGAACTTTTTCATGTGTCTGTTGGCCATTTGGATGTCTTCTTTGGGAAAATGTCTGTTCATGTCTTCTGCCCATTTCTTGATTGGATCATTTGTCCTTTGGGTGTTGAGTTTGATAAGTTCTTTATAGATTTTGGATACTAGCCTTTATCTGATATGTCATTTGCAAATATCTTCTCCCATTCTATTGGTTCTCTTTTGGTTTTGTTGACTGTTTCTTTTGCTGTGCAAAAGCTTTTTATCTTGATGAGGTCCCAATAGTTCATTTTTGCCCTTGCTTCCCTTGCCTTTGGTGATGATTCTAGGAAGAAGTTGCTGTGGCTGACATTGAAGAGGTTGCTGCCTGTGTTCTCCTTTAGGATTTTGATGGACTCCTGTCTCACATTTAGGTCTTTCAACCATTTTGAGGCTATTTTTGTGTGCAGTGTAAGGAAATGGTCCAGTTTCATTCTTCTGCATGTGGCTGTCCAATTTTCCCAACACCATTTGTTGAAGAGACTGTCTTTTTTCCATTGGACATTCTTTCCTGCTTTGTTGAAGATTAGTTGACCATAGAGTTGAGGGTCCATTTCCGGGGTCTCTTTCTGTTCCATTGATCTATGTGTCTGTTTTTGTGCCAGTACCATACTGTCTTGATGATTACAGCTTTGTAATAGTTGATTTTGAATTAATTGAAAGGGAGATTGTTCTGGGTAGGCATGACTTCATGCAAGCTCTCAGAGTTCCTTGGGGTCAGAGACCTTCTATCATTAGGCTTGAAGAAGTAAGTTACCATGTTGTGAGAGGGCCGAGGGAGAGGGTCATGCTTCAAGGAACTGCAGGCAACTTCTAGGAGCTGAGAACAGTCTGGTCAATGGTCAGGGGGAAAAAAAAGAGGGACCTTTAGTACCACAGGGGCATGAATCCTGCCAACCACTAAAGAGAGGATGGAAGTGTATCTTTCCTGGCTAGTACCCCCAGTCAATACCTCAAAAGCATCCTGGCAAGACCTCAGACAGAGAACCAAGCTAAATTGTGTCTGTATTAACTATGAGATAATCAATGTGTGTTGTTTTAAGCCACTAAGTTTGTGGTCTTTTGTTATATAGCATAGTAAACTAATATCTCCTGTCGACAGAAGGGTTTTGAATTCGGGGTACAGAAAGATAATACAGTACAAGAATAAATGGTGGTATTCTTTTATGTACTCTGATCATTTGCTCCCTGTTGGAAGTGGGAGTCTTCTTAGTATAAAACAGGAGGAGATAAAGTGAAGTGGGAATCACCTCTCTGAAAGTTGCTGGATGAAGAAATGATTCCCTTGAGAGAAGAGTCATTGGAATAGTCAAGTGTTTTATATGTAGTGTAACCACTAACTATATCATCAAGAAGAATTGCCGCTAATTTGGAAGAGAGTGTCGTTTACTGGCTAGTTTGGTAATGAAGGAGGAGAAATTTTTATGAAGTCTCCCCTCAGGAAAAAAGAGGGCAGAAGGCATATTTCTAGATACTTTTTTTTTTTTTTAAGTATGTCAGGGATGTAACTATAAAAAGAAAAGAAAGGTAAGTGTACATGGTTTAAAGTGAAGGAAAGAAGTGCTATGGGGGACATCATAGTCCTCTGCAGTCTGAGAGAAATGGAGTGAGGAATTGGCCCAATGAAAAAGGGAGGCAAGATGATTTCCTGTGGGTCTGTGGGAAGAAATGCAGGGGCATAATTGTCAGATGAAGCTGGGGGCCTAACTGGCAGGACACCATGTGGGACCACTTTTAAATCTGTAGGATGTAGGGAAATACAGTGGCTCCGCTTACAGTTGATATGTGGACAATTTTACCATTTACAGAAAGTATAGACTCATGATAGATTAGGGATGAAAGTGTGTTTAATTCTTCTGCTGGTGAGAAAACCAACGGCAAGAGCTGGTGAATGACCTCTTTGTCGTCCTTCAGCAAGTTACCATTAGAGCTGGGAATGGGGCAAAGTATTCCTGATTCTCATTCAGTCTTCTTTCTGCGGGCTTTTGCCAAAAACTTATTAAACAGGCATAAAATGGTAAATAGGTATAATGGTAAATAGGTGTATATGTGTGTGTGTATATATATATATATATATATAATAGTGTATATATATATACATATATATAGATAGATAGATATGTTTACATGCTTAAAGCACCTTTTGGATTAAATAAATATATATATATTTATTAAATAAATAAATATAAATTATTTATATACAAATAAAAAATATATATATTTAATCCAAAAGGTGTTTTAAACACCATCTAGTCCAATAGTCTGATGCTCTGGTTTTACAGCTTGGGAAAACCGAGAGCCTGAGGATGAAATGACAAAGTCCCTGTCCCCGGACACATAACACAAATAATTTTGCATGAGTCAGAAGTAATTTGTTTGGGCTGTTGTTTCATTTTCCCATTCTATCTCTTTTTAGTCTTTATGACCACACAATTAGTCACAGGAATTCACACACCCACACTCTCCTCTGCAGTACTCCTTCCCAATTTCTCCTGCTCTATCTATGAAATTCTGCCCTTCCAGATCATCCTTTAGCTCATCAATCTTCTTTCCCTCACTTCACAAATCAAAACTTACCTGCCCCCTTTCCTCGTCCTTTTGAACCTCTTGTCAAATCATTGCTTTCTAATCTCTGATGAAGTCATTCTGAAGTGTCAAAGGGTTACTATTATTCCTCCCAGAAATACATCCATTTTAAAAACAATGGTGAACATGCCATGTCTCAACTTTCTGAAATAATTTACAATATTAGAACGTTTACATTGTCGGGAAAGTATTTCTGGAGAATGCATTAGAAACTTTTGGACAACACCGTAAAATAACTTAGACATTTAGACAGATCTAGTCGCTAGTCCGTTATCTCAAAAGATAAACCAGAAGTAAACTGGGTACATGGCAATACCATTCTTTTAAAAACCTTATTAGTCATAGGCACAGATACTTTCTGAACCTTTCTATTTCCAACGTAGAAGCTGAGCTGAATCTGAAGTGCTTCACCTGGCAATGGAAAAATCCCAGGGTCCATGTTGTTTAAACTGTTTTGTTGGTCCCCCACTATTTTTAATGATATTTTCTCCTTTACCTGAACAACCCAGAGGCTGAGCAAATGCAACCCAGATCCTGTGGTTCTTTTTAAACTCAGCTCAATCCTCAACTCTCTCTCTCTGCTTCTTCCCACCCCCCACTCAGTTGCCATGTTCAACAACACTTCAAAGGTGTGGCTGGCTTCATTTCTAGGCTTAGATTCTGTTTAAAGAAGAAGCTAAATTGGAATCAGTTTATCACCCTCGCCTAGGATTTTTAACAGAATTTAAAATCGAGAGGAACCCCGGCTACATCTAAAATGATACCAAGTGTGTCAGCTGGGTGCTTGAGGTTCAAAGGAAGCTGCAGTCCTGGAAAAGCTCCCTTGTCACCACTAGCATGGCATCTGGAGCCTTCAGACACACGGCTTCATGGATACTCAGGGCATTTTCAGTATTTTTATTTTATTTTTCTTTAAAAAGGAAGGCTTATTTTACATATTTGTCTTTACATGACGATACTTTCCTTAAATTAAAGCAAATAGAGAGAAATGTGTCCTGGAAGATACACAAGCACAAAAGATCCTAAAATTAATCTTCTCCAGTTTATTTGGAATCAGGTCAGCAGAGGTAGTACTGAGAGAGATAGAACACTATCAAATAATGTAATGGAGTAGAGAAAACGCGAACCACCACAGAGCTCCCTTACCTAATCGGCTGTGGTATGAAAGTAAAAAACCAATGTTTTTGAAAAAGCAGAGGTCCTTTCCATATCTTTTTATTTTATCTCTGGTTTCAAGCTTTGCCTAACATGTATCTCGTATTTAGCAAAGCCTTCATATGTCTTATAATCAGTGGCTTGAGTATAGGACTTTATCCTCTGGAAGTGTCATGATATGTGTTAAAGGACTTTTCACTGGAGATGAATGTTGAAAGATGGATGGGAGTTCTCCATAGGGTCAGACTGGAAAGATCCAAGCGAAGACAGCAGCCATGAACAAAACCACAGTGGGACGAAATAACTTGGTCTATTTGTGGAGCTGCATGCATTTAAGAATGGCGGGTGTGTAGGAGGGAGGCAGGGGTGACCCACTAGGGAATGAGGCTAAGGAGCAGGGAGAAGATAAAGGCAACATACGGAAAAGAGAGACTCAAGGACCTTGAGGGCAGTTTGAGGGTGCGGTAGGTCAGAAGAGAATGCTGCTGGGAGGATAGTGGACACGAAAGCCAGGAGAGATCTGAAGGTGAACCAGGTTGAAGGGGTGAGTGAAGATACAATGAATGACACAATGGACAGTGATGTCAGTAATTCAGGGACACGAGAAAGTGAAAAGGAGATGAAGTACTGAGTAGGTGGTCTGCCATTTTAGAAAAATTAAAGCTGAAAACATGGAGATTGTACCAGGGTGATCCATTTATTTAGAGCCAAACACATGGAAGGCAAGAAAGTTCCTCAAATCTGCATTTGTTAGACTGCATGGTTCAGTGGAAAGCCCATGGCTTTTGAAGCCTGGAGACCCATGCTGATTTTCCATCTGTGCTCATGTATCTGCGGACGTTGGGAAGTTACTCAACCTCTCTAAGCATTAGTACTGATATCTCCATGTATTAGCCTATATAATAATGTGAATATTCAATAAATTTATGTAGAACATCAGGTACACTATAAATGTTAATTTTCCTTCTTGTAGAAAATCTACTTGAGGTATGTTTGCATTCTGCAGAGCTTCAAAAAGGGTTTCGTAGTAAAATGAGATTCAACATGAGGGGCAGGAATATATAAATACTGGAAGAGTAAAAAGAGTCAGGGATATGTTAAAAAAAAAGAAGATAGTAGGAAGGGAAAAATGAAGTGGGGAAATAGGAGGGCGAGATGAAGCATGAGAGACTATGGACTCTCAGAAACAAACTGAGGGTTCTAGAGGGGAGGGGGGTGGGGGGATGGGTTAGCCTGGTGATGGGTATTAAGGAGGGCACGTTCTGCATGGAGCACTGGGTGTTATACGCAAACAATGAATCATGGAACACTACATCAAAAACTAATGATGTAATGTATGGTGATTAACATAACATAAGAAAATAAAATTAAAAAAAAAAAAGAGTCAGGGACTGCACTAAGGGGAAAGCCAATTGTGGCTGAGCAAAATAGAATTTAGCAACATTAAGTCTTAAGATAGCTGTGAGAGAAAAGAGCAGAGAAGCTATCTCCTTGACAATTAGGGCCTATGGTCCTTCTAGGCTGGTACATAAAAAAGTGTTTTATGAGCTTCTCCTCCTATCTTTATAATATGGTGTTATTTGAAAAAAAGAATTTCCTGCTTAACCCAATTATGAGCAATTCAAGTAATGACTTCAGCCATCAAGATACTGCACCAAAATGCTTTGCAACACATTTTGCAGAGCTTAATCTGTGAAAGTAATTAGTAAAACAGCTTTATTTTGATGTCATTCAATTAAATCTAGCGCTCATTATTTATGTTCCTACTATGTACTAGATACCATGTGAGGTGCTATGAGTAAAGGATTCCTAAGATATATCCCATTCCCTCAAAGACCTCACATTTTAGTAGCCTACTCTCTATTCATGTGGATATTTCTCAGCATGGACACATGGGTTATAGTAACTTTACATACCACAATGCATCATACTCAGGCAAAGGTAGAGAAAATAAAACTGGATAAAATGTTCTACTATTTTACATTATTTTTCAAAACCAGTCAATGTCCTTACTTACAGGAAGTTTATCTTGTCTTGAACCATATTTGAATGTCAAAAATAAGATAGAATATCAACTTCCAGAATCAATTACTTATTTTCAGTGCAAGAAATTACTTTAGTAAGGCCAAAACATCCTGGCATCAAGAAAACCTTGTTCCAGCAATACAATATAGTCTCTAAAGGCAGGTATTATTTCTCGCTCTACTTTCTCAAGATCAGGGCTGAATTTTCCAAGGTAGCTCAACCAAACATTGCTCAGTAACCCTTCTTCAAGGCCCATAGCTAGAGTAATAAAACTTTGTTACCTCCAAATGTACATTTCTCCCCTTAGCAAATACCCTTGACTTCTTATTTTTATTCTCTCATTACCCAAATATATGTCTAATGATGCTAATTTCCTTTTTTTCTAAAGATTTTATTTACTTATTTGACACAGAGAGAGAGCACAAGCAGGGAGAGTGGCAGGCTGAGGGAGAAGCAGGCTCCCCGCTGAGGAGAGAGCCCGATGTGGGACTCGATCCCAGGACCCCGGAATCATGACCTGAGCTGAAGGCAGATGCTTAACCGACTGAGTCATCCAGGAGCCCCATAATGATGCTAATTTCTTTCTTTTTTTTTTTTTTTAAAGATTTTATTTATATATTTGAGAGAGAGAGAATGAGAGAGAGCACATGAGAGGGGTTAGGGTCAGAGGGAGAAGCAGACTCCCCGCCGAGCAGGGAGCCCGATGCGGGACTCGATCCAGGGACTCCAGGATCATGACCTGAGCTGAAGGCAGTTGCTTAACCAACTGAGCCACCCAGGTGCCCAATGATGCTAATTTCTAAATATTTCTTAAATCTATATGTCTTCCATCTCTACTCTCTCTATGTCAGGCCCTCATTTATCACTCAAACCACTGAAATAGCCCTCCTAAATCAACTTTTCCTCCCCCCTGTCCAGCTCTATTGGCAAAGTAATCATTCAAATTAGAAACTTCGACCATAGAGTTCATTTGCCAAAAAGCTTCAGTGGAGCCTTATTCTACAAGATCAAATCCAATTCCTTTTGTTTAGAATAAAACATCTTCCATGAACTGACCCCTACCTGCACGTTTGGCCTTTCTTCAGGGCACTCCCTGCTTCACACTTCAGCTGCAACACGAAAATACTGCATATGCCCTGTGCTATTATTTCATTCCTCTGTATCTGAGCTTCCTCTGGGTGAAAACTGTTTGAATTACCCTCTTCCTATCTCCTACTTCTTCACTTGACCACCTTCTACTCACATTTCAAGAAGTTCATGTGTCATTTCTTCCTGGAGGCATTCTCTGATAACCTTACCTCAGGTTGGGTCAAGTCCTATTCCTCTGAGCTCAAGTTGCTGTGCTCTCTGTGGATCTTTTTATCGTAGTACTTACTACTCAAGTCACCTGTATACACCCTGAGCTCCTTGATGTCGAAAACCACGTGTCCTTAGTCTTTGCGTCATTATCTTCTATTGTGCCTGAGCCATGATCACCATTCAATAAATATTTCATGACACATATTGATTTTCCCTTCATTTCCAAAATATATACAATATATACATCATGGTTGTCTTTTTTCCTATGAATACTTCTCCTCTTCGTTCAATCTTACTTAATAAATTAGACAACTCTAGCCCTGGTACACATGATATTTTATGAGGCTTGGTGTTAGCTTTCCCAGCTGTTCACATCTGGTCATTTATAAATATTCTGTTTTCTAGCCCTTAATTACTTTTATAATTTATTAGGGAATTTTACTCCAGACTTATCAGGTTTCTTTGGTAGCCTGTGGGGAGAGACAAAAAAAGCCACTCAAAATCTAAGTTAATTATAGTCTCTGTTGTAATTACAAACACTCTATGCATTTTATTAACTCCTTCAAAGAATCTTAACTGCATGAAAAAAGTAAAATTTACTTTTGTAATAATTACACTAATGTGCTCTTGATAAATTTATCTATATTACCCTGGCCCCTAATGGCTAAAATCTTTGTTTCAAGATAACCAGGGGCCAGATGCTAGGTGTTTTGCTATTGGTTTACCTCTCTTGCAAAATTGCGGCTGGGCATAGACAAGTGCAAAAAGTTCTGAATAAATTCACATACAACTGTCTTAGTTTCAAATACATGTCAGCTCTCCAAGCCCAGTGTAGCTTTACCAATTCTTTCTTGTATCCCTAACAGAACTTTTGTGAAATATCGAATGATAGGGAATACCAATACATACTGGCTAATAGTTTTTAGTGTTCTGTTCACATAAACTTTGATCATCTAAGTGTAAAGTAAACTTCATTTGAAATGCAATAGTGCAGCTTCTACAAAAACTAAATAAAAATGTATTGTTAACCAACACTTGTGGTTAGATCTCATGGGAAATTCCTTGAATGGGAAACATAAATAATTGTACCTTAACTTAAGAATGAGTGTAAGAGAGGGACATCTGGGAGAACCATCCCCACACTGCTTTCTAACACATAAGATGAAAAATTGTTTAAAAGTATTCTTGTCTGTAAGGCAAGAGCATAAAAATGTTATATGACTCCTGTAACTTAGGGGATTTGGATTTTTTAATATCTATTACCACCATATCAAGTAGATTTGTCTTGTTATTTAAGTTGGTTGTAGACATCAGAAGTGGTATTTATGTGTCAATTTTCCTGGTAACAATGCTGTTTCAGTTTAATGTTGATCTGTTTGACCTAAGTTTTTAATCCAATCTTTTGCACAGAACAAAAATGTTGGAAATATACTATTAGCAACTTAGTATTTTGCAAGTATTCTCATTCTCAAAAGAAATCTGGTCAAAAAGGGTGCTTCTGTGTTAGATACTCAAGTTGAATAACAGTATTTAAAACTACTGGAGAGAAGGCAAAACAGAGCTGAGCATGTATTCAGTAATTCATGCACAGGGCAACCATGATCTTACCCCTAACCTCATGGCCTTCATCGACAGAACTAATTCTAATCCCCTGAGGAAAAACTAACGCCGTGGTCTTATAACAATTCACATTCTAATAGTGACCTCAGTGAAGAAAGGAGGAAAATGAGGCAAATACAAGCAAAAGATTCTAAGGAAGGAAATGGGGAAATTCTAGCCAGCTGTGCACTGGGATAACAAATATGGGCTCAAAACCACCAAATAATTCATATAGAATTCTGACAGAAGGGAAAAAATAGAATAAATAACCCTTACACTAATGACAATGACAATTATTAGATGGCTTGCTTGGTTGAAGCTGTGAGATTTGGGATCTGGTATGCCATGTTCCACGGCTGCATAGTTATGGGACACTAATGTTTCTTTGGGAGATGTTGACAGCATAATGGGCAAAGTCAGAAGATGATAGCTGCCCCTCGTGTACTGTTCATTATAACAGACCATACATTGTCGTTCAGTCACCTTATGCATCTGGATACACAAAAGGGACCTGAAATCTCCAAAGGACACCTAAAACCAAATGGATGAATGCAAGTTGTAATGTGTATTAGGTTTGCTTTTATATGGATGGACATCTATGAATGAACAAACATACAGACTAACCTATATTTCTTGTGTCCATAGGTTTAAGAGCTATGCATCATGCTTTTGATAATCTTTACTAAAATATATATTTATTCAAGAAAATTGGGGTTTTATACAAAAAATTAGAAAATAATGATCTTACAATCCACCACTCAGCAATGCCTGCCATTAACTTTTTGAAAACAGTTTTTGAAATATAACATACTTGTGAAAAAAATCATAAGACGATTTCTCACAAGCTCTCGACGATAAGTGCACGGATTGCAGAGATGTCCCTCACCCCTTGAGAAGGGGACAGGAATACCTCTAAGGAATGTGTTTACACTGGTTCCCAAAAGCGCTTCCCGTGGAATTAATGTGCATCCCTTACAGCTGGATAACAGACACTTTCCTGACTACCTTCCTTTCCCTTTTCTACTCCTGTGTTGGTAGTTCTTTCATCTTCTAAATAAACTGCTAGCACTTGACACTTTGTGTCAAGGTCCGGGTGTTTCAAAATGAAGGAAAATATGATACAGAAAATTTTAAAAATATATTGGCTCTATAAGAAGAGAATAAAGCTGATGCATGACTTAAAAATGGATGAAAAAGAAGAGAAAATGTAAATATCAATATTGTGAACTTAAAAGAGGATATTTCTATAAATATTACAGATATTAAAAGATAATAATGCAATAACATGAGAAACTTTATGACAAAAAATTTGTCAACTTAGCTGAAATGGATAATTTCCTAGAAAAATAAGTTATTGAAATTAATACAAGGACAAACAGATAATCTGAGTAGTCTTGTATCTGTTAAAGTTATTGAATACATAAATAAAAACCTTTTCCCAAAGGAAGCTTTATGTATGTATGTATAGCTTCACCAATAAACTTTATATATACTTTATATATATAAATAATATATTTATGTATTTTATAAATATATACAATTTAAATATATACATTTAAACTGTAAGTTTCAGAAAGTATTACTCTTACAATAATAATCTTGATATAAAAATCTGACAAGGCTATTGTCATAAAGAAAAATTGCAGGTGAATCACTAATAAATATAGTGCAAAATATATCATGCAAAAATACCAAATATACATGTTAGTTAATTGAATCCAGTGATATATAAAAAGTACATCATGGTTAAATTGAATTTTCTCCAGGAATGCAAGGTTAGCTTAAAAAAAATCTTAAAAATCTACCAGTGTAAATCACCATATTAAGGGTGTAAGGACAGAATCAATTATCTGAATAGAAGTAGAAAAACAATGGCTTGTTTCCATGCTATGGCTTAGTCACATGTATCCTGAATAACTCAGGATATGAGACACCTGGACCCATGTTTGGAGGACTTCTAACTTGACAAAACACTCCAAAACGGGTTATATAATTTTATACTATGTACCAAATAATTGTAATCCCTGAGCAAGTTACTTCATTTCCTTGATTCTTAGTTCCTCACATTGTAAAACTATAATCCACAAAATTTGCCACTCCCTGAACTCACAGCACAACATTGTAAGGATCCAAGTTTCATAAAATATGTTAAGACATTTAAAAATATACACTGCATATACCTTTATTGCTGTACTATTTTTATAAAGGCATTGATTACGTTACATAGAGATTAATGACACTGTATATAAAATACAGTATCAGATAATGCAATATTATTTGGAGAAGAGTTTTTATATATAATGGTTCAGTTCTTGAGTTCTATGGTGCTGAAAGGTTTCAACCAGAATTGAAAGCAGATAAGGCCCATCTTTATTAGTGTCTTAAATTTCTTCCTTTGCCAGGGAGAAGAAAGCTAGAGGAAACCAGAAGAAAATGAAACTGAGTCGGGGCGCCTGGGTGGCTCAGATGGTTAAGCGTCTGCCTTCGGCTCAGGTCATGATCTCAGGGTCCTGGGATCGAGCCCCACATCGGGCTCCCTGCTTGGCGGGGAGCCTGCTTCTCCCCCTCCCTCTACTGTTCTCCCTGCTTGTGCTCTCTCGCTCTCTCTGTCAAATAAATAAATAAAATCTTTAAAAAAAAAAAAAAGAAAATGAAACTGAGTAAATGCCCTGCATTTTACAAAGTCTGATTTGGTTCTCCTTTGTGTTTGACATAATAAATCCTAGGAGTTTTGCAGTGTTTTAAAATATTATGTAACCCAAACAATGAGACTTCCTAGAGGTATAGTTAGCCTATGGAGCGGAAAAGATTTGAAGATTTCTTTTTTTGTATATTTATAAAATAAGACTTATAAGTGTAATTCACAAATCTGCAAGTATTATATGCAATCTTCTAAATTCCTAGCGGTGTGAGTGAAAGAAAGAAGTATAAACATTAAGCACAATACTCTCCACCAGGCACTGATATTTATCTCCTTGGTGTTCCACAGTATTCTAGACATACAGTTATAATACCACGTGCCCACTATACTTTATTCATCTGTTGACATACCATCTCCTCCTTAACCTTGGGGAACTTTGTAAAAACACTGAAGTATGTTCTTCCTCTCCCTGCTCTTGACTCCCTACTTGGTATAGACTAAGTATCAATATATTTATTTTTGAATGAACAAATAAAGGAAGAATTTTTCTATTTTTAAAAAGTGTTTCACTGAGGGACGCCTGGGTGGCTCAGTCGGTTAAGCGGCTGCCTTCGGCCCGGGTCATGATCCCAGGGTCCTGGGATCGAGTCCCACATCAGGCTCCTTACTCAGCAGGGAGCCTGCTTCTCCCTCTCTCTCCCTCTGCTTGTGGTCTCTCTGTCAAATAAATAAAAACCTTTGAAAAACAAAATAAAAAAAATGAAAAGTGTTTCACTGAGATGCTCTTACTTTTCCAATGCGGTGGAGCCCGTATGATTTGGTACCTTATTCACTACGATATATATCTATCAGAAGATTCAGTTATTTCCGTTTTTAGTGTAGAGCTTTTTAATAAAAACATATCTTCCAGTCCTTTATTATTAAAGTATTCAGATCCATCGTGGAGTTTGTGAAACGTTCTAGTGGTTGTAGTCACATCTATCACCATCTTTTCCTTACTCAGTTGTTATGACAAAGAAAACTTTTGGAAAGAGGGTAAGTCTTGATAGTCTCTGGGTCTTTAGAATTGCTCAACCTAGAAAATTATTTTTGTAAACGTTATGTATGAGTTAAGAAAATTTGTATACAACAAACCTCTAATTTTGTGACTGTTATTTTCTGGCAGTGATTTAGCAAAGTTTGCACTGTATATACAAAGTTTTCAACAAATGCAACTCTAGAATTTTGGCTATTTTTGTTGCACTTTTCCTATTGGACAGATCTTTACAGTGCTTATGGAAGCCTGTCTTCCTTCTCATGGTTTTGCACTATGTCACTTGCTTGCAATTTGCAAGTTTCTTTTTTCTGACCTCTACCATCATTTACTTCTTTCTGCCATAGTAGTGAATGTTTAGCAACATATCCAGTTTTCTCATGGTAAAATAACAACTACTTAGACAAGCACTACTTGAAAAGTTTCTTCCAGGGGCCCCTGGGTGGCTCAGTCGGTTAATAAGCGTCTGCCTTCGGCTCAAGTCATGATCCCGGGGTCCTGGGATTGAGTCCTGCATTGGGCTCTCTGCTCAGTGGAGAGTCTGTTTCTCCCTCTCTCTCTGCCACTTCCCCTCTACCCCCGCTTGTGCTCTCTCTTTTTCTCTCTCAAATATATAAATAAAATCTTTAAAAAAAATTTTCTTCCGGAGTGAAGAAGGAATTGATTCTGATTACTCCTGTGTCCTGTTTTCTTTCCTAGATTATGAACTCTGAGAGCAGGGTGTGGGTCCTCCCTTTATATCCTTGGCATCTAATGCTGTACCTAGTAAGTAATAGGTATTCAGTAAAGGTTTGTTGAGTAGATGAATGAATTTATCACCAATAAACATGCTGTCCATTTTGTGGGTTTCACAATCACCCAACTGGAAGAGGAGAGTTAGATCAGATAACCTTTCTGGATTTCTTTTTCTCCTTGTCTGATTCCATGATACTGTGCATATCTTAATCATTAATAGGAGTATACATATTCTGCTCAGCCTGCTGCAAGGTCATTGTATACCGATTCAAAAGTCTCTTCTGGAACCATAGAAGTTGGTATGTTCACTTCAGAATCACCTTTTTGGCAGTTATAACAGTTTTGGGTATGACCTTAAATGCCTCTCCTGGCAAATCATAAGTGATTTTTTTTTCAAAAACCACAATTCTACTAATGGTTGCAGATTTATAAATATACTACATTTACAGTTAGAGTATGACGTTTTTAATGTGAATGGAATCTGAAATAGCCACAGGTGACCAGTTTGGTATTTACAGTCTGTGGCATTTCCGGACAGAAAAATATCTTTGTTTACTGACTGTCTGACAGTATGGCTTCTGCAGATGAGGTAAACATCATCTGTGGTTCAGCAGGAAGCACACACCATACACGGTGCCTGGGCAACTGCTATTAGATGACCATTGATTATGCTTTTAGTATTTTTCAAGGTCAAGGAAAAGTCTGGCTAGGATTATACGGCAGACAGCAAACTCCATCCTTAGTAGAAAGGTCTTAGGAAGTCTTTTCGAGCTTCGGCAATGGTACTATACGCTGCGGGCTTACCATGTCTCCTTAGCAGGTCATATATTTTCTTTTATGCTCAGCTGAGTAGAGCTAAGATCAATTTTTAAATCACATTGCTATATTATCCATCTCCACAATTCGAGACCGGGGGATAATTGTTTGCTATTTAAAAAAAAAAAAAAAAAAAGCCTTTCAGTTATAGAACTTGGGAGGGAAGGAGAGTAGGACATACTTATTTCCCCTGGAATGTTGGGTT
Organism: Phoca vitulina; assembly: GCF_004348235.1. Taxonomy (NCBI): domain Eukaryota; kingdom Metazoa; phylum Chordata; class Mammalia; order Carnivora; family Phocidae; genus Phoca; species Phoca vitulina. The sequence continues at coordinate 5,689,793 of NW_022589778.1, forward strand.
ATAAATTAAAATTAAATCAAATCACGTGTGTAAAAGCTCTGCACGCCAGAGAAAAAAAGACCTTTTTTTATTTGTAGAGGTACGTGTAAAAGAAAATAGAGTAACAATAAAGAACGGCTATTGAAAAATTAAGTCCAGAAGAACAACCAGTTTTTCTATATTAATCCAAACAATAAAATGGTACAAAACCATTTGGGACACATATGAAATGAGGAAAGAATATATCAGAAGAACAGCATTTGGTATCATCTTTATTATTGCTATTATTATTAAATTTCCTAGTTTAGTAATTTATACATTTTATATACAGTGTAACCAGTAGTCCACTGAGTAAAGGGCATGTGGGACTTCCCTGTAGTATTCTGGCAACTCTCAGTGAATCTGTAATTTTTTCAGAGTAAAAGGTTAAAAAAAGAACCACATTTTTGTGGATATCAAAAGGCAAAATATAACACTGATTATATCATGGATTTTGCTTTATTAAAATTCTGACAGGGGGTGCCTGGGTGGCTCAGTCAGTTAAATGGCTGACACTTGTTTTCAGCTCAGGGCATGATCTCAGGGTCCTGGGATCCGAGTCCAGTGTTGGGCTACGTACTCAGTGGGGAATCTGCTTGAGGTCCTCTTCTTCTGCCTCTGCTCCATGCCCTGCTCATGTGCCCACTTGCATGCACTCTCCTTCTCTCTCTCAAATAAATAAATCTTTAAAAAGTAAATAAACTTCTGAGAAATTTCTTAGTTTGCACTTTTTACATAGATTAAAACAGAACTTTTTGGAATTGATTGAATAATCAACAGATATTTAACATATGTTGGTAATGACAGTGATTAAGTTAGAGCCATCATCCTTTCCTCCACAAAAATGAAAAGTCCTCTATTAACAGTGGTCTGCACTGAATAAAATTGTGGAAGAAGGTAAATGTTTTCCACAATTCCTAAAACAATGAGAAAAACAACATATAAATTGAAACTTGTGACTATTGGAAGGAATTAATGGGAAAAAGTTCTTAGAAAAATCAGAACCTGGTGTGAAACAGTGCATTCACTGGATGTGGGAGCCAGAATTTGCTTGACAGATGGTTCAGATGACCATGTTAAGGAAAACTGCCCCTTATACATCTTCAAATTTATTTCACAACCTTAATGTTTAAATTACCAAACAAGAAAAGATTCATTAAATCCAAATAGGTAGACAGAATATGACAATGTGAAACTAAGGAGAACAAAATAAATAATTTATAAAGAGAAGGAAAATTAAACGCACAAATTTGAATGCAGAAACACAGTATAATTAATAATTAAAACCAATAACCTGTTCTTAAAGTAAACATACAGTTAAACTGCCAATCCACTAAAAAATACCAACCATTTTTGAACTAGACATGGTGGTTGTAAAGATCACTTAAAAAAATAGCATGTGGAAATAAGTAGAAAAACTCTAAAAAAGAATGTTGTGTTGACTAATTCAGTCTTGTATTAAGAAATAATAAAATGTTGCAGTAGTTCAAGAACTTGGTCATGGTGCATTAAAAGAATTTTAATTGAATAGAGAATCCAGTGACATATTTTTTAAAAAGGAAGAAATACACACACACACACACACACACACACACACACACACATATTTTTTTTTTTCTTGGTACAACTGGTTAGCCATGTGAGAAAACGTAAATGCATCTTTATCTCACTCTGTATGCCAAAATGTATCCCAGGTGTTGTAGAAATTTAAATATAAAATAGTGGAACCTTGAAAGTAGTAAAAAAAAAAGGAAGGGATGTTTAATATTCTTGGAATGAAATCCCTGAAGCCATAAACAAACAATAAAATGATAAGACTGACTAGGTAAAAATGGAATACTTCTGTATAGAAAAATTGTTCAAAAACAAAGTCGAGAGGCAAAAGATGAAGTAGGAAAATAATCTGCAATGTATTTCCCAGACAAAAGGCTCATATTCTGAAAAGACACAGCTCTCATTATCTGATCCATAACTTCGTGCCAACGTCAATTTCTAATACACTTGCCCTGGCCCCTCCTTTCCCAGCTCACCACTCGCTGTTTTCTTAAACACCCTCCTATCTCAGGGCCTTGGGCTTAACTGTTGCCTCCAGCTAGAATGTGCTGCTTGCAGATATCCTCATAGTATGTACCCTCATATCTTCTAGTTTCTGTTCACATGTCCCCTCCTCAGATACTTTACTGATTATTATAACCACACGAGGACCCATGTCACTCTATTTCTCTTTGCCATCTCGGTGCTTGACATGATTTTACTATTTATTTATTGTCACTCTTCCAAATTATTTTCAAAGTTCTTATGAATAGGAACAATATTTATCATATTGGCAAAAATTAAAATTTGGGTGGCACCCAGGGTTCCAGAAGATTATGGGCAAACAACATTTCTTTAGGGAATGATGTAGAACACTCTATCAAAATGCGTTCTTTTACCTTTCACTGAGAAATTACAGATCCAAGAATTCATCTACCTAATATCACATGGATATACAAATATATGTTAATTTTAGTATTATTAGTAATAATGATAAAAATGGAAACAATCAAAACGTTCATTTGAGGCCAAATGTACAAAATACTAAGCATCAAAAAATGGCATATTACAGAGCATTTGTAAAGAATGGAGTAGATTCATAATTCGTGATACAAAAAATGAACAAGGCAAAGCAAGAAAAACAATATGAAACCCAATGTGTATACTTCCGTTCCATTTATGGAAGAAACAAAAAAATGAAGTTGATAGTTACCACATTGAAGGATGTGAAACAAAGTGTCTGAGATAAGAGTAAGACCAATTTTAAAATACCCTTTTTCACTACTCATTTTATCATTTTATGTGTCATTGAAACAATACCAACAACTACAACGAAAGAGAGAGACTGGCAGAGGGTGGGGGCGCGAGCTAAGTGTGGGCAGTGATCAGGCTGGGGGAGGGGCAGAAGCCTGATGATAAAGAGCTCTAGAGTTCAGGATAAGGTGTCCATCTATCTAGAGAAATGGGAAACCACTGACAGGATTGAATTCAACACAAACTTCCCAGTCAATTTGGGCACAGCCAGGGTTTGAACCAGTTTTATCTAATCCTTCTCTACCCAAACAAGATTGTTTAAAGGGCTGGACAACATGAGTTAAAAATTTTGTAACTGGACTAATTTCTCTAACTTTGCATAGATATGCTATATTAAGTTTACCTAGTGGTACCATATCTACATTGGAGAGTAGATTTTCTAAGAAGTAAAACAGATCCTTTAAATTGAAATGAATAAAACATAGATTATGTGTCTAAATGACAGATATCTTTAAAACTTAAGTGCATTAAATGCCCCTCCTCTCTCAGATGGGGAGTTATATTTGTACCTCTCTAACTTGAACACCTAGGAAGTATATATTTATACCATGTATTCACTTGTACTTAATTTGATATACTAAAAATTTTGCCTAAAGTGAGTTGTAATGGGGACTACTAGTGCTAACTTGGAGGCTTACATTTTTCCCTGTGCTCTGAAAACATTATAAATATAAATGGAAATGTATGCTATCAGAGTAGACTTTTAGAGCTAAAAAAATAAATAAATAAAGCTGATATGACAGTTGATATGAACAATTCTAAAATTTTGCTTTAGGAAATTGTTTCTTTATTAAAACTAAGAAAGCAGCTAAGGCTTTAAAGAAAACCATTAGCTTTTTCTTTTTTTGAGGCAATTTCATTCTATTAGTACATTTTATTATGCTACACATTTACTGACTATTGAATAAAGGTAAAGCTAAGAGATGTTTTTCCAAAATTATTACTCCATCAAAGATATCTTGAAGTTCCTTTGATGTTCATATCCTTTCCATTTCTGTTTCCCATCCTCATAAAGTTACACTTGGATTATTAACCAGTTTTTTAATGAGTAGTCTTGCTTCCAGTCCATTCAACACAAGCCAGCTAAAGTTCTATTTCATTTCTGTGCTAACGCATCTTAAACGATGCCCACTATTCAAAGGATCATGTCTTAAATCCTTTGTTTGCCACTGAAAGCCTTTAAGATTGTATTATAATATAACTGGATCAGCCTACATCTAGATAATTAGAAGAAAATGGTCCCAATCTGTGGGACCCGAGGCTTGGAACTGGATCTTGCCATAGAGAATGGGGCAAAAAGCTGCAGGAACTGAACTAGAAGAGGTGTATAAGAAATTCAGACCTGAATGCCAAACCTGTTAATACTCCTCCTAAAAAGTCAACAGACACCATACCAGGAATCACAGTGGAAGCATGGAGGGAACAGGAGGAGTAGTAATCATACAAATTGCTGTCCTGAAATGGTGGTGAGGATGGAGAGAACTTTCAGTACATTAACGGGATTGTTCCAATAGGGTAGTGGAAAGTTACAAGGGAAATCAAGAAATCTTATCAGGCAGTCAGAAACTAAATCATTTGAGAAATACTGTATCCAGGTAACACTGCAAGATTTGTATTTTATTTGTCCTTCTCTAACTATACAAAATAAAATAACAGCTAATGTTTACATAAAAATTAATTACAGTATACTAGGTGCTTTGCATGCATTAGGTCATTTCCATCCTCAAAATAATCCTATGAAGTAAGAACTAGTATTATCACCAGTTTATATATTACAAAACAGAAAAAACACATGATATGCCCAAGGTGACACAGTTGGTAAGTGACATTGTCAGGATTGGGAGCCATGTTTTGCTGACACCAGAGTCTCTACTCGGGGTTCCTAAGCTCCTTCCACCAACAAATCTGCCTATTCTCAGGGCTCCACAAATACAAATACAATGATAGAGAAAGAGAAATCAGAAACCCAGTGCTTATCTGTAGAGTTGCAGTTGCTTTGCTGAACAGATACTGAGACTAGATGTGTATTTTTCAGAGAACGACCAACTCTCTTTGAGGAATAGTTGTGTGTTTTGTGAATTCTCTTTACCCTCAGTCCAGTTTGTGCCCTAGGCTAGACAATTTCCTCTAGTGCAGGATGTTCGGCTGGCTGGCTCATTCCTACCTACATTCCTTTTTGATTGGTCTACTTAACACTTGCTAGAGTTCTAATAAATAATTTATTTTTGTTGCTTGAGCCATTTTAGCTATCTCATAAACAATCTATTTTAGGTAAGGAACAATAAAGATGTTTGCAAAGTAACTATCTCTGGCTTTTTTTTGCCAAAGGAATCTGAAACATTAATTTTTCTTTCAGTGTGTGATAACAAAACACTTCAAATAGAAAAATAGTTCAGTAATACTCATTTCATTTGCTCTTAATACTCCAATAATAAAGGAAATACTATTCTACCTTTAGCACTCAGGTCTCTATATTTTTAGAATTGTTTTCAATGCTTGCTTTCCTTATAGATGGGGAAATATTTTAGCTATAAATTATTCTCCTAACAATTACAATCTATTAAGACTCCAACCTAATCATTTCATTATACTGGATTATTTGGTTTCAGTCTGCTGAGCATTAAGGTGGCTTTTAATGTCATTGGCTTTTATATCCCTATAACGAGCTCCTTTGTTTTACTACACAAAATTATCTTTTTATTGATGTGCTAAGGTAGATACCTACAGTAGAAGATCAAAATAAAATAAGATTTTGTGATTCAACTCTCATGTTTTGATTCCTCGGTGATTTTGTTATCTCACTTCTTGGCTGCAGGTGTTTTTGTAGATAAACAATTGGATTAGTTCAGAAGCCTTAGAGCTCCTCACCCATTACACATTCACAAGTCAATAGTATCAACAAGGTACATTGTAAGGACTCGTTCTCTTATAGATGGAATGGTTTAAAGTAAGAATAAATTAAATTAACCAAGAAATTCTGTTTCACAGGATCAAAAAGACAATCAAATGAGAAAATATATGTGAGTGGGGCGATAGATTAGGGACTAAGAGTTGCATAGAAATAAACCCCCAAATGTAAAGTTTGATCTAAGGGTCGTTGAGAGTCATTAGAAGGTTTTGGAGAAGAAAAGGAGATTTTTGGGGGAGTCTAAAGAACTGAGTGGTAGCACACTATTTTACATATTACCTAATCCCTCCCCTGCCATGACAACAAAAACTACTGATGGATTCCCTCTCCTATGTTATCATTCAGGGAACTATATGCAGATTTAGAGACCGGCCAAAATCATTGTTGTCCTTATTCTCAAAATGAAAATACTTGTTCCTATTCAGTTTACTGCACTGACTTTTTGTGTCCTTATCCTATCTACTCCTGTGACAGAAGACCCCGAGATCTAGAGCACTTGGCTAGGAATGAGTTTGGGATTGGTAAAGGGACGAGTTATGGTTTGTGTATGGAAAGAAGCAATATGGATTATGTGTGGATGAAGATAAATTCTTCCTTGAAGGGTAATGAAGTACAGGAATCTTGTGAAAAATCACATGAGGTGGTCTCTATTTTCTCTGAATAAAATAGAAAAATGCTCAAATGTACAGCAAAGTGGCTGTAAATATTTAGAAGAGTGGCTAAAATTTGAGAAAACGTCTAAGCCCAGGTGATTAGAAGAGAATGTAACCAAGGAAAAGTAAACAGATTTTCCAACTTAACTGTGAACCCATTGGACTCTGCAATGTGTATCTACATGGTAACACTGAAATCTAGGTATTAGTGGTTGTCATAGTAGTGCTCTGGAATAGGGAGGCAGAGAAAGCAGATAAACAAAGAAGTGTAAGAGTTAATATTATTGGATATAATCTAGCTGAAATGATGGAACACAATTTTAGGATGAAAAGGAGTTATAGAGGGAGTAAAATGGGGTGGAGGTAAGGAGGAGAAGGAAGGCAATAAGATATTGGGGTCAAATTGTCAAATGTCAAATGTCAAAATGTGGGGTCAAATTGAACCTGTGGAAATTCCTTCTCCATAAAAGCAATGAGAAGGGCGCCTGGGTGGCTCAGTTGGTTAAGCGACTGCCTTCGGCCCAGGTCATGATCCTGGAGTCCCGGGATCGAGTCCCGCATCAGGCTCCCTGCTCAGCAGGGAGTCTGCTTCTCCCTCTGACCCTCCCCCCTCTCATGTGCTCTCTCTCTCTCTCAAATAAATAAAATCTTTTATAAAAAAAAAAAAAAAAAAAAAAGCAATGAGAAAACTGGCGAAATGAAACAAAACAACCCCCTGCCTCCCATCGACTATTTCAGAACTTTAGAAATTAACCAAAGGCTTGTAGTAACCAGGGGAAGATTTATTCAAGAAAAAATGGCTGTACCTCAGTAAAAACTGTCAGCTTTGTGGCGTTTTAGCTTTCTCTGTTCGTATCTCTTGCTTTCCCAATATTTGCCGTGAAAACCAACAGGGGAGCCGCTGGAAGGAGCAGAAGAGGGCTAGTTATCTTTCAAAGACTTATTCTCAATATACCACCATCAGTTGACATGCCTGGTGGTTCCCTAGAACACCCCACTTGCAAAGCTACTTACACTAACGTGACTTGGAGCCTGCCCAGTGTGAATAGCCATTTCCCTGGAGGGCGTGGTGGAAAAGGGCATTTGTCATAAAAAATTACAGGCAATTGTTTAACTTCATGGTTTTCTGAGGTAGTAGATAAATGGTTGGTGCAAATAACTATATAGACAAAAACTTAAGAGGAAAAGCTGGAAATGAAATGTATATAGGGTTTTGAAAAGCCTGAAATATTACTGGGAATCCAGAAGACCACATACATGTGTAGAGCACATGCCACAGGCAGGGTTCTTTCCTTCTCAGGAAAGGTAGAAGAAAGTCCTGAGCTCTCATATCTGGCGGAGCTCGTGGCTCTGCACAAGCAGGATGTGAAGGCAAAGACAGACTTGATAAACACCTGGCCAAGTGTTGAAGTTATGCCCCTGGACAAAGACTGATTGCATTTTGCCAAAAATCAGTTGTTCACACACAGTGAGGATCTACATCTGGACTCTGTCATGTTCCATTGATCTATATGTCTGTCTTTACACTGATACTACACTGTTCTGATTACTATAGATTTATAAGCTTTTCTTCTTTCACAAAGGTTGTTTTGTTGTTGTTGTTATTTGGGTTCTTTTCATTTTCACATGAGTTTAGAATCAGTTTTATTCTATCAAATAATCTTTTTTTTTCAAAGGGATTATGCTGAAAATTTAGTTTAATCTGTAGAAAATTAATATCTTAATAGTGTTGGGCCTTCTAACAAATGAATAAGGAATATATCTTCATTTACTTAGGTTTCAAAATTTTTCTTGAAAATGTTTTGCATTTTTCCAGAGGCTAAATTATTCATGTACTTTATCAGATTTATCCTTAATACTTTAAACTTTATGCTAATTTAAATGATATTTTTAAAATTTCAATCTCATCTTGTGCATAAATACAACTGATTTGTACATAGTAATCTTGCATTCTGCAAATCTTGCTACATTCCCTTGAATTTTCTTTGTAGATGATCATGCCATCAGTGAATCAAAACAGTTTTAAATCTGTCTTTCCAGGGGCACCTGGGTGGCTCAGTCATTAAGCATCTGCCTTCAGCTCAGGTCATGATCTCAGGGTCCTGGGATCGAGCCCCGGATCAGGCTCCCTGCTCCACAGGAAGCCTGCTTCTCCTTCTCCCACTCCCCCAGCTTGTGTTCCCTCTCTTGCTGTGTCTCTCTTTGTCAGATAAATAAATAAAATCTTAAAAAAAAAAAAAATCTTCCTTTCCAATCTGGATGTCTTTTATTTCTTTATTTTCCTTCCTTGTTTACACTGGCTAGAACATCCAGTTCTAGCAATGTCTAATAGCAGTGGTAACATTGGATGTTCTTCACTTTTTTACCATCTTAGAAACAAAACTTTCAATCTTCCACCAATAAGAATGCTGTTAGCTTTTTAAAAGATCTTTTTCAGGTTGAAGAATTACCCTTCTTGTCTTAGGTAGCAGAGGTTTGGTTTTTAATGAGAAATAAATGATTTTGCCAAATGTTTCTGTGTCTATTGAAAATACATACTTATTAGTTTTTAGTTTTTTAATATGGTGAATTACGCTGATTGATTTTTGAATGTTGAACCAGCTTTGGATTTGTGGCCTACACTTTATTGTCATGAGGTAGTATCTTTTTATATATACCTAGATTTGATTTGCTACTATTTTGATGAGAATTTTGTTGTCTTTTTCCATGAGGGATAATGCTCTACAGTTTTCTTTTCCTGTAATGTCTTGCTGGTTTGGTAATGTATAATGTGGGCCTCAAAAAATGAGTCAGGAGATATTCCCATATCTTGTATAGAATTGTATAGAATAGATAAAATTTCTTCCTGAAATATTTGATACTATTTACCAATAAAGTAGCCCTGGCCTGAAGTTTTCCTTTTAGGAAGGTTTTTAAATTACAAATACAATATTTTTAGTAGACATAAGGCTATTCTTGTTATTTATTTTTCTTGAGTGAGCTTTGGTAGTTTGGATGTCTCAAGAATTTATCGATTTCATTTAGGTTGTTGAACTTATTTTTATAAAGTTGTTTATAATATTTCATTATTATCCTTTTAACATTTGTAGAACAGTGTTCCTCGAATTTATTTTAATAATACTCTTAAAGAATCTTTTTAGACTTTTGTTTTTCTAATTGTACTCCCACCCCCCACACATAAAATCTTAATTCCATGGATATACTATATGTCTGTTCATATCATATACAATATGTACTTTATACATAAAAAGAGTAAATTTTTTTTGCTCCCCCAAACCAAATTTACCCCCCCATAAGGCAAACATCACCCCTATTCAAAATGCAGGCTATAGGAGCTGTAGTGATTTCACTTCTCTCATTCTTGCTATTAGTCTTTTGTGTGTCTCCTGTCTTTCTCTTTCTTGATCAGGCCATCTGGAGATTTAATCTAGTTTCTCTCTGTTATTAACAGATAATTTTTCTTAACATTGAAACTTGGGGAATTTTTCAGTCACTAGTAAATTATTTTGGTTTTCCAAGAACAATAGTAATGTATGTTTACTCTTTTCCTTAGCTTTATATTTAATTTTTCTTTTTTCTCAGATCTTAAATTCACTCTGTGCTACCTTATTTACAGAATTATCTATGTTCTTTCTGTAGTTTTACTGTGTTTTTAATTGCTTCTGAATTTCTTATTCACTAAACATTTTTGAAAAGACATTGACATTTATATTAAACTAAGAATCTGGAGCATCTGGGTGGCTCAATCAGTTAAGTGTCTGCCTTCGGCTCAGGTCATGATCTCAGGGTCCTGGGACCAAGTCACACATCTAGCTCCCTGCTCAGCAGGAAGTCTGCCTCTCTCTCTGCCCCTCCCCCCAGCTCATGCTTGCTCTCTCTCTCAAAATAAATAAATAAAATCTTTTAAAAAATAAATAAACTAAGAAATTGTGTAAATGTCTTGTTGCATGGCACATATATTAAAGAATAAATTATTATTTTATATAAAGACATAAAAGATATTATTTTTATACAAGCAACAGTAGTACTCTCTTTCTTCCAGGAACACTTGATACCTTCTATCATCTTATATTCATCAGTAATAGATTATGGCAATGTGATGCCCATTAGGGTTCACAGAACATGATTAATAATATAAAAATTAAAAATAATAATAACCATTATCTTCATATTGTGCTTTAGCACTGATAAAATAATAATTTTTCTTAATTGTCACAAAACATTCTGGCTTAGTGTGATAAATCATTCTTTCAAAAATATATACATAAGGACTCAGAAATTTGAATATAGTTGCCTATAAAACTGTTTTTGGTAAGCTTAGAATGCACACAAATATATATACACAAAGTTCAGTATCTGCAATCTTAAATGTCTAGGTTTGTATATACACTTTCTTTATAACTAGAGACTGGTTTTTGTGCCTAGCCAAAAGATATTTGTAGATATTCAACAAAAGATGAATACTAAATATTTCTACTCTTAAAAGTTTTACAATCATTGCTACAAAAGAAGGAGATAATACAAAACTTTCCCGGCTGTCTAAAATCCAACTAATAGCTGATTTTATCACCTCCTTCTTCTTGGTTAGAAATTGTAGGAGAAACTGCATCACATATTTGGATTAAATGATGAAAAAGTATCCAAAGCTCATTGTGACAGGTAATTCTCAGTTTTGCAGAAAATATAAATCTGACTCAAACAAAGAAACTATTGGAATTTTAGTGTCCCAGGACTGTATGTCACATCACTATCGGGGGACTCTCAATTGTGACTTTCTTTTTCTCAGTAGCATGTCAAATATGGAGGCCAGACCCATGGAAAACTATACAGTTTAAAAATTAAAAGTAGAGTGTATTGTAAGAAGAGGCTCTGAAACCATGAGAGACTATGGACTCTGAGAAACAAACTGAAGGTTCTAGGGGGGGTGGGGGGATGGGTTAGCCTGGTGATGGGTATTAAAGAGGGCACGTATTGAATGGAGCACTGGGTGTTAAATGCAAACAATGAATCATGGAACACTACATCAAAAACTAATGATGTAATGTATGGTGATTAACATAATATAATAAAATTAAATTAAAAAAAATATCAAAACAGTTGTTACATGTATTCCAAAAAAAAAAAAATTAGAGGCTCTGAAATCAATAGCCACTGAAACGAGTATCATTTCCGTTAAGTATAAAAATTATCATTTGCTTATGTGAGACGACCTAAGTGTTATTCATTAAGAGGGAAAAATGTTTGTGTGTTGAGGATATGATTTTGGTAAGGGAGGGACAGTGAACAGTACCAAAAGTGAATTTTGCTGATCAGAAAACCTGGGCAAGTGACATGAGCTCTGTACTCAAGTTTCCTTACTCACGAAATAGGATTAAATGAGTTAATCCTAATAGTTTGCTAAGAACAGCGCCTGGCATATAGTCAGTGTTATGTAATCAATCAGTAAATATTATTTCTTAAAGCTTAGCATTTTCATAATTTGTACATATCTCAAAAACCAAGAGGTGGAAGGAGGAGGTCCTATGAATGTATCAGCCTTCATCTCCCATTAATTGTCCTAGCACGGGACCTCATACCCCCTCAGGACTAAATACCGTGATCCGGATGTATATGGCCCTCTGCCGAAGTTGTGCCTATTTCAGGCAGCTCTTCCCTACTTTACTTTGTTTCAGCTCTGTGAAAGCTTTAGGGAAGAGAGAAGGAATTTCTTGCCTGCCTAGAATCCTGAATCCACATAGGGCCAGGACCCATTTACTAACACACTTTGGAGACATACAACAATGGATTGGTCACTATCACATAAGCACAGATGTGCTGCTTTATCTCAAATGTTGCCCTTAGTAACAAAGACATTTTTTCCAAAACATCCTTCATGAAAACAACTATAGGAGGCAGAATTGGTCTTATTTAATTAACTTCTTACTTCTAACCCTCAGGCACAGGAGAAAATAATGCAAAATTACCATGAAACAGTTGGTGACCACTTACTGATTTTTTTTTTGCAATATTTCTAAATGTTTTTGTTTCTATGTAAAAGCACTTTATTCTCTCAGCATTTCAGTTATCAGAGAAATTCAATTTTATCAAAATAAAGGAAACTAGTAGAAAAGTGTTATATTGTTTACTTTTTCATTGAATTATCTATTTATGTTTATTTTTATGCTTCCCATTCACTCTAAGTCTATTTGATTCAGTTGCATATGTTTCCTATTTTTTATAACACTGAATTCTGCTCTACCCCACTCAATTTTCATGCATTTATCTTTTGTCTCCAAATAGCCATATTGTATCATTAACTTAAGGCAGTGGAGTGAAGAAAGTTGATGTTTATTTACATCTCTTAATATGGGAATGCAACTCATATTCAGTTTATCTCTATCTGCTCATTTTTCATATTTATCCAATGGAATTTGAACAGAACACTGATATTTAATGAGCTGAAAACTGATTTTCATTGGAATAATACATTGGAATAATGCTTACATTGGAATAATACATAGTGTTTAGGTTGCATGACATTAGTATATGAATACATAATGTCATTACTAGTGTTTTTATCTGTTTGTTAATTACACTGCTATATTGATAAATTGTACAATGACCCTGACGAAGTCCCTCTTTACATCTGTACTTTTTTCCTTTGCTGCAGAAATTGTGATGAATAACAAAAGATGTGCATCAACACTTTAAAGAAATAAAAGCAGTTGACCTTCTGTGGGTGCTATTATTGTAAATTAGTAGCTTTTGTAAAATAAAAACATTTCACAATAAGAATTTCACAGAAAACTCAAATACTTGATAAATATTTCCTACAAATTCTTTTATTGGTGCCTCGAGTTGTAACTTCAAAACAAAAAACAAACTATGCTTCCATTTGTTATGTTCAAGTCAAGAGACAAAAGTGATATCAAAATAAACCAACCTTTGAAAGTAAGGGCGTTGTCTCGGACATCCCGTATATGGTAACAAGCTTCCACAGTTTTCCATAGATGGGAGGTAAGTAACTATTTTCTCACGTGTGTAAAACTCAGAGCAAGAAGAAGGTCATTTAAGATAACTGTGCACAAAGTTCCCCATGGTAGCAGTATAAATTGAGGAAGTGGAAATGGGAATAAAATTAAGGTGGTTGCACAGAAACTTATCAGGAGATTCAATTAAGTTTAAGATGGTTGGTTTCAGAATATAAATATGACTCTGAGAATTAAGGAGGAGTCAGTGTCAATAGTTTTGGGGAAAATCTGTATATGAAGATAATACTGCCAACTGTAGATACAGAATTCAATTGTAATCATGATATTAAAGAGAATGTATTTTTATCACCACAACTGAAATTGATCATGCTGCTTCATGTATCTATGACTTATAAGCTCTTCCTATGGCCAGATTCTCTTCCCTGATATATCTACCTAGGGAACTTATATTCAACCTTCAAAATCAGTTCAAATATTACTCCTTCTACAGAACTTCCCTGAGCCCAGATTAGAAGTGATTTCTTACTATGTTATACTATCACTGAAGTACACTTATTTATATTTCTTGCTTGTCAAACAGTGAACCACCTGAAAGCAAGAACTCCTTCCATTTTCTTTGTCTATATTACTGGTCCCAGTAGATGTTGGTGCAGTGTAAATATATGCTAAATGATTCACGTGATTTTAGTCATTATAACTCATAATAACTTCTTTCTGGTAGAAAACAGCTAGCAGGACCAACTGTCTTCTTTCATTGCTTCTGAGGTTAAGATGCTAGAAGGAATGTTTTGTATATTGTGTTGGCAGGAGGACACACATCTAGGTCCTATAAGATGTATTGATAGGACAATGGAAAAAGAAGATCGATGGTGGAGAACAGATTATATGAAGTTAATGAAAGAAAGTGATGAGGAGAAAAAAAAAAAAAACAAAACAGCCCAAATTGTAGATGTTCATTTCCACCTCGAAGAAGACAATCAGGAAGATATATGAAGGAGACAGCTGACCTGGTTAAAGTTTTGCACAACAAAAAGAAAGCCTATTGTTTTTGAAGGACCAGAAACAAATATTATTTGGACTTCTATTCAATCTGCTTCCTACTCTAACTCTGTGATTGCTGACAAAATTGGGAAAGTCTCCTCTGTGACGTTTTCTTAGCAATCTTTCTAGACACTGCTTTCTATTCACCCACCATCATCACTGCTCTCTAGTTACTTCTCCCAAAAGGCTGTTAGTTGCTTGAGGTCAGTACCCTGGCTTTATTTATCTTTCTTTTTCCTTGCCAGAGAATCATAATTTATTTGAATAAACATATAGAATTTTGGTCTTTTTTAGATAAATATTCTTTTTTGTATTAGCTAAATGGGGCCGGGCGCCATTTATATGAAAATCTATGTAGAACATTAGCATGCTAACAAATTCTATTGGCTTCATGTTAAGAGTAACCAGTGGTGCATAGGGAATATGGTCAACCATATTGTAATAGCATTGTGTGGTGACAGATGGTAGCTACACTTGCAGTAAACACAGCATAATGTATAAACTTGTGGAATCACTATGTCATACACCTAAACTAATGTAACATTGTGTGTCAACTATACTTCAATAAAAAAATTTTTTTAAAGTAACCAGTGGTAATACAAATAAGTTGAGAAAAACAGAAGATCTATTTACTAAAGATAACTGGGAAAGTTCTAAAAATATTCATAAAAATTGTTTTGGATAAGATAAGATAATTGTTTTGGATAAGATAAGTTGAGAAGATCTATTTACTAAATATAACTGGGAAAGATCTAGAAATATTCATAAAAATTATTTTCCGATTTTCTAAGAACTCATCTTAAAGAAATAAGTCAAAATAAGAATAAGGGAAAAATTATATTCTCAAAGATATTCATTGAAAAATTATCTTTAGTAGTGAAAGTTGTAAACAAACTGAATTTCAACAAAAGGATAAATTGTCAATTATTCCACATTAACTCAATGAGATATTTATACAGTCACTAAAATGATACTTATAAAGATTTTACAGACACATAAGAGTTATTATAAAATTTAAAAGGAAAAAAGTGAACTGATAATTGTAAATGCTATGTGATTGCAATTATGCTGAATATATACACTAAATGGAGAAATGGATGGAATGAACTATTATTAAAGTAATGGTTTTAGGATGGTAGGATTATGGCTGTTTTTAATTTTTTAAAAATTATCTTTAATACTGTAGTATTTAAAATAAAGACAAGAAAAAAATTTGAGGTTTTTTTTTTTTTACATCTTGAGGACTTAATATGATGAACAAAAGATGCAGTTCTCTTTATAAAAGAGCTTACTATATAACTCATGTATTCAACATTTCTCAAATATTTAGTAGCACCTACTGTGTCCCTTAAGCATTTCTATTTTTTTTTTCATACCAGCCATGTCTTAAAACAACACAAATCTTACAATTATGTAGGTCAGAAATCTAATACCTCAGGACTCAATACCTCAGCTCAACATAACCCAGGGCTTCAGAAAATCAATTACATACATACATATATATATATATATATATATATATATATATATATATAGTCAGTGGCCAACTGAAATATGTTGTGGTGGCAGTGACCACAACAGGCAGCTGCTGTCATCATCACTGACATTTTTAGCAGAGGTGCCAAGGATTAAAACAGCTTGGAAGATTTAAGTGTATTGGTCTCTGAAAAAGAGTACTGCTCATGAAGGCTTATGGCAAGGTCAGAGTTAAGTAGCAAGTGTCTGGCGGTTATAAATAGTGAACATGGAGGCAGTGGGTAATGGACTGGATTGTAACATTAAAAAGCCAATGAAAATGGCACTTTGGGAAAGTGGTAGAGCAGAGACTCTGGTGAATGCAGTCAAAGGACAACCACTCATCTAAAAGCAGCCCTCTGGCACCAAAGACTGACTTCCCCTTCAGGGACTTTCCAATGCTAGCATTTTCCCCTGAAAAAATATTGCTGATAAATGTTGAGGTATCTGCCAATTCTGTAAGCCAGTCAAAACTCCAAGCAAAACCAAACTGTTTTCATCTTTCTTTTTAAAAATTTTAAAAAGCTTTTATTTATTTATTTGCTTGTTTATTTATTTATTTATTTATTTATTTTAGAGGGGGAGAGAGAGAGAGTGAGCGAGCATGCACAAGTGGGGTGGGAGGGCAGAGGAAGAGAGAGAATCTCAAGCAGACTCCACGCCCAGTGCAGAGCCCATCATGGAGCTTGATCTCAGGACCCTTAAACGACTGAGCCACCAAGGTGCCTCTATTTTCATCTTTAAATGATTTCATAATCATAAAAGCATAAATATCTGGAAAATTCTTCTACAAGGCAAGATGAAAAATAATTAAAAGTGAAAGATTAGGTTACAGTATTTGAACTCTACCTCTAAATTGGACTCAGAGGTCTAGGGAATGAGTAATTTATTGGTCTCTACTTTATAACTTTCCTCTAATTATACAGAAACAAGGAACATGGGTAGTTTGATGGTGGTGGTGGTAATGTGTATGTGCCCATATGTTGGTGGGTTTGTGCATTTTTCTACACTGTGGGCCTCTGCTTTCAGAGGCAAGACCTATCTCGACTGGAGAGGGACCAGCACTACTGTTTTTGCTCTCATGAGCTCCAGATTCTCCTTCCTAGTTGCCAGGATTTCGAGACTTCAGCCCCTCCTCAGACCGGTCCCTCCCTTTGTTCTTCACGTCACCTGCTGTAGTCTGCCATGCTTTTATTTATTAGGAGGAGACCCGGGGTTGTACCCAAAGAGAGGAAATAGTAAGAAATGCGATTTAAAAAAAAGGGGGAGGTCAAGGCCCCTGGGTGGCCCAGCTGGTTAGGCGTCTGACTCTTGATTTCGGCTCAGGTCAGGATCTCAGGGTCCTGGGATCAAGCCCTGCATCAGGCTCTGCACTCAGCGGGGAGTCTGCTTGAGGATTCTCTCTCTCTCCTTCTCTTCTACCCTTCCCCCCCTGCTAGCCGCTCTCTCTCTCTCTCTCTCAAATAAATAAATCTTTAAAAAAGGGGGGGGGCGGTTAGAATCCTCCAAGCATCCTGGAAAGTAAGGCATTTGGAGAAACATTGTCCCCAAATCATTGTGGGTATTAACCTAATTATAAAGACGCTGAGGACCTGGGGCAGTGGTGGGCCTCCTTCTCAAGCAGGAGCCTTTGGCTGCAACAGCCCTGTGTAGTCTTGTGGCTCAAAAAGGAGGATGAAAAAAATACACGTGGAGATCTACGGAAAGAGTGAGTTTTAGTACTTTGTCTTCGAACACTTAGAGTCAGGACAAGGACTCACATGGCAATCAAATGTATTTTCCCTACCTTACTACCTCTTTTCAGTCTGATCGGTGCCTACTGTCTTAATTAAGCACCTCACTCCATACAGAAAAGATGGCACAGCAGTGCCGCTTCATGTTTATATATTCTGCTCAGTCTCCTTTGGGCTGTAAGAGCTGTTTCTGATACTGAAACGGATTTGTATCTTTTTTTCCCTTAACCTTGGCTCCACAGTCTGTTAGATGTCTGCAGCCGTACTCACCTCAGCAGAGGGGCCATACCTCACTAACCAGACAACTCTTTACATTTGCTGCACCAGGAATAAAAACAAGTGGGATTTAGCTCTCTCACCATGACCCTATAAAACCTGACAGCCAGATGGTCAAGCCCATTCTAATGACTGCAGCTAAACACAAAGGGGAAAAAAATGTATATATATAAAACTGTGAGGGAGACTCTTCCATTCAAATTTTAAAAATGCAGTTGGCAAAACTGTGAAAACACCGCATGGTAAAATCTTCCCCAATTTGTAGTAAGATCAACATTTGCAAACACTTCTTAGGTAGGAAAAGGAAGGAAATGAACTTGTTTTCACTGCCTGTTTGTTCTGATCTGAAATATCTTGGCATATACTTGACGGCTCTGGCTATCTTTGGCTTTTGGGTCATAGTCTTATCTTAATCCCTTATGCTGTTCAGTGTTTTGCAAGGAAAAGCACTCATAATTTCAAATCGCACTAGAGAATGCCAGGCCTCTAGTGTATGTGCCATACAACACTTCCCCTTTGACTTTTGCAGAGTGCATCACCCTTTTTTTATTTATTTTTTATTTTTATTATTTTTTATTTTTTAAAGATTTTATTTATTTATTTGAGACAGAGAGAATGAGAGAGGGAGAGCACATGAGAGGGGGGAGGGTCAGAGGGAGAAGCAGGCTCCTTGCTGAGCAGGGAGCCCGATGCGGGACTCGATCCAGGGACTCCAGGATCATGACCTGAGCCGAAGGCAGTCGCTTAACCAACTGAGCCACCCAGGCGCCCGTCACCCTTTTTTTAATTAAAAAAATTTTTTTTAAAGATTTTATTCATTTATCTGAGAGAGAGAGAGAATGAGAAAGAGAGAGAGCATGAGAGGGGGTAGGGTCAGAGGGAACAGCAGACTCCCTGCTGAGCAGGGAGCCCGACATGGGACGCGATCCCGGGACTCCACGACCATGACCCGAGTCGAAGGCAGCCGCCCAGCCAAGTGAGCCACCCAGGAGCCCCGAGCGCATCCCCTTTCAGAGTTGACAGTAATTTCCAGGAAGCAGCAGAGAGATTGGGTTCAGTGCTCATAAAGAATGAATTGTGCCAGTTTAAAGTCATCCAAATACTTCAAAAGTGAGCCACTCTCCCCCGTGACACGTGTTAGACACGTTACCATGAGGAATCTAGGAGGGCTGTGAATGGCAGTTAAGCCTTAGCTGATCAATTCTATAAGGGCTAAATGATAACGACAGAAAACAAAAGAGGGCTAAATATAATGGAAGGCAATGTTAAATTGTCTCTCTATGTGTTTCAGAGTTTTATTCATCCAAAGTAATTCAGGGGTTCCCAAGCTTTTTGAGGAAGCACAGTACAACCCACTTCAGGCATTAATGGATGAGAATAAAGCCATCTTTCACAATAAACTTCATAGGTGTTTTAAATTGATGTTTCAAAAATGACTTGACTATTATACAATCCTACATAGTGACTAGATGTTGTGATTGTGTGCTTTTGAAGGCTATATTTCTATATTTATATGTGATACTGTGAGCTTGGAGGCCCAGGTGGGCAAAGAGTAATAAACAGTTCTAGTGGGAGAGAGGGAATGGAATAGCAAACTATCCAATGGAAGTTCCCATGAATGACCTGGTTGGTTACAGCAGAACCTCCTATCACCCTTGGCAAGGACCATCTTAGGTTCCTGTTTTCCCTTTGAACTGATTTGAGGAAAGCTTCCTTCTTATGTGAGTACTTATTTAAACATGCACCTGAACAAGTTTCTAGGAAACCATAAGAAGGCAGATGCTTCTCTGTGCTGATGGTGGTCACTCCCGTACTGACCATTAAGCCATCCTATGGCTGCTTGGACCTGCCGTGGTGTCATGGTGGTCATCATTTTGCCTACATCTTCGTCGCTACCTTGGTTCATATAAATTGACATTGTGAATGCTGACTTATAAGGGCAGTAGAGCGTGGAAATTAAGAGCACAAATCTGGAGCCAGGCTTTTCTTTGTTCCAATTCTGATTCTGCCAATTACTAGCTGTGTGACCTTGGGTCAATTACTTAACTGCCCTTTGTCTTAGGTTTCTTGTCTCACAAGGTTTATGTAATTGTACCTACTTTAGGATTGTCGTGAGGATCAAATGGTAATTATGAAATTAGCACAGAGTAATAACTATATATCTGTTAGTTTTTATTTTTCTTCAAATGACTTGGTAGACTGTATTTCCAAATTGTTGGTAGGATATATCATGGTATTGATAAAAGAAGCAAAATCTTTGGATGATGAAAAAGGAAAGAAAGAAAAGTCTGGGGTGGATACACAACTTGCCAAAGAAATGATTCCATTTTATTTTGTGCTGTGCCGACCTCATCTGCAATGTTGCTTACTTCTCCTAGTCATGAAAAACATTAATTACAGCTTTTAAAAAATGGAATAGATGCTTTTAGATATAGTGTATATTTTACTTTTAGAAAAGGGAAGATCAGTGAAAATTGTATATGCTTACATAAAACTTTTATTTCAATTTTAAATAAGGTAATAGTATGTACATATATATATATATATATATATATATATCAAAGCTCAGCAAAATGATATTTTGCAATGAAACTGGAATTTGACATTGAGAACTAATTTGTGTCCAAAAATGTTATGGGAAGCTGGATGGGTGTAAGTAAGGAGCAAGGATAGCAGTATTTATTTATACCAGGAAGCTAATATTTTTATAAAAATATTTCAGA
This sequence comes from Phoca vitulina, assembly GCF_004348235.1. NCBI lineage: Eukaryota > Metazoa > Chordata > Mammalia > Carnivora > Phocidae > Phoca > Phoca vitulina. The sequence goes on from NW_022589778.1 coordinate 5,710,478, forward strand.
GTTTCAAAAAAATCTCTTGAGGTATATTGATTGTAGGATTTCTTTAAAGTTCAATGCTAGAAGTAAATGACCTAGAACCATAGCCAAATTAATTTTTTGAGCAAAGGAGCATAAATAGATATACACAAGCTTTAGCGTCTCATGAGGGAAAAAAGGTAGAATAATTGTAAGTCACAGATAAACAATCGAAGCAACTGGCCATTTGCTGTGTTATCTGCTGATGCCTATGTTGGAAATTGACTTAAAACATCACAAATGGAAGTGTAACTAAGAAGGTAAGAAGTAGAATTCTGAAACTTGGCAAAGAAAACATGAGAAAACCAGAGAAAAAAACGAATAACTAAAACATCCATGAAAACTTTCCATGATCACTCCTAATACTTTAAAAGTATTTCAGTCAATAGATAAGCTTTAACTTTGGCCCACATTCAGGAATGAGCCTTCAAATAAAGGATCGAATGTGCCCTACCTATGAGGTAGAATTATGCTAATTGAAACTAATGTAGCCAAAATAAATATAAATAAATGCTGTGGGGGGAAAAAAAAGGTTTGACATTGCATCTATGGAGAAAACATAGACAAGTACTGGTTTGTGTCTTGACCATTTTTTCAAAATATAAAATGGAAGTATAAAATATAGGTTGTCCATTTACAGACTGCACCCATGACTTGTGTGCTTGCTCTCAGATCCACTCTTCAGCTTTCCAGTGCTCTGTTTTATGGTAGGCTCTGGTGCTGCTGATTTTCTTAGGCTCCTCCCTGTCTTTCCTGGTTTCCTGATGATTTTGGCCAATAGAAGGCATTGGGAGAAGACTGGAAGAGGGGTGGAGGGTGGAAATTCTTCCCTCCCCCTCTTGCTGCTCTCCAATCTTTCTCTCTCTCTCTCTTCAATAATTCCATCTCTCTCTCTCTTCAGATACCCCTTCTTTCATATGATTTCATCTTTTGCATTGCATATATATTTTTCTTTTAAAAAGACTTAATTTCCTTCTCCAAATTTCTAATTTATTCTTTGGTTTTTCTTTGAAGATTCAGATCAAATGTTCCCTCTCCTCTGAAAGCTTTCTTCAGGCCTATCAGATGGAATTACTCGCTTTCTTCTGTGACCTCATAGCCTGGTCCACTTGCCCTATTTAGGTCTTATCCTATTTTATTTTATTATTTGTAATGATCTCTTTTACATGTGTCTTTTCCATAGATCGTAAGATTTTCAAAGCTAGGGACCCTGTGTTATTTATGTTGGTGTCCCTGGTACCAAAGCAATGCCTGAGACAAGCAGGTGCTCTACAAGTGTTTGTGAAAGAAAAGAAGAAAGGAAGGGGAAAAATCAAAGAAAAAAATATATAATATAAATGTTTTAGAATGAGAATGATTAAACTCTGAGTCTAGAGACGCCCTTTCTAAGAAGTGAAAGAGAAAAGATAGTTAATTTTCTGTTCGGGGGGAATAATTCAAACTAACTAGAGATCCTTACTAAAATGTGAAATGTATGCAAGCAAAATAAAACTTGAAGCTTGTTAGCTACTGGTTTGCCAGTTAAGGCCGATAAAAAGATGAGATGCTGAGAAATTTAAATAAGGCCTTGAATAAGCCTTAAGAATCATTAAATATATTTCCTTCGTTCGTTCGTTCGTTCCTTCCTTCCTTCCTGTTTCTCATTTTCTCTCTCCCTTCCTCCTTCCCTCCCTCCTCCCTTCCTTCCTTCCCTGTCCTCTCCTTCCCTTCCTTCCTTCCTTTTTTTTTTTTTTTTTTTAACTTTTTTCTTTTTCCCAAGACTGGAGAAAAGAACATTGGATAGACTATGAATTTCTAGAACCCACAAAAGCAAATGTTAAGCTTGCTAAAGACACTTTTTTTTTTCATGTGCAAAATCTGTAGGACTCTGGTAAGACTAAAAAATAGTTTTTATTTGGGATTGCACAGCAGGAAGTAGACGTTCTTAACTACTGAAAAATAAATATAAAAAGGTGGGAGGAAAGCTCAAACTTGTTTTCAGTTCATAAACAGGGATGTTGAACTTGAAGTGTTAAAAATAATATTCAATTCTGCCAATTATCTTCCAAATCGATTGAAAAATTTAGAACACCCATAGCAAACCTGTGTTTGTTTTAGATCCTTTGCACTGCAGTTCTCTCAGTTTAGAATTCTCTTCAGCTCGGCCTTCCTAAGGCTGCTTATTCAGCTCATTCAAGTTTTAAATTGCATATCATCTCCCTCCACAGTTCTTTCTGACCTCACAGTGTAAGGGTTTGTACACCATCCAGCACAAGCTCCAAGATAGAGAAATCCTGATCTGCCCTGTATTTATCTTGTTAGTATAGCCCCTTATATAACAGAACTAAAAATTTTTAAACAAATTAAAAATTAGATTAAACAAGGTGTCCAGACTGTGTTATTTTACAAGATATGTATTAAGTGGGTCTCTTTTACTTGTTAATTGGTCTAAATATCACAGAAAGGCAAAAAGAAAAGAAAGAATAATATTAATTTCACACCATTCCTAGGTTAAAAATAAGAAATGTGTGACAGATTTTAACTCCATGATATCCAGAAAAGTTGCCCCTTCCTAATGTCACATCAAATCAATGTACAGACAGAAATGGGAAACTGTAACTCTATTTTGGGTGGAAAGCTGAAACTTACTTCTTTGTTTTTAATTGCAGAGTAACATATGAGAAAAAAATCACAATAGTCACTATACATATATGTTTATTTATTATATAACTTCTATTCATTCTATACAAGCAACTCTGATTTAGTTGTGAATCACCTGTTCTGTGATTCGAAGATATCAGAGATAACGGTAGCTTGCAATGTAAATTTTCATATGCTTTAATGTCAAGAGAAAAGAAATGAGGTTTTGAGTTGAGGTTACAATATATTGGATTCTTTTTTTACCGAAGTGTCAGAAAGCAGTGGACTCTCACTTTAATGTAATAAAAGTTTTCTTTAACAAGCTGTCCGTAATATTAAATCCTGAGTTTGAGGAACCACAATGTTAAGTGTCTAAAATATGCTCAATGATGGAATGAGTTTCCTGTGCGGAATAAATAATGTTTGATTAAATCCATTTTTTGCTTACAGGATAAAATATTGTGTCTGACAAAATTAAATTTCCTCCACAGCCCACACATTAGCATATTGTGGATTTTCCAAGCTGCCTTTATACATGAAATAATATAAGCCGAAATGAATGAAAGTAAGTACAGGTTATCTCAGTGGCAATTCTCCAGTGCCTTCCAGAAGCTGTGATGGCATGTCAGCTCTTTGGGGCTAAAAAAGTTGTTGATGATGACCCAGTGGGCCATTACGACATCCTCTCTCAGATGAAAGAATGACCACAGAGAATTAAAAGATGTCCAGAAGAAAATTTTTACTTTATTCAAATTTATTATATTTATAAGGGCACCAAAGGACTGTGTTAGATTATTTCCTCTAAGAAAGGACCCATGAAGAAAGTTGCTATTAATGCAAGTCAATTAGAGTCTAGATGTAGGGGCAAAAAAAAGATAGTGGTGTGGACAGATCTTTAAGAAATGCAGGGAGGGTGCCTGGGTGGCTCAGTTTGTTAAGCAACTGCCTTCGGCTCAGGTCATGATCCTGGAGTCCTGGGATCGAGTCCCACGTCGGGCTCCCTGCTCAGCGGGGGGTCTGCTTCTCCCTCTGACCCTCTTCCCTCTCGTGCTCTCTGTCTCTCATTCTCTCTCTCTCAAATAAATAAATAAAATCTTTAAAAAAAAATTAAAAAAAAAAGAAATGCAGGGAAAAATAACCTCATAACAAATTTAGTTACAGAATAAATTGCAGGACATAGCCATAGAACAAAGTTGAATATTTATGTTTTCACCATATTTAATCACAGTCAGTGATAAAAAGCCTATATTTTAAATTTAGGTTTATTGAGGTTAAATAATATGGATTTATTGAGGTTAAATAATATGGAGGTTAAATAATATGAATAATATAGATTTATTGAGGTTAAATAATACTGAGATTAAATAATATGGTTAAATAATATGGAGGTTAAGTAATATGAGGTTAAATAATATGGAACCTTTTTGTGTGTTCATTTTGATAATTTTGACAAATGATCACAGTTATGCTACCACAATTACAATCAAGTGTAGAACATTCTCATCATCCCCAAAAGACCCCTTTGAAGTCAATATCTTCTAGAATGTCACATAAACTTAATTACAGAGTGCACAGCTTTCTGGGTCTGACTTCTTACACCTATTATAATGCACTTGGTGGACATTATGTAGTTGCATGTATCAGTAGTTCATTGCCTTTGGGGTTGAGATAGGCTGTATTCCATTGCATGAATGTGCCACAATTTGTTGATGCGTTCACCAGTCAATAGACAATTGGGGTGTTTCTGATTTGAGGCAATTATAAGTAAAACTGCTATGCATACTTGCATAGAGGATTTTTTTCTGACATATGCTTTCATTTCTTTTGGGTAAGTACCAGGTATTAGGCTTTTGGTTTGCATGATAAGCACATGTTTTACTTTGTAAGAAACTATCAAACTGTTTTCCAAAGTGGTTATCCAATGTTGCATTCCCATCAACAAGGTATGTGAGTTCCAGTTGCTCCACATTCTCATCATCATTTGATATTTTCAGATTTTGTTATTAATGTTGTTATTCTAGCCATTCAATAGATATGTCTTAGTATCTCATTGTGATTTTAGTTTTCATGTCCCTAATCACATGATGAGCATCTTTTTTTTTAATGTGCTTATCTTTGTGCATGCTTATTTGAAGCATCTGTTCAAATCTCTTGCCCAGTTCTATTTTATGTGTCTTCTTGTTGAGATGTAATAGTTCTTTATGTGTTCTAGCTACCAATGTTTTATCATTTATGTGTTTTGCAAACATTGCTCCTGGTCTGTGGTCTGCCTCTTCATTTTCCTAATAGTGTCTTTCTAAGATCAGAAGTTCTGATTTGGATGAAGTCTACTTTATCATTGTTTTCTTTTATGTGTCTTGCTTTGTTTTACATAAAAGAAATCTTTGTCTAACCTAATGGGAAAAAGATTTTTTATGCTTTCCTCTAGAAGTTTTAGTTTTAGGTTTTACCTTTAGAAATATAATCCATTTGAGTTAATTTTCTGTAAATGCTGCAAGGTATGGATTATGGTTCATGTGGCCACAGGGCTCCAGGGTCCTCTCCAGGGATTGTCAAGGCCTCAACAAATCCATGGGTCATGAAGAACCCAAACTATTTTTTTTTAAAGAGTTTATTTATTTGAGAGAGAAAGACATAGCAAGAGAGAGCATGAGGTGGGGATGCGGAGAGTCTCAGGCAGACTCCCCGCTGAGCACGGAGCCCTAAACTTGGAGCTCAATCCCACAACCTTGAGATCATGACCTGAGCAGAAATCAAGAGTCGGATGCCCAACCAACTGAACCACCCAGGAGCCCCTACGTTGTATAAATCATTCTAAAATTGTCCCATGAGTTGTAAAATTACAGGATGGGTGAATTGTGGGCTATGGTTTATTAAAGAATTCATAGAACAGCTTTGAAACCAACAATTTTTAAACTATTTAAGGTGCTTTTTCTCAATTATGGGCCTAATTGGAATTAAGAAAATAAATATCTGTTTGGACTTCTGACTTATTATAAAATAATATACTTTAGTTCACATAAATATATATGAATTTCAATTTGCTACACTTTCAAAGAAGCAGGTATTAACACTGCATTTATGAGTAAAAAATACAACAGAGTTATGAGATGAGAGGAAGCATCCAATTAATTATGTACTTAATTTTCGTTAAGTTTACCAATGGGACTTTTTTTTCACAATAAAGTTGTTTGGACAATTGGTAATGGGATTATATAAAAGAGTTAGAAGTAAGTACTCTATTCAGAAACCCAATGACAACTAGTAAAATCAAAGCATTCCAAGAAATTTCTTTAGTGAGAAACTTACAAAGAAGTTTCAGCTTTCCACCTAGTATATAATATTTATATATGAGCCTCATATATAAATACTAATTTTTATCCAAACTTGCCTTTTCAAAAAAATAGTAGTTTGACCATCACAGCATGAAAACCACTCTTTTTATGAAAGAGAAAGTGGAGTTACGGGGCACATGGGCTGCAGTTAACTGTGGCCAGATCATAAAGGGTCCTGAATTAAAGCTAACAAAATAAAAAGACTGTTTACTCAGTCAAAGCTTTAATGAAGGAAAAGAGAATTGACCAGCACTCCATTCCTTGTGCTCACAGTTAGGTGGAGCCATTCAGGGATAAGGACTCAAGATAATAGGCTTTCACTGGAAAACCAATGATTTGAGGCTTAATATATGATCATATATCTAGATTACATTTAGTAAAAATTGTAGTATTCTTAATATGGTTTCACATTAAGGACATCAGAGGGCTGTGGCTCTTTATGACAGTATTGGTCAAGTTGTTGAAAAATTCGAGAAAGAATGAAAATATAAAATGCTATACTCTTACTCCCTGAAACTGTCTTTCTCACTTTATCTTTCATTTACAAGTCACAAAAACAAACATAAATACCCCAATTGTTGTTTGAAACATATGAAAAAAATATGAAATAAACATATCATTCATCAATTAATAAAATTTAAAATTGTGGTATTGCACAATTTCAATTAATGTCATTTCTGGGGAAAATAATTATGGGGACTCAGAGACGTACAGGAAACAGAAAAGAAAAAAAAAGTCAGTGCAGTACGTGCATATTTAGTACCTACTCTGTGCCAGTCATTTTTTTAGATATGGGAGACATAAATATATATGAACAAGACTAGAAAGCTCAAAGACAGAAGACATCAAAGGAACAGAGAAAATGATGGGAAAACAGATCTATGTATCAGTGAAAAAAAAGGAAAGGAGATAAAGAAGATTAAAGACTATTAGAATCAAGAATGGAAAGGGAAATTAATAATTAGTGTCTAATCATTTAGGTGATGGACTAGATAATTTCACAAAAGTTTTGTATGAATCACAACCACATTTTTCCTCTAAAAATGATATATGTCAATTATAAAAGTTTTAAGCAATACTAAAAAATATTTTGCAAATCCCATAACCTAGCAAATATAATATTTGATGTTAGTCTTTCCAGGTAAGTGGGATGTATGTGTCTGTATGTGTGTGTTTAGAGTGAGTGAAAAATAGTGATAGTGTTGGAGGGTAAAATTATACTATAACTGACATTTTTCGAGTGAAAAATAAATGTATTTTTAGGGTGTTTCAACAAGAAAAAGGAACAAGTCTACCTAGAAAAACTGCTGTATTTGCTGTAAAACTTTGGATTTATTTTTATGAGCGGAAATATTAATTACTTCAAAATTAGGTAAATCTAGATGAAGAAAATATTACTTTCTTCCTTAAAATAACAAAACTATTATTTTTTAAATTGGGAATCTCCCCCCTAGTTTTAACTACATCTTTCACACTAGACAGTTTCTAGTTCCTGTTCAAAATAATGAGAACATCAGTACACCTATCTATTTTCCAAATTTCACCCTCACCAGAACTTCAACTTTTATTATTATATTACTCATTTTACAATGTCAGAAACTACATTTAATTTCAGTTCTTTTACTTCTAATAATTCATATAGCTTTTTTCTTTTTTATATGTAAAGAAAGCAATACTTGCCACAAAGATTTTAACATTGCTTCTTCGTTCTTGGGTTTTTAGTTTTATTAATTACCAGACTGACTTTTCAAGACAGATTCATGGATACTTTATATGTTGAATTGTTAGATGTTTAAGAATATATTCTCTGCTATCTTGAAGAGTATCCTGGTTAGGTATAAAATTACAGGATTACTATATCAGAACATTGTGTATGATTTTCTACTAACTTTTGATATTGAATGAGACTACAAAGAAATTTTAGGACACATTTTTTTTCTTTCTTGTAACTGACTTTTTAAAAAAATCTGTTTTCCCCCATTATTCATTAAGGTTTATTCTTTATGTTAATATACACTTTATTGTAAGCTTCAGTTTAGTGTCTATTTTCCTGTCTTTCTTTATGTCTTTTACATAAAAAAGACATAAATATCCCCTATTTTCCAGGGGATATTTTAGCATTTTCCCCCCTTTCAATATTTTTTATTCAGGCACAATTATATCATTGTTGCATCTTGTCTTTTGTTGTCTCTCTCACTTATCTTCTCAATGATAAATTACTTTCATCTATTTCTTATTTGTTTTGCATGATTTTCCTCAATATATTTATCTTTATTTTGGGTGTGTGTGTGTGTGTGTATGCAGTAGTTGGGAGAGAAAGTAAGGGGTAGAGTGTATTGGGAATAGTACTTGGCTGGGTTGCATAAGATATTTTCTTTTCTTACCCTAAGGACACATCTCTCCTCAGTTAGGGTTTATTACCAAAGAATTTGACAAATAATCTGCCAATGCTTCACCCTCTCTTGTCTTCTGCTCTCCTTCACCACTACCATGTCTGCTGGCTGAGGGGGTAGGTCAGAAACAACAGAAATGACATATTAGCATGGCTATTTCCTTAACTCCCCCTTCTTGGCCATTCTGCTAAATTAATCTGTGTCTCTTCAAGGTCAATCTCTACATCTCTCAAGGTAGACATTATCACCTCAATTTACCTCGAGTTTTTCTCAGTTCAATGCCATCTGACTTTTCTCACCGTTCCACGGAAGTGTTTTCATCAAATTATAATTCTAGATTCAAAACCTAGGAGGCAAACCTTAAAGTGTGGCTCTTATTTGATCTGGGCTATGTTTAGATAGAAAAACGCAACAAAAGAAAACAAAAACATCTCAATTCTATATTTCTGATCTTAATTAATAGCACAAATATGCTCTGATCATTTAAAACTGAAACCTAAACTTTACTCTTGATTCTTAGCTTTCCTTCTCTTCCCCACATTTAAAACCTATTTTCCCAACTCTGTCAATTCTGTCTTCTAAATATTTCCTGTTACTTCTTATCCAATAGGCAGACTATCTTTAAAGCAACAGCTAAATGCAAGTGTGTGTGCATGTCAAACGTGTACCTGCATGGCTGTATGCGTGTGTGTGTGTGTGTGTCACACGCACACACACACATACACATACACACAGAGCAAAGTTCAAGGTTGATCAATGTGTCCAGAACTTTGCAATCAGGCAATCTAGAAAAAAAAGCTAAAATTCAGCATAAAGATGAGTTTTGAACTTTATAGTTGAGAATGGGTTATTTTCTTTCTTATGTGCAGGGAGGGGATGGTATATCATGATCTTAAGTTCTCAGAGTCCCTGAAGGTGTAAATTTAACTTGCTTCTCTAAATCCTAATGAAGGAAGTCTTAGTTCCTCTACATTTTTCACCTGGAAAGCTCCAGCAGAATTTATTCTATTTCAGTCCTTGTCCAGATGGCTTCCAGAGTCCATAATTATAGCACAACTATGATCCTGTTGTGCTGATGTTTAAAATCTTTCAACCCCAACCACTTTCAGGATAAAATAAAAGCAAAATATAATAGCACGTTGTTCATATCTTTCTTAATTTGATCTCTGTCTACTTTTCTACCTTATTTGCATGCATACCTATGCCACTGCTAATCAAACTATTTACAGTTCTCCAGTGTGTGCTGCTTATTCTCTCCTCCCTCTTTTATAGAAGTTGCCTCTATCTGGAATAAAGTTTTTGCACAATTTCATACCCTTGGAAAACTCCAACTCCCCCAAGATTCAATGTTTTCGATTTCTTGATTTTGAGATTCCTTAATTTCAGTCCTCTCATACATACAAAACATAAGCTTTATGAGTTCTTTGAAACCAGAGTTAAGTATTCCCTTTTCCATGGCTCCATTCTGCTTTATTTATTTCCGTTATATAGTTACTCATTTCCTATTGCTGCTGTAACAAATTACCACAAATTCAATGGCTTAAAACAATATAAATGTATTATCTTACAGTTCTGGAGGTCAGAAGTCTGAAGTTGGTCTCACTGTGCCAGATTAATATTGGCAGGGCTATCCACCTTCTGGAGACTATAGAGGGAGAATCTGTTTCCTTATCTTTTCCAGCTTTTAGAGGCCACCTGGTTCTTGGCTCTTGGTTTCTTCCTCCACCTTCAAAGCCAGAAGTGTAGCATCAAATCTTCTCTAACTCTGACTCCCACTTCTGTCTTCAAACCTTTCCTCTTCTGACTCTGACACTATTGTCTCCCATTTATAAGAACCCTTGTGATTATATTGGACCCAACCTGATAATGCAAAAAAAAAAAAATCTATCTCAAGATCCTTAATTTAATCACACATGCAAAGCTCCTTGTGTCATGTAACATGACATACACCAGTCTCCAGGGATTAGGTTATGAATATCTTTGGGGGCCATTATTAAGCCTACCACAAATGGTATTAACTGAATTGCTATTAAATGTCTTTCTACTTCAATTAACAGTAAAGAGTATTCAAACAATTCTCTGTTAAATTAATTGAACAAGAACGCTGTTAGACTGATGTGTCTCTAATGGCCATGAGAGCCTAGGTAAGCAAACCCAAGTCTAAGCCTGTTAATGCCTCAAGGTTACAAAATCAAAAAGCTAAGAACAACCAATCACAGTCAACTAGGCTTAAGTTATAGTCAATTAAGTCATTTCCCTTTTTCGTTCCACACTTTCTCTATAAGACTTTCCCTCGGCTTCTATTAGTAAATGCTTCTAACCACTTCCAGCTTGTCACTACCTGATTCTACTTGATTTTTGCTCAAATAAACTGTCAAAAAATTTAATATCCCTCAGTTTGCCTTTTACTATCTCTGAGAACCACATTCATCACAATTCTTTGAGGTGCTCCTAAAAATTACAGATGCATGAGTCAAATCTCAGATAAACTAAAAATATCTGGACTTGAGCCCTAGGAATCTTCATTTTAACAGATTCGGCAATAACTGTTACACAAACTAAGGTGTAAAAATCACTGCGAGGAGCCAAAGCTGTGTACTATTTTTCATCATTTTATCTTGAGCTTCTAGCATAGTATCTGATGCGTACCAGACCCAATACATGTATGATTAAATGAGTGAATAAATGAATGTGTTACATAAACTTTGAAATTCTTTTCAACCACAAGATTGATTCTTTGATTATAAGGTGAAAGCAAGGAAAAATCAAATCTTTTAAAGAACATAGATTGGACAATTTCTAAATTGTTTTTTAGCTGAAATTTGCTCATATATTTATTTCACGTACAAGGAATCCTCAGGATAGTTCAGTTTGATGAGGGAGATGGCAAAGCAGGACTCTGAATAAAATAGAGCCATCTCCTACCATTGTCACCCTCTTGGCTGGGAAATTTAGAACAGAGTCACAGAGCAACCTCAAACCGATGCGTTTACTTTTAAACACTTTGGCGATAAATAATTTTATGATGAAGCTAGAGATATGAATGCAAAAGTGATTTAAAAAGCATAAAGTCATGGATAAACATAAGGGGTTTTTATTAGAGTTAAAACAAGGTTTCAAGCCTGAATGCCTGCTCCCCGTGACAGCTATAGAGGTGCGCTGCTCAGTTCCCCTTTCATAATAGAACTTGGTTGTTGAATGTGGACATTGCTGTTATAAACATTGGGGCACATGTGCCCCTTCAAATCACTATGTTTGTATCCTTTGGATGAATACCTAGTAATGCAATTGCTGGGTCGTAAGGTATGGAAAGAGCCTGGATGTCCATTGACAGATGAATGGATAAAGAAGGCATGATATATAAATACAATGGGATATTACTCAGCCATCAAAAAGAATGAAATCTTGCCATTTGCAACGACATGGATGGAACTAGAGGTTATCATGCTAAACAAAATAAGTCAATCAGAGAAAGACAAATACCATATGATTTCATTCGTATGTGGAATTTAAGAAACAAAACAGACGAACATAGGGGCAGGGAAGGAAAAATAAAATAAGATGAAAACAGAGAGGGAGGCAAACCATGAGACTCTTAACTATAGGAAACAAACTGAGGGTTCCTGGAGAGGAGGGGGGTACAGTTTGGGGCAACTGGGTGAGGGGCATTAAGGAGGGCACTTGATGTAATGAGCACTGGGTGTTATACGCAACTGGTGAATCACTAAATTCTACTCCTGAAACTAATAATACAGTATATGTTAACTAAATTGAATTTAAATAAAAAATTAAAAAAAAAACAACAAAACCTTGCTGTTCAGTTGCAAGGAGAGCAGTTATTTGACAGCTTCCAAGGACAATGCATTCAATGTCAACCACACCATAAGAGTCAATGCCATGCTCTTGCTGGGAAGTTCCCAGTCAATGAGTAAGCAAGCATGGCAGAGCTACTAAGGCTTGGCTTTTTCCAACCAACTTGGGACCCCTCTAATAAGCAAGGGAGTGCTCCATCGGTTTGGGATTGGATGGGATTGGAATTATAGTCTGAGGTTTTTGCCCAATTTTTATTTCTCTCCTTCCTTCCACAGTCAGATGTTCACAATCTAAAGGGTTTCCCTGCTCAATCCTACTTCCTCCCACTTTATTTTTCGCAGGCATTATCGACATTCCCCCCCTCTTAAAAAAACAAAAACCAAAAACCTCTTGTTACACCTAACATTATTTTCAATGTCTCCTTCTTGAAGGACTCAAGTTGACACCTCCCCTACCTGAAATACCTCATTTCACCCTCCGCTCTAGCTAACCAAACCTTACCCACATTTTTGAATTTTGCTCAATGCTGGGTCTGCGTTGTGTGTGTGAGATGTGCACAGTTGGCAGAGGACCCTATGCTCAGAAGATGTGGAACATCTTCCACATTTTCATTTTGTACTTGGCTCCCAAGCTACGTAGCCCATCCTGCATCACTCTCTGCATTAAAACTTTTTTATTTTTATTTATTTTTTTTTTTTAAAGGTTTTTATTTATTTGACAGAGAGGGAACACAAGCAGGAGGAGTGGGAGAGGGAGAAGCGGGCTCCCTGCTCGGCAGAGAGCCCGATGCGGGGCTCGATCCCAGGACCCCGGGATCATGACCTGAGCCGAAGGCAGACGCCCAACGACTGAGCCACCCAGGCGCCCCATGCATTAAAACTTTTTTAAAGATTAAAATATAGTATTTACTATTTCCTCATGAATACCTTAGTTCTTTGAATAATTTTTTTCATGTTAGTTTCTAAAATGGTGCCTCTTTTGTATTAAAGTTATATCCTTCTGTCCATTTATATTTTAATTTGGATGGGAGAGTGTATGCATGTCTTATTCCCTAGCTACAACATAACCTCTGAGATCATCTTTGAGCCTACTTTTAATGCATACAGAATTGTCAAGGGAACATGCAGAAATGTCTGTAAATATTTTGTGAATAAATAGCACTAAATCCCCTTTATGTGAAAGAGTTACAGGGACAAGCTTAGATGTGCTAATAAACTTAATGCTTTGTTACTCTTCTCTTTCTTCCCTCTATCTCATGAGGTAGTGGGGAAAACTTAAGTTTTCCAACTACAACTCAGTTTCTTCTGATTTAAAGACTCTCATTTCCATTTAAAACAGCTTATTTGAGATAAATGCTCAATCCTTAAAAAAATCCATTCAACCTTTCCTTATATCTCCTTCTGGGAGGTTTACTTTGTCCAGATGGAGGTAGGAGAATAGCCCTGATAAACATAAACAACAGCAACAACACACATGTCTAAGGGCCAGGTACTCTACTAATTATTTTACATTTATAATCTTCTTTATTCTTTATAAAATTTCTATGAAGGCGTTATTATTGCTTCTCTCTCAAGGGAATGACTTATGCTTTCAAGACTTCCAACAAATAGCAAATTGAGTTGGGGGACTGCCCCCCACGTTTAATTGCCCCAAGACCAGGGTCTTAACCAGGATACTTGTTTCTCAGACACAAATGTTTACCTGATATTCATTTAGCAAAAGGTACAGCTTTCTTCACTGATGTGTTTCTTTCTAAACACAAAGGGGAAAAACCTCTTTAAGCTGCCCACTGGAGTCTACGTGTGTGAGAACATAAGACAAATCTCAAATAGGAAATTTAAAAGAAAGGGCATTAATTAATTGGGCTAGAGATATTTCCTCCTTTCAGACCATCAAAAGCACTACATTTTCCCCTTGTGCTTCAAATTACCTTAGAGACTTATCTCCTGAAGACAGACCTAATCTGAACAAATGGCCATAGCCCTGAGAGCTTCCAAGTCTGATAGGCAAAGATGGCTGGAATTCAAAGTAGTCAATGCAGAATGTGCTGCAGGAAGCTTTCAAAGTACAAATTAACCCACTTAGTATGTCTGTGATAATCAAAGTAGCATGTTTTGCCTTGTATAACATTTCTCATGTTTTCCAAAAACTATGGTTTAGCATCCTTTTGGAGGATTAAAACTAGAAGTCATTCCTAGTGCTAGCAAACATTTTGGTTGAGAGGTATAACTGTTCTGCTGGGCCTTGCAACTTGGCAGCTAGTCTCCTCAATTATACTTTTTAAGTAGGACAAGACTCCGAAAGAAAGCAGACCCTTCATCCTGAGTCCTGCAATGGGATTGGATATGCTGTGGTATCTCCCCGAGGCACATTTCCGTAAGCAAAAGTGTGTTTTTGCAGATGGTTACTTCTGGTCACTTACTGCTACCACCAAACAATTACATTCTCTTTTTTGGTTCATACAGGCCAGCTATCTAAAATTAAGTTAGAATGTGCACATTTTTTTTTTTATAAGGAGAACAGACTTGATTTAAATAGAATATGATAACTAATCATTCCTTCTTAAAAACACGCTATGGTTGGCATAGACTCAGTGAAACCTCAGCCAGGGTGTTTGAAGTGTCATGATTTTTAGTTTTATTGTTATATAAAGAATCCCCAAATTGAACTGTTTCTTTCTTTTTTCTTTCTTTCTTTTTTTTATACAACAGGGGGAAATAGCGGCTCACCTTTTCTTGGATTATATATCTTCTTTTAATACACTAAAGTAACACCTTTCTATTTTAAGTAGGTATAGGTTGTTTTTATCTCTGCCCTCCCACCCATTCAGAGCTAAAATCAAAAATACTTTCTATATGCAGGCTTAACCCTACCCAGTATGTGGAGTATAGAACTATTTTGGAGGTTAAAATCTGTCAAATATTAGTGATGTCACACTGCTGAACCTGCGAGTATTCAAGGTACTCCTGGACATATAGTCTGCCACTAAGTAGACTCTTGAAATAGTCAAGGTGTCAAAGATCTAAGAACTGATGTTTCCGGAATGAAGACTGTGCAGATGTATGCCTGACAAGTCAGTCTTTACTCATCTGGATGTCCTGTTCTCCAGTGATTTTGGATTTCAATTCTCCCAAATTTGCCATTTATGCCTTTTAGTTCCTTCCTTGACTGTATCCCTTACATTATAAATTATGCTTAATAGCAGATCTCAAGCATTCGCTAGTGAGAGGTATCCCAGAACATTTTTGTCAAAACTAAAGCATTTTTACAAAGTGGGTGACCATTTTTTTACAGCTGTCCTTTGAACTACAAATTGGATCCAAAATGTAGCTTGATATTTTTCATTAATTTGTAAAGTTCTGTTAACAATCAAATAAGAAGCAACAATCAGGTCGAAACAGGGACTGTATTCAATGAATTTCAAAGAGTCAGTTGATTCTATTTTTCTATCATCACATTTTCTTTTCAGGTATGCAGTCATTATCCTAACATATTCTTTGGATTACAAGTCCTTGAGCAAGAAATCTCCCATTAAAATCAGATAACTTCCATGGAGTTATCAAAACTTCTTAATGAAGGAGAAAGGGCAAATGAGTCTTATGTTCAACTTGTCCCTATTCTGATAACTTCCACAGTCAATTTTAGAGTCTAAAAGGAAAAGCATGTTAAGCTTCTGAAAAAAAAATCAAAAGAAACATAACTTTTTTTGAGCCAACTTTGTTTTGATCACTTACGTATTCTCTTTCTTTTATTTTTTGCTTCATCTAACTTTTTTTTACTTCTGATTCATACTCTATTCCCCCTACATCTTCTTCTTGCTCAATGTGCTCTGTCTTCCTTCTTTTAGTTTTAATGGTAAGCATCAAACAAAGTGTCATAAACATTGAGAAAAACTGAGAAGCCAGTCCCATAAAATTTCTTAGTTAGCAGCATGCTGACAATTAGTGGAATATTTTTAAAAAATAAAGATTTTTTTTTATTTTGAATTTGAATCTTTGAATTTTGCTTATAATATAAAATGAGAAACATCCAACTCCTCTAAAAAGTATTTTAAGAAAAAAATAGTTAACTCAGCTTTAATGGGCAAAATTTTATTCCAGTTTGTTCTTGGTAAATTTTCTCCAAGTCAAGTTTAATACTGGAACCTTCTTCTGATTCTGTCCCAGAGCTGATAGAGGCAGCAGTTGGCTAGGTATGAGCCTTTGGACTGATAAAAGGGCAGAGGTCAAGGTCCAGGGACAGATCCCAGGAGATATGCATGCATTCTTCCCTGTGACCACTGCCCTACAGTAACTTAGAGCTTCATTATAATATGTTTACAGTATGGTTTTAACCTCCCGCCCCCCACAGAGAATGGCTGCCATGACAGTTCTGGTAAGCACTGTATAGAGCCCAAAACTCCCCCTCCCAAAAGGTGGGAGGAGTCCCATAGATAATTGGCTGCAACCGTAGTCAGAAACTGCCCTAGCTATGACCCATAACCTGTCCAAACATAAAAAGAAAAGACAACCCTGACCCTTGTGCAGCTGTCATCTCTGGGCCTGCCCGCTCTCCCATCTTGAAAGCGTACTTTCCCTTAAACTGCTATTAAATCCTTGCTTGCTTAAGAGTTTGGGAATGTATGGTGATTAACATAATAAAATAAAATTAAAAAAAAACAAAAAGATTTGGGTCTGAATTCTTTCTTAGCCAAAACTCAAGGACCAAGGCCAAGGGAGTGGGACATGCTATTGACAGAGCAGTGGTGGTAGATAGTTTGTGTAAAAAGCAGGGATCTGAGTGCAAATCCTGAGTCTTTCTCTTCCTAGCTGATTAACTTTGACCAGTGATCTACTCTAGATGGAGACTACAGACCTGGTAACATTCTTATAAATATTAAATGAGATGACACAAATACATTCTGCAAAATATAGATAAATATATAAAATATAGATAAATACATGTTCATTTCCTCACCCTTAGGCATTCAACTTGTTTGTATTATATTATTACCGATACGGTTATAGCTATTAAAGAGGAAATGACAGCTACTTCTTTATTTGTTTATTGTTTGAGTTGTAAAACTTGGATTTCATGATTGCAGATGCAAATTCCATTATTTGGCTATTGCTTTGAAGCTCACAAAATCATTTTACATATCATCTCTCTCATTTTATTTAAATAGAATTGTGAAGTTCAGAGAGTAAATATCACCATAAATTGTGAAGTTCAGAGGCTAAGTATCATAAATATCAAAATGGAGAGAGTGGGTCAGAGTTGTTACATGTTACAGCTACTGATTGACAAACTGAATCCAAAAGCCAGGTCTTTTGACTTCTTTTCAAATCATGTTTTGAATATACAGTATATAATTAAAAATTAGAAACAATGTTTATCATAATATATGGTAGTACTGTTTCATGATTGTCAAGATAGCATAACTAAGAGCATGGACTCAAGATCCAGATTTTGAATGTGCAAGTCCCAGCTCTGCCATTTACCAGTTGAATAAACTTGGATAATTAACTTATGCTTTTATGCTTCTAGTTCTCTCATTTGCAAAATGGGTATAATAATAGTTACTACTTCACTCAGTTGTCATGAGGATTAAGTAACAATGTATGTAAATTACTTAGCATAGGACCTGGCAA
Organism: Phoca vitulina; assembly: GCF_004348235.1. Classification (NCBI taxonomy): domain Eukaryota; kingdom Metazoa; phylum Chordata; class Mammalia; order Carnivora; family Phocidae; genus Phoca; species Phoca vitulina. Next base: position 5,728,283 of record NW_022589778.1, read on the forward strand.
ATAGTAATTGCTATATGTGTTTGCTATTATCATTATTATTATTGTGTGAGCTAGAAAGCATTATAAGAGCAAATCTAATGGTGAATAATGGAAATCCATCATATATGAGCTATAATCATGTATCTCATTTTTATTTACTTTTTTCAGTGATAGATGTATATTAACCACACGTTACAGATAAAGAAATTTATACTCACAAAAGAAAAAAACTAGTTCAAGTTCATACAACTAATATATTGTTAGAGAAACGTTTAAATGCAAATCTGTCTTCAAAGCTCATGTGCTTTGATGTCACAGAGATGAACTAGGGACCTAGGGGTCTATCCAACAAGAGGATCTAACAATTGTAAATACTTATGCCCCCAACTTGGGAGCACCCAAATATATAAAACAATTAACAATTAATAACAAACATAAAGGAACTCATTGATAATCATACAATAATAGTAGGGGACTTTATTATTATTTTTTTATTATGTTATGTTAATCACCATACATTACATCATTTGTTTTTGATGTAGTGTTCCATGATTCATTGTTTGCATATAACACCCAATGCTCCATGCAAAACGTGCCCTCTTTAATACCCATCACCAGGCTAACCCATCCCCCCCCCCCACAGAACCCTCAGTTTGTTTTTCAGAGTCCATCGTCTCTCATGGTTCATCTCCCCCTCTGATTTCCCCCCCTTCATTCTTCCTAGTAGGGGACTTTAACACCCCACTTACAGTAATGGATAGATCATCTAAGCAGAAAATCAACAAGGAAACAATGGCTTTGAATGACACACTGGACCAGATGGATTTAACATATATATTCAGAAGATTTCATCCTAAAGAGGCAGAGTACACGTTCTTTTCAAGTGCACATGGGATATTCTCTAGAGTAGATCACATATTGGGTTCCAAATCAGGCCTCAACAAGTACAAAAAATTAAGATCATACCATGAATATTTTCTGACCACAATGCTATGAAACCACAACAAGTCAACCACAGGAAAAAATTTGGAGGGGAACCTGGGTGGCTCAGTCAGTTAAGCATCCGACTCTTGATCTCAGCTCAGGTCTTGATCTCAGGGTCATGAGTTCAAGCCCCATGTCAGGCTTCATGCTGGGCATGGAACTTACTTAAAAAAAAAAAAAATTGGAAAGACTACAAATACATGGAGGTTAAAGAACATCCTACTAAAGAATAAATGAGTTAACCAGGAAATTAAAGAAGAAATTAAAAAATACATGGAAACAAATGAAAATGAAAACATGACAGTCCAAAACCTTTGGGATGCAGCAAAAGTGGTCATAAGAAGGAAATATATAGCAATACAAGCCTACCTTAAGAAGCAAGAAAAGTCAAATATACAACCTAACCTTACACCTAAAGGAGCTAGAAAAAGAACAATAAATGAAGCCTAAAGGTAGCAGAAGAGGGGAAATAATAAAGATTAGAGCAGGGCGCCTGGGTGGCTCAGTTGGTTAAGCGACTGCCTTCGGCTCAGGTCATGATCCTGGAGTCCCTGGATCGAGTCCCGCATCGGGCTCCCTGCTCGGCAGGGAGTCTGCTTCTCCCTCTGACCGTCCTCCCTCTCATGCTCTCTGTCTTTCATTCTCTCTCTCTCAAATAAATAAATAAAATCTTTAAAAAAATAAAAAATAAAAAATAAAGATTAGAGCAGAAATAAGTGATATAGAAACAACAACAGCAACAACAACAACAACAACAAAAACAGTAGAACCAATCAATCAAACCAGGAGCTGGTTTTTTGAAAGCATTAATAAAATTGATAAACCCCAAGCCAGACTTACCAAAAAGAAAAGAGAAAGGACCCAAATAAATAAAATTATGAACGAGAGAGGAGAGATGACAACCAACACCACAGAAATACAATTATAAGAGAATATTATGAAAAATTACATGTCAACAAATTGGGCAATCTGGAAGAAATGGATACATTCCTAGAAATATGTAAACTACCAAAACTGAAATAGGAAGAAATAGAAAATTTTGAACAGACCAATAATCAGTAAATAAATTGAGTCAGTAATCAGAAATCTCCCAACAGAAAACTGGACAGCCACATGCAGAAGAATGAAACTGGACCATTTCCTTACACCACACACAAAAATAGACTCAAAATGGATGAAAGACCTAAATGTGAGACAGGAATCCATCAAAATCCTAGAGGAGAACACAGGCAGCAACCTCTTTGACCTCAGCCGCAGCAACTTCTTCCTAGAAACATCACCAAAGGCAAGGGAAGCAAGGGCAAAAAATGAACTACTGGGGCTTCATCAAGATAAAAAGCTTTTGCACAGCAAAGAAAACAGTCAACAAAACCAAAAGACAACTGACAGAATGGGAGAAGATATTTGCAAATGACATATCAGAGAAAGGGCTAGTATCCAAAATCTATAAAGAACTTATTAAACTCAACACTCAAAGAACAAATGATCCAATCAAGAAATGGGCAGAAGACATGACATTTCTGCAAAGAAGACATCCAAATGGCCAACAGACACATGAAAAAGTGCTCAGCATCACTCAGCATCAGGGAAATACAAATCAAAACTTCAACGAGATACCACCTCCCACCAGTCAGAATGGCTTAAATTAACAAGTCAGAAAACAACAGATGTTGGTGAGGATGCAGAGAAAGGGGAACCCTCCTACACTGTTGGTGGGAATGCAAGCTGGTGCAGCCACTCTGGAAAACCCTATGGAGGTTCCTCAAAAGGTTGAAAATAGAGCTACCGTACGACCCAGCAATTGCACTACTGGGTATTTACCCCAAAGATACAAGTGTAGTGATCTGAAGGGGTACATGCACCCCAATGTTTATAGCAACAATGTCCACAATAGCCAAACTATGGGAAGAGCCAAGATGTCCATCAACAGATGAATGGATAAAGAAGATGTGGTATATATATACAATGGAATATTATGCAGCCATCAAAAAACCACAAAGTCTTGCCATTTACAATGACGTGGATGGAACTAGAGGGTATTATGCAAGCGAAATAAGTCAATCAGAGAAAAACAAGTATCATATGATCTCATTGATATGAAGAATTTGAGAAACAAGGCAGAGGATCATAGGGGAAGGGAGGGAAAAATGAAACAAGACGAAACCAGAGATGGAGACAAACCATAAGAGACTCTTAATCTCAGGAAACAAACTGAGGGTTGCTGGAATGGAGAGGGGTGGGAGGGATAGGGTGGCTGGGTGATGGACATTGGGGAGGGTATGTGCTATGGTGAGTGCTATAAATTGTGTAAGACTGATGAATCATAGACATATACCCCTGAAACAAATAATACATTATATGTTAATAAAAAAAAAAATCTCCCAACAGACAAAAGTTCAGGGTCATATGGCTTCCCAGATGTATATTACCAAACATTTAAAGAAGAGTTAATACCTGTTTTTCTCAAACTGTTCCAAAAAATGAAATGGAAGGAAAACTTCCAAACTCATTCCACGAGGCCAGTATTACCTTGATTCCAAAACCAGACAAAGACCCCACTAAAAGAGAATTACAGGCCAATATTCCCGATGAAGATGGATGTAAAAATTCTCAACAAAATACTAACAAATTGAATCCAACAGTACATTAAAAGAATCATTTACCATGGTCAAGTGGGATTTATTCCTGGGCTGCAAGTATAGTTCAATATTCACAAATCCATCAATGTGATAAACCACATTAATAAAAGAAAGGATAAGAACCATATGATGCTCTCAATAGATGCAGAAAAAGCATTTGGCAAAGTACAGCATCCATTCTTGATAAAAACTCCCTAACAAAGTAGGGATAGATGGAACATACCTCAACATCATAAAGGTCATATACAAAAGACCCACAGCTAATATAGTCCTTAATGGGGAAAAACTGAGAGTTTTTCCTCTACAGTCAGGAACAAGACAGTGATGTCCACTCTCACCATTGTTATTTTTATTTATTTATTTTTAAAGATTTTATTTATTTATTTGTCACACAGAGATAACACAAACAGGGAGAACATTAAAGGGAGAGGGAGTAGCAGGCTCCCCACTGAGCAGGGAGCCTGACATGGGGCTTGATCCCAGGACCCTGGGATCATGACCCAAGGTGAAGGCAGACACTTATCCAATTGAGCCACCCAGGCGCCCCTCACCATTGTTATTTAACATAGTACTGGGAGTCTTAGGCTCAGCATCAGACAACAAAAAGAAATAAAAGGCATCCAAATTGGCAAGGTAGAGGTCAAACTTTCACTCTTCACAGAGGACATGATACTATATGTAGAAAACCCAAAAGACTCCACCAAAAAATTGCTAGAAGTGATACACGAATTCAGTAACGTCATAGGATACAAAATCAACATACAGAATCTGTTGCATTTCTGTACACAAATAATGAAGCAGCAGAAAAAGAAATCCCTTTATAATTACACCAAAACCCATAAGATACCTAGGAATAAACCTAACCAAAAAGGTAAAAGATCTGTACTCTGAAAACTATCGAACACTTATGAATGAAATTGAAGATGACACAAAGAAAGGGAAAAACATTCCATGATCATGGATTAAAAGAATAAATATTGTTAAAATGCCTATACTACCCAAAGCAATCTACACATTCAAAGCAATCCCTATCAAAATACCACCAGCATTTTTCACAGAGCTAGAACAAACAATCCTAAAATTTGTATGGAACCACAAAAGACCCCAAATAGCCAAAGCAATCTTGAAAAAGCAAAGCAAAGCTGAAGGCATCACAATTCCAAACTTCAAGCTATATTACAAAACTGTAGTCACCAAGACAGTATGGTACTGGCACAAAAACAGACACATAGATCAATGGAACAGAAGAGAGAAAACAGAAATGGACCCTCAACTCTACGGTCAACTAATCTTTGACAAAGCAGGAAAGAATATACAATGAAAAAAAGACAGTCTCTTCAACAAATGGTGTTGGGAAAATTGGACAGCAACAAGCTAAATAATGAAACTGGACCACTTTCTTAGGCCATACAGAAAAATAAATTCAAAATGGATGAAATACCTAAATGTGATACAGGAAACCATCAAAATCCTAGAGGAGAACAACCGACAGCCACCTCTTCGATGTCAGCCACAACAACTTCTTCCTAGAAACATTGCCAAAGGCAAGGGAAGCAAGGGCAAAAATGAACTATTGGGACTTCATCAAGATAAAAAGCTTCTGCAAAGCTTTTGGAAAGGAAATAATCAATGAACTAAAAGGCAGCCTACAGAATGGGAGAAGGTATTTGCAAATGACATATCCGATAAAGGGTTAGTATCCAAAATCTATAAAGAACTTATAAAACTCAACACCAAAAAATAAATAATCCAGTTAAGAAATGGGCAAGACATGAATAAACACTTTTTCAAAGAAGACATCCAGATGGCTAACAGACACATGAAAAGATGCTCAACATCATTCATCATCAGGGAAATACAAATCAAAACTACAAGGAGATATCACCTTACACCTGTCAAAATGGCTAAATTAACAACACTAGAAACAACAGATATTGGCAAGGATACAGAGAAAGTGAACCCTCTTACACCATTGGTGGGAATGCAAACTGGTGCAACCACTGGAAACCAGAATAGAGGTTCCTCAAAAAGTTAAAAATAGAACTATCCTATGACACAGCAATTGTACTATTAGGTATTTACCCAAAGGATACAAAAACACTGATCCAAAGGTACATGTTCACCCTGATGTTTAGAGCAGCATTATCAACAATAGCCAAATTATGGAAAGAGCCCAAATATCCATCAAATGATTAATGGATAAAGGAGAAGAGGTAGATGCGTACGCGCACATGCGCACACACACACACACACACACACACACACACACACACAGGAATATTACTCAGCCATCAAAAAGAATGAAATCTTGCCATTTGCAATGATGTGGATGGAGCTAGAGTGGATTATCCTAAGCTAAGCAAAATAAGTCAGTCAGAGAAAGATACCATATGAACAGATGAAGGGAAAAAAAAACACATGAGGAGGAAGGGAAAAAAAAGAGAGGAAAGCAAACCATAAGAGACTCTTAATTATAGAGAACAAACTGAGGGTTGCTGGAGGGGAGATGGGTGGCGGATGGGTTAAATGGGTGATGGGTATTAAGGAGAGCACTTGTTATGATCGGCACTGGGTGTTATATGTAAGTGATGAATCACTAAATTCTACACCTGAAACTAGTATCACATGATATATTAAGTAATTGGAATTTAAATAAAAACTGGAAACAAAAAAGAAAGAAGGAAAGGAGAACGAAAGAAAGAAAGAAAGAAAGAGAGAAAGAAAGAAAAGAAAGAAAGAAGAAAGAAAGAAAGAAAGAAAGAAAGAAAGAAAGAAAGAAAGAAAGAAAGAAAAGAAAGAGAGAAAGAAGGAAAGAAAGAAAGAAGGAAAGAGAGAAAGAGAGATGATCTAGTACTTTACTTTTCACATGAACAAACTAGGGCCAAGCAAGAATACCTATAAGTCCTAGGAATGATATCTTGTTAATAACAGGCCTAAACTAGGACCCAGGATTCCTAAATCAGAGTTCAGTGCTTACATGAAACTAGTCTATGACCTAAATAAGTGTTTTGTTTTAATTGTCCATGATCTCATGTTACTGTCACTGCTTTATATGTTAAAAACTTATTGTAGAGAATAAGGAGAGAGAAGCATATTTTAAAATTAATGAGGCATTTGTTCTCTATATCTACAACTCCTAATAAATGACAGGCAGACTGATAAATAATTCATAGAAGCTAACAAATTACAGTGCATTTGCAAAATGACCTGTTCTTTCCTACTTATTTTCTGTGTGGTACATTAATGTCAAAAATAACATAGTGGTAAATATAGACAAGATAGGACAACAAACAATATTGGAATAATGTATTGATATAACGTATGCCAGAAAGGCTAGCAGAGCAATTAGAGGGCTCACACAGTTTTAATATGAAGTCAAAAGGTCAACCAAGCTTTTATTTCAGCAGATACTATTTTATGCTTTGTATTCTTTTTAGAGCAAGGATTTAAATCTTTATTACTAGAAACACCAATCAGATATTCCAAATTCAATTCCTAAATCCGAGCAAATGGACATTGTTTAGGCTCTCAGGAATCATATAAACACGTTACATGTACAGACTTACATCACTAAGCTACACATCAGTAAGAACTGCAAATTATTGTAACCCCAAGTGTGACATTCAAAATGGCAGATTTCCTGATCTGTTCCTTGAAAAGACTGCATTAGCTGTGAGAGAAAAGATTGAAGATGAGAAGAAAAACCTTCTCTCAAGGTTAAGGGGTACAGTTTGATTTACATCACTGCTTTTCAGTCTTGGGATGAGAACCCAGTAATGGCCTGGCTAACAAGATAGATTATGAAAACTTAGACAAAATTACGGGTTCTTATATATTGGGAAAACAACAACACACACACAAATAGAAACAATCAGATAATAAAGAAAAATGTTTTAAATGATAAGATATTTGACGTATCTGCAAGCATATATTAATAAAGGTTGTAATAAAGAGAAAACATGCACTCATTATCCTCCTCACATGATATTAGCCTGAATAAGATGTGGTTGAAGGAATGTCAATTGGTATTCTAAGCTATAGACCAGAGTTCTTCCATATGGATGGCACTTGCCAAGTATGGATATTCATTTTGCCATTATTCTTCTCCATGAGCGGTGCTTAGCTCATGAATATGCGTCCTTTTATTTGAGATAATATTCGGTGCACAAATCAGAACTGAGAGCCTCCTGGCATTACAAAGACAGGATGTCCATAGATTAAATCAGAATTCAAATACTAAAAAGAACAGACTTCATATATGTTCAGGGGAGGAAAAATAATTTTCCTTCTACCCTTCTAGATTCTTGACTGAGACACCTCTGTAATAAAAGAATAACAGGAGAAAAACAAACGGAAGTTTAATAACATGTATACCTCCTATATACAATGGAGAGACCCAGGAAAACTGAGTAACTCCTTGAAATGGCCCAAACCATCACTTTGAATACCGCCTCCAGCTAAAGACAAAAGAAGATGTTGGGGGATAGAGAGCAAATTTTGGGAGGTTTTCAGGCAAATCACACTAAAGTATGGTTGTCATGCAGATCTAAGTCTCTATTTTCTCCATTTGTAAGAGTTTCTAGAGATTCTGTCCTCTTCCTAGTGCAGAGAAGGAGATACCATTACAAATGGAGATTTCCCCTATAAATGTAAATGTCTCTTAAAAAAGGTTAACTTCTGCTAGCTTTCAGAGCTTTTCTTACATCTGCTGTTTCTTAAAAGTAACCAGTTCAAGATAATTCTTATGCTAGAGAGGCATATTTTGGGGTGGGAAATTCTGCTCCCCTTCACAAACATGCATTAAACTCAGGGTAATGGTTAGACATATTATATAACCAATGCTTTCAGAATAACAAAGACACAGATTCTAAAATTTGAAACCCTAAGGTTTGTTTGGTCATATACAGGTTCATAAACTTCATTGCCCTGGAGAATATGAATGCTGTCTGAGTCAAAATAATACAAATAGAATCAATCAATAAGTATTAATTGGTGTTTTTGACATTCAAGAGAAAGTTCTAGGTAACGTGAGGAAATAGTGATATAAATATCCTCCCCTCCTCTTGAGGATCTACCAGTTCTTTGGGAATATATAACAATAGCATTACAAATGGGATCTAGTGAAACCAGGGGCAGCAGAGTCCTATAGTTAGCAGCATATAAAAGATGGTCAGAATAGGGGCACCTGGGTGGCTCAGTCGGTTAAGCCACCGACTTTTGATTTCGGCTCAGGTCATGATCTTGCAGTCATGAGATCGAGCCTCACGATGGGCTCTGTGCTGAGCACGGAGTCTGCTTCAGATTCTCTCTCCCTCTGTCCTCCCCCATGTGTGCAAGCATGTGCGCGTGCTCTCTCTCTTAAATAAATAATCTTTTTTAAAAAAAGATCAGAATGGGATTACACAGGGAATTTTGTAATGGGAATGAAACTATAACATAATAGATTCTAGAGGACTGAAGAATGAAGGAGTAAAGGGTATAAGGATGGTGATTGCAGCCTATAGTTTTCAAAAGCTTGCTTTTGAGGGAAGGATAAGAGGGAACTTCTATAAAGGGAGCAAGGTATAGAAGGTTTTCATTTTTAAGAGGGGGAGCAGCTTATAAACATTTTTTGTTTGGGGAAGAAAAATGTGGGGGTCAGATTAGAGGTTTTTCAGTGAAGTGGATAAATAGGTGTCATGAGAGCAGAAAGGACAAAATGTATATTGTGGCCAAAATGGCCCCTTGCCCTTCCTGTTACAATGTATGCTGTTTGTATAGGAAAAACAAAACACCCTAACGACTCTTAAATTTTTAAAACATGAATCCAATTGATTGTTCACAGTACAACTCGAGAGCTTTCCAAATTAATTTTTGGTTCTCTTCTTCTCACTTGTAAAACCACCAAAGGCAATTAACATAAACAGGCCAGTGATACTCCTGACTTTGCAAGGTAATTAACACAGCAGGAAATGCATTCTGGGGCAGACAGTTCCTAGAAGAGTGGGTGGAATCTTAATGGGAGATGAGGAAGAGTAAGCAAGTTAATAATTCCAGACTGTATATAGCTCTCACATCATTAAAGTCTCAAAGCTATTTTAAAAAGGCCAACAACCTGAAGAGAAATTTTTACCTTTTCTTCAGTTTCATCAGGGGCCCGGGCTCTCATTATATTGTTGTTTTGTCTGATCCTGGTATTTATACGGACTTTCTAAAATAGTCTAAAAAACAACCTAATTGCTAGCCTTGCATAATGTTCCCAGTTACTATTTAAGCAATAATGACCTTCAAACTGGGTATTTTCTTGGCATTAATGACCAATGGAAAGCATCGGTGGTATCAGGTGAAGCTAGGGTCCTTTAATGGAGCCTGTCGTTAATGGCCAGAAAATGCCTCACTGGGAGGTCATTAGTGTGATTATAAATCATAACAACGTAAAGAAAAAGGCAAAATGTTTAAAAGTTACAAGTTGAACATCAAGTTGCCATGGATACTGAGACTGTATTTTCCTAGATACGGCAACCCAGACTGCTAACCAAAGAAAGACAATTCTCAATTCTTCTTATTCCATTTAGGGTTATAATTGCTGTTTGGATACAAATATTGGTCCACGGAATCTGATAACTAACACTCCTACTGTATTAAGGTAAAAAGAACCTTTGGATGAAAAGGAGCCTAGGGAAGTTATTCATTCCAATTTCTGCTATTACTATTATCATGGGCTGAACTACTTTAATGTGTTCTTATGTTTACAGATATCCAGAAAAGGAAAGTATAGACATCTTAAGTAGGGGTGAATCTATTTTTCGTGGAGCCTAAGGCTCATAGAATTTTGGGATTTCTTTAAAAAAGATAAATCCCAAATCACTAATATAAAATATCCATTTCACCAGTACTCCTGACACAAAGGGGAATGTGACAGAGACAAGTATTTTACCAACTGCAATTAAAATGTCTTACTCTTGCGAAATGTACAAAATTATGACCTTATAACATATTGCAAGGATCTTCCCCAATGCATAGTTGAACCTTTTCAATCTAAGGTTTGATTTGCGTCACAGTAAATTCTCTCCTACTCTGTTAAGAATCCTGGAAGTTTAGAAATAAGTCAGTCAGAGAAAGACAAATACCATATGATCTCACTCATATGAGGAATTTAAGAAACAAAACAAATGAGCAAAAGAAAAAAAATAGAGAGAGAAACCAAGAGACCACCTCTTAACTATACAGAACAAACTGATGGTTACCAGAGGGGAGGTGGGTGGGTGGATGGAGGAAATCGATGATGGGATTAAGGAGTGCACTTGAGGTGAGCACCAGGTGATGTATGGAAGTGTTGAATCACTATACTGCACACCTGAAACTAATATAACACTGACTGTTAACTATACTGGAATTAAAATAAAAACTTAATAAAAAAGAAGAATCCCTAGAAGCTTAGACAAAGAAAGAGGCCAATAGCTCATCCAGTGCATTCTTACTGTAGATGGGGAAACTCAAAATGTTCAAGTGAGGAGGTATGAGCTAACCAAGTCTCCTAATTCACACTTTTCTGCACCCAAATTCTTTCAATCTTATTAGCTTTTAGAGGAGGGGTACTGGCTGGAATCTACGTGATATTCTTTGGGAATTTTTGATGGACCGGTGAGACAGAACCAAAGAGAATATATTTGCATGAAGCTTCTTGAGGGGATAAAGCATCGTAGAGAAAAGAGATCAACTAATTGTCAATTTTAAAGCAGATTGTGTGATGGGAACTGCTAGCTGTTTAAATTCCTTCTCCCCTTCTTTCAGAGTAAATGCACTGTGGCTGGAACATCTCCTCCCAAGTATGCCTGCATGTTCCAGCCTCCTCTTGCAGCTCAGCACTCTTCTGACTGCCGGAGGTCAGTGGCAAAGAGGAAATATAAAATTTCTCTTTTAATTTCAATGCATTGTGACATGCCAGTATAACTGTTTTATTTGAAAGGAGAGAGTCTGGGCACTTCTTATACTAAATATTTAAAGACTATTTAATGTTTAAAACTGCTAAACAATAGATGCTTGCCTCGGCCATTTCAAAACATATTAGTAAATGAAATCCTAGGGTATGTGAATAATAACGTCTCAGAGAAGGTCAGCTGTAAAGGCATGAGTATCCAATAAAAACCAACTTGTGATACCACAAATTATTAAATCTTTTTTATTAACTTTTTGAAGATCTCAGTTTTAATTTTTAGATTAACACATTGGTCCTATTATAAGTTATTAATAAAAGGAGTAAATGAGCTGGAAATATTTATAAGTAACATTATCAAATCATCTCTTTTTCCAGTCAAGCATAAAAGATCTATGTGTGATCATTTCATTTTATCCCCAGAATTATTTTATCATATAAACAGTGTATGTGTGTGAGTGGGTGTATATATATATACATCATATCAGTCAGTATATATAACTGACTGATATGATGCATTGATTTACACTTCTTGATCAAAATTGAATTTGTTTGAACACCATTTCTTGTTTGAATAAATTTTGATATTGACTTTGAGGGAAGAAAGTCAATAACTGCATAATATACCTCCAACCATAGAAACCAAGTATTCAGACTTCTATCTGTCAGCTGCAGATCATCATACTAGCATGGATGCCCATGAGATTGGCAGCTCGGCAGGGTTTGTCTAAAGGGAAAAGGGTTATGTAGACTTATGAAAAATCTCAGAAGAAAATGAGAATTAAAGGATGAAAGCTGATTCTCAGATGTCTGAGTAGATCTAATGACTAAAGAAAGGGAATTTTGATCAAAAGGAGGGACTCCCACAAATGTCAGATTTCTACTTCCTTCTCTTCTGCAGGCTGTTGCCTGTGGTTTTGAAACTGGACTGTTTCTGAATGCAACTTTTTCTGAAACCAGACTTTCTGAAAAATTATTCCCTGTACCTTCTCAGTTTAACATTCTGATCTAATTTATGATCTATTCCACTAACTCTTTTCAGCTAGGAGGTAACAACCACTGAACTCGGATCAAAAAGAATATTTTTCACCCACAGATTCATCAGACTTAAAAGTTAAATCTTATACAAAATAGTTCCTCTGAACATGATGTTCTTTACTTATTTGGGGTTAGTGTTAAAACTAGAACTGGATCCTGGTGACATGAGGTAGTTACTTTTGATCACTGTTGCTAAATTGCAATGGCATTTTCTAAAGTTACAACTCCAAGGACACTAACCTGTGACTGCTGGCTTCTGTCTGAGAAAGCACCATATAGGACATCAATAGAAGGAAACACACAGGAGCTAGTTAATGCAGAGGGTAATCAGCCGCCTTGACACCCTAAGGATCTGGGTTTAGAACCAGCTGAGCTCATTGCTTCAAGGAGTCTAAGGTCAGTCCCTGTCTGTTTTCTACACATTGAAAACCATGCCACTATTCAGCATAATTGACAAGTTACTTCTCCAAGGGGACTGTGCACTAAAATAGAGTTTTCTCTTCATTTTAAAAAAATAATATCCAAACACCCACACAATTTTGATAGCTTTTAGGTGATGACTGAATAATAAAATCTCTGAATTTTATTTCAAGTTGACTTGGCATCTTAAACTTTTCCACAATACTCATAACAATGGAAAATATTCGACATGTTTCTGATATTGCAGCTGGTGATTTGTGAACACTCAGACCTTGAACACTTTGTCTTGGGGCCCCTAAAACATGATGTTGATACCAAATGATCAAATTATCTTTTAGTTTGTGAAATCATTTCCTGGAAGTTGGCAAGAAATATGTGTATACTCCTTGTATGAGGCTAAAAGAACACTGAGATCTTGAAAATAATAATACTAACATAGCTCCGAAACAGCAGTGCATAATTTAACATATATATTCAAACTGGAAGAATTTAGATGCTTAATTTTGGAATACAGTGATCAGCCAAACCAGCTTTCCATAGTGGTAACTGCAAAAATTATATTTTTCTAAATATAATTACTTTAGACTTTTTTTGGAATGTACCCAAAACCTGTGCATATTGTTTAAGATTCATTGCTTAAATAATTTGTTTTGAGGGACTTCTCTTTAATGACAATATTTTGTTGATAATATTTCATCATTTGCTTCATATCCTTATGAAAGTTTTTTATTACTATTTCCACTTCTTAATCCTTTCTTTAAAGCCTCCCCTTACCACTCACCATGTATTTCTTCATCTTCATCTCAACTTGGCCTTACACTCAAACAGTAAAATACGTAGTATGGTCCTAATAAATCACAGCCATAAACAGGGCTTCTTGTGATTTCAGAACATGACAGGCTATCTCACTCCTGCATAGCTTAGGACAGGCTTTCTCAAATTTGGCACCATTGACCTAAACTGACTAATTCTTTGCTGTAGGGGGCTGTTCTGTGCATTATAGGAGGCTTGTCAGTATCCACGATCTTAACCCCCTAGATACCCATAGCATTCCTGCCCACAACCTCCATTATGACAGCCAGCAATGTCTCCAGATAAATGTTCCCTGGTAAAAAAAAAAAAAAATGCTGTTCTTTGTGTTAAGAATGACTTTCCTTGGCCTTGCCCAGCTGCATGTTACTGTCCATGCTTTGTGGAGTCATCATGAAGTGTCACCTCCTCCCTGAAGCCTAGTTGAATCACCGAAGAGTCTTACTCTGTTTTTATTAAAATGGCTTCATATCTCAAGATTCTTTGCAAAATACATTTGTCTCTTTCTGCTTATAATAATAATCTTTCTCCTTTTTTCTTATGCTACTTGAATGAAAAATTAAGGATAAGTATGTTACATTTTACATGATATATCCCCACATTCTACCCTAATTCCTGGCACAAATAGAGTCAATAAATGTTTATGGGAAAAAATGATGAAATAAATGACTGAATGAATGGGTATGGGAAGTTTATAATAAGACAACTCATAAATATATTTTGACCTTTGTATAGAACACTTAGCTTGAAATAAATATTTCTTAAAAGCATTATTCCCTGAATTCTACACTAAGGGCATTTTGAGGTTATGTAGGAAATTTCCTGGATAGAGTTAAGTATAGGGATATAAAAAGTCGTTAAAATTTTTGTAAATGGAAAAAGGACCCTATACATCAAATTTTTTTAAAGTACTATTTGATGGGATTATCAAACAAAAGACACTGGTAGTTGACAGGAGCCTATAGTTAGTTCGTTTATTCTCCAAAGCTGAGGTGCTAATTATTATTTGTTAGTGATGGTAAAATGCAAATTTTTGAACAGAGATATTTTCTTTCTCACTATGTTCACATAGATATTGATTAAGTGTTTTGGAGATAATTTTTCTCTTCAATTTGAAAATTTCAGTGCTTTTGGTAGCCAATTTAATCTGATACATCACTGTAGTAGGCTAAATAATGCCTGCCCCGCCCATCCCCTAAATGTCTACATCCTGATCCCTGAAACTTGTGGCTATGTGACCTTATATGGCAAAAGGGACTTAGAAGATATGACTAAGTTAAAGATTTTGAGATGGGAAAATTAGCCTGGATTATCTAGGTGTGTCCTATGTAAACATAGAGGGACTTATATGAGATAGGCAGGGGATCAGAGAAATGGAAGGCAATGTGACATGGAAGCAGAGAGAGATTTGAAAATGGCACGCTGCTAGCTTTGATGATGGAGGAAGGAGCCATGAGCCAAGGATGCTGGTGGCCTCTGGAAGCTGGAAAAAGAAAGGAACATATGCATGCTGACACCTTGATTTTAAGCAGTGAAACTGATTTCAGACTTCTGACCTCAGAAACTGTAAGATAATAAATTTGTATCATTTTGAGCCACTAAGCTTGTGGTGATGAGACATAGTGGCATTAGAGAACTAATACAATCATCATGAGAATTTTAACATATTCTTGGTAAGAATTTTGTATTGAAGGTGTTACTCTATATGTTTGTATATATCATTTTTCCATTTTCCAGCAGTAAATTTTGTTCAGTGTCATATAAAATTTCATGAATATGCTAAAAATATTCATTCATCCATTCTACGAGTAAAGTACCCTTGGGTTGTTGTCAGGGTTCAGTTATTCCAGCAATGGTTCTGTGAACATTCTTACGTGTGGATCCTGATGCACATGCGCAAGGGTTTCCATCTATGCCAGAACAGTACTCTCATAATCTGTCTGAAGAATAAAACCTTTATGTATATAAAAGGAGATTTATTATGAGAAATTGGTTCATGAGATTATGGAGGCCGAGAAACCCTACAATCTGCCATATGCAAACTAAAGACTTCAAGAAAGCAGGTGGTATAAAGCAATCCAAATTCAAAGACCTGTGAAGCCAGGGTCTGCATTGGTGTAAATCATCCCAGTCCAAGGGTAGAAGATGAGATATGATGTCTCAGTTCAAGCAGTGAAGCAAGAAAAAAGAGGCAAATTCCCCCACATTTTGTTCTATTCAGACCCTCATTGGATTGGATGATGACCACCCACACTGGGGACGGCAATCTCCTTTGCTGAAGCCACTGATTGACATGCTAATCTCATCTAGAAACATTCTTACAGCCCCACTCGGAAAAAATGGCTAACCTGGGTACCCCACGGCCAGTCAAGCTGACACTCAAAATTAACCATCACACGTAATTTCAATGCATCTATATAATGAAATGGAAAGAAATGACATCTTTATAACATTGCACATTTGAATCCTCTTTACTGTATCTAATAAGCTTTTATCATTTTCTAAAAAGAACTTGCACAAGTTTTGTTACGCTTATTCCTAGGTACTTTTTATTTTTGATGTAATAGTATATTTTTTCCCAACTTTGTGCCTGGCACTTTGAAATACGATGGAGTTTGAAACCAGTAACCTAGAAAAACTTTCATATAAATACTAATCATTTATTAGCAGTTTATTTAGGATTTTCTATATATACAAGAATATAATCTGCCATCTTTTTTCCTCTTTCTGATTCTTAATGAGCTGGCTAAGAATGGAAGGTGGTGATGACTAGAAACCTTATCTTGTTTCTGATCTCAAAGTGAAAATCTTTGAACACTTCAATTTACATATGATGGTGCTGAAATGGCTTTTGTTTTATTGTGGAATAGTTTGAATGTAGAACAAAGAACAAACAGAATTTTATGATAGGTTTGATGTGGCAGTGGTTGAAAGAACAAATCTAATAAAATATGACTTCAGCGTGGTAGAATGCAGTCACCAGGCTAGAGAGATAGGAAGAAGTTACAAAATCAAGAGCTTGGTTTGGGCATGTTAAGTTTGAGATGTTTGGTAGCTAGGCAAGTGAACGTGTAGAGTGATCAGTCAGACGTATAAGCATTGATTTTAGAGGAAACGAACGATTAAGAAAGAAAAAGAGGTGAATCAATAATGGTTCAAGGCTACTTAAAGTTATAAGGCTGCTAGAAATATCAAGGCATAAATAGTTGATCAAGAAAAAGTTGAAAGAAGTTTGCCCTGAGGCACTCTATCATTAGGAGTTTGAGGTGATGAAGAGAAACAGCAAAGCCTGGAAGGAGTAGGGAAAACCAGAAGAATGAAGGAGGTATCTCTGAATCCAAGAGTAGAAAATATTTCAAGAAGAAGGAAATTTGCTTAATCTCCGATTATTACTATACAAATAAGGCTTCAATAAACACCCTTACATCTATAGCATAGCTAACTTGTAATAGTTTTTTTTGGTAGACTAAAATCCTAGAAATAGAATTTTGAGGAAAAAACTGGGTTGGTTTAAAATGTTGATAGGTATTATACAACTGCTACCAAAAAGAAATTACTCAAATTTACATCTCGGTCCCTCATATAAAAGAATATACATAAGGAAATGCACACCTTGTTTCAGATACCTCTCAATACAGGATACTTGAGAGGTAATGAGACAGACCCTGAGGTGATTTGCCCATTTACAAACTCTGATTAGCTCAGATACCTCTGCTTTTCAATTGAGCCAAAAGCTAAAAAACACCATTACACAGTCAATTCCAAAATCCAACATATAACCAGCCATGTAGTTGGCTCTCAGTGAAAGAGAATTTTCCTATAGTAAGCAAAAGAATAATATTGGAAGCCAACTGGTAGAGGGTTATTATGATTATCTAAGAGATCAGACATGGTTAAGAGAGCTGCAGATAAATCATATCCACTTCCAAAGCTATGTATTTCATATATCTTCAGACATCTAATTATCACTTCCACTATTTTTATTTTATCCACATATAACCTGTACTTCTAGCAATTTAATATGTTAAAAATCAATTCACTTTCTCTTTTGCTTAAATCTACTTTAGAATGAAAATGTATATCATTGTTGCAAATGGAGAGAAAGTATCACTTTTCATTAAAGGTAGCTGCAATAAATATAATCAATACAAACAATGTTATTAAATTTAAGGTTGATGCTATTGCTTGCCAAAGGTTCTGAACCTATGGCCCATAAAAAGAAAATTACCAAGGTTAGGGAAGAGTTAAAGATATATTTGTTTCTACATAATATTCTTATAGAGTTGTAAAGGCATGAATTGAAAAGTTAAAGTCTGAATTATAACTTGTCACAGATTGCATGTTTTATATGGAGCAGGATCCCAGTCCATTAACAAAAGAAAAATAAATCTTAGCTATTATTTTTCCACTAGAATTGTAGTTGCTGTTCAATATGAATGTTAGTGCACAGAACTCGAAGCAAATATCAGTGTCCATCTCATGGAACTATAATAAGAATTTTGGTCTAAAAAGAGCCCTGGTCGTCAGATATCTTTAACTCCCCTATTCCTTTCCTAGGAAGGGTTACTTTTATACCATGTTATGGTCAATAGCTTCTAGTGAAGGACTTTTTAAAGCTCATGTTTACATAAATAATTTCAAAATATTTTTACAGGTGAGGAAGGAGTCCAGTAATCATTTAGTGCAATCACCTCACTTTTCAGAAGAGAAAACTAAATCTATGGACATGTGAGTGGGTGTCTGGGGGAAAAGCCATACACAGTGTGGTCAGACTGCAAGTCTGTTCAGAGTTAGCATTTCCTGGACTTGGACTCTCCCTTCTAAGAACATTTTTTGGTCAATTTTTGCATTTATATCAAAGTCTTAGAAAAATCTATTAGCTTTAATTGCTTTAAAAGGGAATACGCAGATGATTATATCCTTTGCATTAATTATGGTGTATTTGCCCTAGTGGGGAAATTTAAAAGA
Organism: Phoca vitulina; assembly: GCF_004348235.1. Classification (NCBI taxonomy): domain Eukaryota; kingdom Metazoa; phylum Chordata; class Mammalia; order Carnivora; family Phocidae; genus Phoca; species Phoca vitulina. Next base: position 5,747,036 of record NW_022589778.1, read on the forward strand.
TAGGGACTGTAGCCATGTTAGAACACACAGAATAGATGCAGTGACACACAGAGGAAGAGCCTAAGAACTTTATGAAGATGCAAATGTTTTCCATTATGTTTTTATACACTGAGATATTCTATCGCACCCAAATATACTGGCTGATTGTTCCAGGAACAGATTTTGTGTGTGTCTGTGTTAATGCATAGCAAGATAGGAAAAAAAGAAAATATTCTTACTAATAAGAGTTATTTGTTCTTTTATATAGTAAGTATGTAGGGAGAGCTTCTTATGTTGTTAGCCCTCTTTTTAGGTGTATGGTAGACTCCATTTCTTTTTCAAACCAGAAAGGTCAGTAGTAAATCAGCATTGTCTATTAATTTCACCTTTTGGCAAGTCAGGAAAGAACTGTCTAAACCACCATAATCATTTATAGAGTCAGTAAATGAATTGGTACATGCTTGAGTTGCCAATAATGTTTAGAGGACAAGGAACTGAAAAGGGCACAGTATGGTATAAAGAAACTTTGCTTAAAGTCCCATAACACTCATCTCTTACATACTACATTTTTTGTTTGTTTGTTTTACCTTAACCTTATGCCTCGTTGAGAAATAGGTTTTGCTAGGATGAAGTTGCATTAGCCATTATGACTTCTGCCTCTAGCTAGTCCCATAAATCTTTCGAATTTTACCCATAGTAAATGCAACTAAAACTAAGTACACAAAACAATGCCCGTGAGAATTGTTTGTTTTGTAACTTTAAGCATAAAAATATCTTTTTTGAAGCCTGACCTATTTTTACAAGGGTAAGAATATGTGGTCTTTACATTTAATATGGCAAATAAATCTTCACATTCCCCTCCTAGAGAGAATCAGTTTTAACACTGATGAAGCTTTGTGCTGAGATGCAATCTTCATCTGATAACTGCTCTGTCTGGATACTATTTGTGTTTTATTTACAGTTGCACTTTCTATTTGAAGTGAATAGTTTTGCTCCAGAACACAAATGTAATAAAAATAGAAGGATCTCAATTTTCTTCTTGCATCCATCTACATTTTCTGTTGCTCTTCAATTTTCAATTAAAAGTTAATTTATTTGTAGACAATTTTTAAAGTTTTTAGTAAATTCATTCCTGAGGAAAATAGCACAGAACTACCAATTGAAGTTATAAATAGTAGAGAAAACAAACATGATACAAAATAAAAATCAATTTACTAAAAACATCAAGAACTGGGGGCCTGGGTGGCTCAGTCGTTAAGTATCTGCCTTCAGTTCAGGTCATGATCCCAGGGTCCTGGGATGGAGCCCTGCATCAGGCTCCCTGCTGGGCGGGAAGCCTGCTTCTCCCTCTCCCACTCCCCCTGCTTGTGTTCCTGCTCTCGCTATCTCTCTCTCTGTCAAATAAATAAGTAAATAAATAATCTTAAAAAAAAAAAAGAATTGACTACAGTAAATCAACTTTTATATAGAATGAGAGTTAACACATGATCACCCAGTTATAGTGTGTGTGTGTGTCTGTGTGTGTGTGTGTGTGTACGTGTTTTCGTTGCAAACTCCTTAATGCAGGAAACCAAAAGAGAGCTGAGAAACACTAGCTGCAGACTTTCTTTAAGGTTTATTCTATCACTGAAAAATAATTTGTTATTATTCTTATTTGTCTTGGGGGGGGGAATCAACCAGTTAGAAAGATTTATTAAGGACCTATTATTTACTATAATGTTTATTGAAGACCTATTATTTATTATAATGAAGGAAGGATATCGTGATTCCTATCTTCATGTTGTGAATGTTAACAAGTCAGTTTCATTATTTATTAATAAACCCTATATTTATATTCAGAAATTCCTAACTACAGGTTGAAAAATATATTCTACTTTATGATATTAACCACATTCATATATATAATGTATTAATATATTAATTGTATGAGTGTAATGAATGCATATATACAAAGATACCAATAATGGTTTTCATTGGGTGCTTCATTATGAGTCCTTTTTTCCTTCTTTACATTTTTTATTTGCCAATTTTAAACAATGGATATTTTAAACTCTTCTTGTTATATTAAAATTATTTTATATTTTTTATTATTTTTTATGAAGGAGTATAATTTAACTCATATAAGTGAGCAATTTGTTTCAAAAAGGCAAGATTAAAGATCCAATTTAATATGTATTTATAGACTGCCTCAGTACTATTTAAATATGTGAGACTTTGTAAAGTGGGAGAATCATAATCCCAGCAGGTGTTTCTTTCTTTTTTTTTTTTTTCAAGTCCAAGCACATCAAATATTACATCGTCAGTGTACATGGCAATGTATGAGGCCTGGGTTTCTTCCAGAGGTTTTGCCATAAACCCTTTGGTTTGATTTATACATCCAGGTAGCTGATAGAAATCTCCTACCTATAGTAAAGTTTAGCACTTTTTTAACTTAAAGAACTTTTCATTTTCTCCTTTTAGAAAACACATTTTATTCCCCTGATATTTCTGACATCCTGTCTTCTATTTTTGTGCTGGAATTGTGTTTCCAAGGCCCTGTTCATTAAATATGGGAGCTCCTTGGGACTTTGTCCTGAGTACTTTCCTTTTATACCTCTATTTTCCTAAGACAACTCCTCTCCTTCCAGAGTATGGAACACTACTACATTCCCTAATCTATCTCTGCAGTTCAGACAGTCTTTGGTATATTTATGTACAACTGTCAACTTCAAAGAGTCTACCTGAAAATTTCATAGGAATCTCAAAAGAACATATTCAAAATCTATGTCTTCTGCAACTTTGCTAAACCTCCATTCACCTAATTGCACAATATATTATCCCATTAGTTATCCTTGGCTCCTTCCAGATTTCCCTCACTCAGCAATATTCAGATCCCTTCGATCCTACTTCCCCAAGGCTCCTCAATCCATCCGCTATTTTCCATCCTCATTGCCACACCCCACGTCCCAACTTCATTGCCTTCTTTCCTAGACTGAACAAATAGACTCTAACTGATATCTTCACAACAACTCATCTACCGTGGCTACCTCCCAATCTTCACACATTGAATCGCCACAATAATGCTAAAACTGTCTTTTAAAATTGCAAAAAAAATCTCGTAATTTCCCTGATACAAACTAACCAATGATTTCCCATTGCCTTGAAATAAATTCTGGAATCTTTAACATGGATTATAATAGTCTGTATGATACAGATTCTATGTCCCCCTCCAGCCTCATCTCCTAACATTCTATATATTGCTTTCTCCCCCTGAGCTCTACTGGGTTTTTCCCAGTTTCTTGAACATACCAGACTCCCTCAAGCTCCTAGGCTTTTATACCTGTAGTTGTTTTCCTTCCTGGCTAAATACCTATCCTCTATTTATTTAACTAACTCTAAGTCAATTGCTAGAGTTCAAGTATTTATTTGTTTAGTCATGCAAAAATTGTTGAGTATCTATATGTATCTGGCACAGCTATAGATGTTGGAGAAAATAGTGCTGGACAAAGAAAACAGAGTGTCATTTCTTGACCCACAAGCCTAGGTTATGACAACCATATTCATAAGCTGTTATGAATATATTTTCCACAGAGTGAGATAATGTTATTAATTGTAGTTTTATTATTTATTTAATGTCTGTCTTTTCCACCAAATGGTGTATTCCATGGAGGCAGTGATCAACTGTTTAGTAAATATTCAATGAATATTTTTTAACTGACTTTTACTTACATACTAAAGAAAAACCCCCAGGATTATATACAAAAACTCCTTGCCCTTGTGTTCAAAGCTACTAAAGTCCTGACCATAATTTCCCACCTCTCTCCTAAAACTCTCTGCATTCTAGCCATAAATTACATGTCTTAAACCACTTTGTGTTTCTTATTTCCAGCCTTTACACAAACCATTTCCTTTATCTTGAATGCCCCTTACCAACCTATTTGCTTGAATTCTTACTTTCAGTCTCGACTTTGTGAGTAAATTTATAAAGCGATCCATACATTGTGAACCTAAGTTGTTTGAGAAACGATGAATATAGATGATAATTCTGAACATTTGACTACAAGAAAGAGACCAGATGAAAGCAGTGATCTCTTGATATTTGCATCATATTCTAGTACCTGGTAAATTGCCCTGTGAAGAATGGAAGAAATTGCTTTGAGGAGATGAAGTAGACGTCAAAGATTATACTTGATTGTGCCAAAAGAGGATGAAAAGAGGGTTCCTGCACATAGCATAGTGGAAGCGATAAAGTGGCTAATATGTATAATTATGATCATGTAAAAAAGTGATATATGTTAACAGAAATATAAGAAAAAAAACTGAAGGGGCGCCTGAGTGGCTCAGTCAGTTAAATATCCAACTCTTGATTTTGGCTCGGGTAGTGATCTCGGGGTTGTGGGATCCAGCCCGAACTGGGCTCCCCACTCAGAGGGGGTCTACTGGGGATTCTCTCCCTCTCCCTCTGCCCCTCCCTCGGCTCTCTCTCTCTCTCTCTCTCAAATGAATGAATAAATCTTAAAAAATTATTTAAAAAAAGAAAAAGAAACTGAAACATATATTTTTCTGGGTTATTAAAGAAAGTTTCATAAAAGTAATGGTTTCATAAAAGTGACTCCATTAGAGGAGTAAGATGTATATGAGAATGGTTGAATTTAAAGAATAGAGGTGAAGAAAAAAAGAAAAAGTCCCAATAATGACTTTGGATTGAGTGAAGAAGAAAGGAGGAAAGAATTTCTGAAAGAAGCATATTTGTAGAAAAAGATTTGCAATCACACACACACACACACACACACACACACACACACACACACACAATTTGTATTTACTTTTCTGGGGCCTGAAGCCTATATAATTATGGAAGCTATCTTTCAGAGAAAGAATGTAAAATCACAAATACAAAGTTAAGTATACACCAAATATTCATTAGAATGAGAAAAGAAATTATACAACATAAAATGCCACAAATACCACAAAATTTAGAAAATAACTGTATTTTTCAAAAATATTTTTATTCAGATGGCTGAGTAATATTCCATTGTATATATGGACCACATCTTCTTTATCCATTCATCTCTTGAAGGGCATCTTGGCCCTTTCCACAGTTTGGCTATTGCGGACATTGCTGCCATGAACATTGGGGTGCATATAGCCCTTCTTTTCACCACATTTGTGTCTTTGGGGTAAATACCCAGGAGTGCAATTGCTGGGCCATAGGGTAGCTCTATTTTTAACTTTTTGACGAACCTCCACACTGTTTTCTAAAGTGGCTGTATCAACCTGCATTCCCACCAACAGTGTAAGAGGGTTCCCCTTTCTCCACAACCTCTCCAACATTTGTTGTGAATACCCAACTTTTGCATCAACATGGATGGGACTGGAAATTATGCTAAGTGAAATAAGTCAAGCAGAGAAAGTCAATTATCATACAGTTTCACTTATTTGTGGAACATAAGGAATAGCATGGAGGACATTAAGAGAAGGAAGGCGAAAATGAAGGGGGGGAATCGGAGGGGAGACGAACCATGAGAGACTATGGACTCTGAGAAACAAACTGAGGGTTCTAGAGGGGAGGGGGGTGGGGAGATGGGTTAGCCTGGAGATGGGTATTAAGGAGGGCACGTATTGCATGGAGCACTGGGTGTTATACACAAACAATGAATCATGGAACACTACATCAAAAATTAATGATGTACTGTACGGTGACTAACATAACATAATAAAAATATTTTTATTCATAATACATAATTTACATGAACAAAAATGCACAAATTTTAGTATGGAGTTTAGTGAGCATTGACATACATGTAAACTTAAGTAATCACCAATCCAGTCAAGATATAGAACATTTCTTTTAGCCCTGAGCTTCCTTATGCCCCTTTCCAGTCAATTTCCACCCCAAAGTCAATCTCTGATCCAATTTTTGTGATCATAGACTATTTTTGTTTAATCTTGACTTTCACCAAAGGCATATAATTCAGTTTGAACTTTTTAAATACATGGATGATCTCTGATGTGGGAAACAAAAGCAGAAGAAAAATTATTAAATTTCCTACTACTTACAGCCCACTGACAAGTCCTTAAAACAGGCATAGTGACATTCCTCTAGGAACTCAGCTACCTCCATATTAATAAATTGCTAAGGGCAAAAGGCGATCTTAGCCCAACCCCAGGATCCCGTAAGTCTACTTTAACATATAAAAATTCATTTGGAAACTTCCTTTATCTCTATCTCCCAAGATACATGTTGGCAATCATCCCCCAAGCATATGACCCACTGAAATACATCTGAAGGGTCTCATAACTCAGGTTTTATTAGACAGTAATAAATGACCTTTTCCCAACATAGTTAGCCCCCTCAAGGTCCTGGAAACTTTGCTTCCAAAATTCCTTAGAGACTTACGCTATCCCTAACCTCCTCCCAACTTGAAAGTATATAATAGGCCACTCTTCATGACCCCAGCGCAGCTTTTTCTGCCCATGCATCCTGTCCCTGTGCTTTAATAAAATCACCTTTTTGCACCAAAGATGTCTCAAGATTTCTTTCTTGGCCATCAGCTTTGAGCCTAACGTCTTTTCCTACCTAAGCTCTTTTACTGAAAATAATAATTTGGAAATTCATCCATGCTGTTGCATGTATCAGTAGTTTGTTTTTAAAGCTTTGTCATATTTCATTGTAATAATGTGCCACAGATTTCTTACTTATTCTCTTATTAAGGAATATTTAGATTATTTCCAGTTTGGGGTATTAGGAGTTAAGGTGCTATGAACATTTACACATTATCTACAAGACTTTATGTAGACACAAGTTTTCATTTAACATTGAGTAAAATCCCAGGAGAGAAAGAATGAGTCATGAGGCCAATTTCTGTTTAATTGTATGAAAACTTATCAAACTGGTTTCTGAAGTAGTCATGTTATTTTACATTCCCAATGGGAAGTCAGGAGTTCCAGTTTTTCCAAATCCTTAGTCTTCTTTTAAATGTGAAATAGTACTTAATCTTGTTTTAATTTACATTTCCATGATACGTATGAATGCAGCTAATTTGTGCATAAAAGGATGCTCAACATCAATAGATATCAGAAAAATGCAGAACATTTTAATTTTGGTGAAATCCAATTGACAATTTTTCTTTCACTTTTAGTGCTTTTTTGCTCTGTTAAAGAAAACTTTTCCTACACTAAGATTGGTTATTCATTCTCCCATTGTGGGGATATTTGGATTATTTTTATTTTGCGGGACATTATCAGTAGAATTTGCTGTAAACTTTAGTACATAGTTGGAAAAACTTTCATACATTTGTACATGCATATACAAGTCTTTGATGGGATGTAATTATTCATTTACCATGGGTAAATTCCCAGGGAGGAAACTACACTTCACTAAACTACTTTTTTATGAGCAGAATCTATTCCTGTCCCCTTTTAAATTTTATTTTTTAAAATTAAAGATTTCATTTATTTGTTTTGACAGAGAGAGAGACACAGCGAGAGAGGGAACACAAGCAGGGGGAGTGGGAGAGGGAGAAGCAGGCTTCCCGCTGAGCAGGGAGCCCAATGCGGGGCTTGATCCCAGGACCCTGGGATCATGACCTGAGCCAAAGGCAGATGCTTAACGTCTGAGCCACCCAGGTACCCCTCCCATCCCCTTTTAAATTGAGTTGTTTATCTACTGATTTCTATATATTTTTCAAGTATATGGAATAAAATCTTTTTTGAGATGTGCGTTATGTGTATTGAGAATATGTTCCCTAATTCTATGGCTTGCTTTTTTTCATTTTCTTATCAGTGGTTTTGATGACCAAAATATTTAATTTTGGTGAAAATCAATTTTTCTATTTTTTCCTTTATATTGCATGACTTTTTATCATATCAAAGAAATTTTCCCTACAATAAGATTAAGCAAATATTTTTCTATGATTTCTCACAAAGGCATATACATTTAGATTATGTTTATGTGTATGATCCATCTCAAATATTTATATATGTTGTAAGTGTCAAGGTAAAATTCTTTTCCCATATGCATATACAGTGGTTCAAGCGGAATTTGTTGAAAAAAATCTCCATTCCCATTGGAATATCTTGGAGCATCTGCCAAAAATCAATTTTCTATATATATGGGAGATCATGTCTGGACTTTTACTCTAATTGATCTGTTTTTCTATTAGTCCATACAACATTGACTTAGTTATAGTAAATAGTAAGTTGTTTTGTTTTGTTGTGTTGTGTTTAGTAAATAACTAACTTTATTAAACGAAATATGTGCCATTAAGAAAGATTTTCAGGCAACTCTTGGAAAAAATCTATATTGAAAAAAATACTATCTTTATTAGAAAAATTGGCCCAAACTGACCACTTTTATTCCCACCATTTTAGTGAATGGTCCGGTTTTTCCACATCCTTACCAGCATTTGTTATTTTCATTATGTTTTTTAGCCATTATAAATAGTGCTTAATTATATGTCATTGAGGTTTTAATTTGTATTTTCCTAATGGTTAATGATACTGAATATATTTTCATGTGTCTATTTGCACGTCCATATCCTTTTCAATGAAATGCTGTCCATATATTTTGCTCCCCCTCTAATTGGTTTGTTTAGTTTTCTTACTGTTGAGTTTTGAGAGTTCTTTCTAATACTAGCACTGTCAGATATATGGCTTACAAATATTTTCTCTCAGTTTGTAGCTTGTATTTTCATCCCCTTTACAAGGCTGTCAAATTTAAGAACTTTGTCTAGTCCTAGGGGTGCCTGGGTGCCTTGGTAGGTTAAGCATCTCACTCAGGTCACAATCTCAGGGTCCTGGGATCAAGTCCCTCTGGGATCAAGCCCCTGTGTAGGGCTCCAAGCTCAGCTTGGAGTCTGCTTGTCCCCTTCCCTGCCTCTCCACTTCTCCCCCATTCCTCCCCTCACTCTCTCTCAAATAAATAAAATCTTTTAAAAAAAAAGAATTTTGTCTAATCCTAGATTTTAAATATTTTTCCTGATTTTTTTCTAAAAGATTCATAGTTTCACATTTTACATTTAAGTTTACGATCAATTTTGAGTTAAGGTCTGAGGTTCATATTGAGGTTTATTAAAAAAATTCTTCTTGTCTATGACTTTCCAATTGCTCCATTTGGTAAAATCGCTATTCTTCCTCCATTAAGTTGTTTTTGTTCTGTTGTCAAAATCTGTTGGGAATATTTGTGTGGTCTCTGCTGGGTCCCACTAACACCTGTGGAGAAGGGGAAGGGAAGCATTGGGGATGCAGTGATTAGCTGCATCAGCTCACACCATCTCATTAAGTCTCACACCTACCATGCGGAGGAGGTAGAGGCTTAGCTCACGCTGGACCCTGCTGGCACACTACCCTAGTGGGGGAGTCAGAACACTCCTTGCTTCTGCTGGGCAGGGGACAGAAGATCAACTCCTTGCCTGCTCGGTCAACACCACCCAACTGGGAAATCAGAGTGACAGTTGTTGCTTCCATAGAGGGGATGGGTATAGCTGGGTAGAATATCTGCTTCCCATTCCTCCTCACCGAAGTCACAGTGAGGACAGTATTTCCATTTGTGTTTGAGTGGAATAGGGTAAGTGTTGCTCAGATGTTTTCTGTTCCATTTGGCTACCCTTTTCCTGATCCAATGATTCAGAGGGACAGGCCTAGAGTTTTTTCTACCTGTGTCTATTGATAGGTATTTTGGAGTCTTCTGTGATATATGGAAAGCAGTAAGACAACCCAGAGAACTCACTATCATGTTTTTGGTCAAGTCCTGAAATCCCTAGGCAATATGCCTTCTTGCCACTTTTGAGAGTCTTACTCTGCTTGTTATGTCCAGGATATTTTAGTTGTAAGAGGGAGGACCTGGGAAGAATGGTACTACTCCATCTTGGTCAAAACCAAAGTCCTCCAAATATTTATTATAAGACTCTAAGTATTGAGTCTATGAAGGCATTCATTGCACATGTAGTAGTTCCATTATAAATATATGATTCCTCTGATACATGCAATATCTCTGGCAATCTTAAATATATATTACCTGAATGTTTCACAACGTATGATAAAATAACATAACTGAAAGTCATAGATTCTATCCAAACATACATTTTAAATTGGCCTCTATTCCTCTTTTTTGTTGAAATGGCTAGGGAAAAAACCTTACGCATACAAATGAGAGAATTAGATCCATTTTCTTTCCACATTAGTATTTAAATAACTAGATTCATTTACCCACTTTAAACTTTACATTTATACCGAATTAATGTTTTGAAGTTTTTCTGATCTTTTTAATGAGGTTTCACTGTGATATTTTTCTTCTTGTAGGATTGAGGATATATACATCCATTATATAATTGTTTTTTCACTGTTATTCTATTTATGGTACATCAATGATACATTTGTAACGATGCTATTATATAAAACCATAAAAATATCTAGATTAGTACGTTATAAATGATTACAAACCCTCTGTGGACCTCTTATGAGTTAAGTAATCTCCTAGGTCACATTCTGGATCCCAGACTGGCTTCTTATTCATGCCTTATTTTCTAATTGCAAGTTGCAGATGTTTAAATGTATTTCTCTCTTCTATAGAACTAGCTTCCTTCCTCCTTGAGGCTACTGAAAATAAGCTCTTTTCAGTATAAGGATTTTATCACTAATTACCAATGGAAAATAGGGCATAACAAGAGGCAGTCAACACGGAACAATCTTCCAGAATCTTACATAGCCTCCCTTTGTTGCTCTTTGTTGCTCTGGTTGTTTCTTCCTTATTTCCTTCTTTGAAAAACCACCAGAATAATTTATTTCTTGTTTTCTCCAGTCTATTACTATGAGAAAAACTGACTTCTCCTCTTCCTCTCTTGAGTCCCTCACAGCTTCAACGTGACTTTCTTCTAACACAACCAAAAATCATTACAGAAATCTGTTGTGCTTTGCTTCATCCCAGCTAGAACTACGGAAGTGTTTTCAGCAATCTCAATATACTCTTTATTTATGCAAAAAAAGTCACCCTAGACTATGTGTTTTTATAATCCTATTAACATTTGTAATATTTAGAAAACAGAGGACATGGCATCAGTGGTTGGAGAGTTATTGTAACACATTTTCTACTGTCCCTCATGATAGAAATTCTGCCAAAGATTAGAGAATGGAATAACATAAACAATCTCAACTTTTGAAAACTAAAAGTCACATTTACTATGAAGCTAAAAATATTTTCAAATGTTTCATCTACTTGCATAGGTCCTTTCCAAGGTTTGAAGATGGACCAAACAATGTGCTTACATTGTTGAATATGAGATCATAATATTTATACATAAATATTATATATTATATGTAAGATTTATAAAAAAATAAAACACTTTAATGACATTCAGTTTAAACTGCTTTTTCCAACTAAAAATATTTTAAAAAAATCAATGTAATCTACTATATCAACATAAATGTCATCTGATGCAGAAAAACATTTGAAAAAAATCCAATACACATTTAGGATAAAAACTCCCAGTAATCTAGGAATAAAGAGGAATTATCTCAATTTTTAAAAAGCATGTACAAAAAGCCTGCAGCGAACATCATACTTAATGATGAAAGACTGGTTAGTGTTCTGCAAAGACAGAATGAGAGAGTAATGTCTACTCTAACCACTCTTACGCAACATATTACCGGAAGTTCTAGCTACTAAAACAGTGCAAGGATAAGAAATAAAAAGCACAAAGATTGGAAAGGAGAAAATAAATTTGTATTTGCATATGACATGTTTATCTATGAGAAACTCTGAAGGAATATTAAAAAAATACTCCTTGAACTAATAAGTGAGTTCATTATGAATGCAAAATACAAAATCACACAACATATTGTATTTCTATATACTAACAATTGACCTATAGAAATGGTTATAAAAAAACAATATCATTAAAATTACTCCAAAGAAAATAATGTACATGGTTTTGCAAAATATATATGAAATATCTACACTTAATAAAATATGTACTGGATTTGCATTGTGAAAATTACAAAATTCTGATGAATGAAATAAAAAAAGACCTAAGTAAATGGAGTGACATAATGTGGTCATGGATGGGAAGTAATAGTAAAGATGTCAATTTTCCTTAAATGAATCAATAGGGGGGATGTAATTCAGACCTAAACCTAAGCAATATTTTTTTGCAGATGTATAAAAAGTGATTATGAATAGCTAAAACAATTTTGAAAAAGAATAAAGTGGGAGGAATAATCCTTCTAATATTAAAGCCTCTTAGATAGCTACAGTAATCAAGACTGTAATATTTGGAGAGAAATAGACACATAGATCAAGGGAACAGAATAGCAGACCCAGAAATAGACCCACTCAAATATTTCCAGCTTATTTTTAACAACTGAGCAAAAGCAATTCAGTGGAGGAAGGATAGACATTTTGACAAATGAAGCAATCGGAAATCCATAGGCAAAGAAACTGAACCTCAGTCTAAATTTCAGAGTTTTACTCAAAATTGATCACAGACTTAAATGTAAAACCAAACATTTTAGAAAAGAACTTTCAGAAAATCTTTGGAAATGGTCTAGGCAAAGAGTTCTTAAACTTGGTAACAAAAGCAAAATCCACAAAAGGAAAAATAACAAAGTTTGATCTCATCAAAATTTTAAAACAATTTGCTCCATGGGAGATCTTGTGACAAGGATGAAAAGACAAGTTACAGACTGGGAAGAAATATTTGTGATCCACATAACTGACAAAGGACCAATATCTAGAATATGTAAAGGATTCTCAAAAGTCAATAGGAAAAACAAACAAATAATCCCATTAGAACATGGGCAAAGATATGTCAAACGCTGTTGGTGGGATTCTAAAATAGAACAGTGATGCAGGTAAAGGGGATGCAAGTTTCTTACAAAACTAAACATTTTCAAACAACTCAGCAATTGCATACTTGGGCATTTGTCCCAAAGAAATCAAAAGTTATGTTTACACAGATGTTTATATACATTTGTTTATAAACAAATGTTTATAATAGTTTTATTTATAACAGCCGAATACTGGAAGCAAGTCAGATGTCCTTCAACTGATGAATGGTCAAACAAACTGGGGTATACCACATCATGAATTACTACTCAGCAATAAAACAAAACTGTTGACCCACACAACTTGGATAAATCTCAAGGGAATTCTGCTGAGTGACATAAATCCAGTCTCAACACGTGAAATACTATATGATTCCATTTCTATAATACTCATGAAATGACAGAACTATTCAGGTTAAGAACAGATTAGTGGTTGCCAGGGAGGGAGGGTAGTGGCTGTGTCTATAAAAGTATGGCATAAAGGATGTAGGTAGTGGAACTGTTCTATCTTGATTGTGGTAGATACACAAATGTATACATGTGATAAAACTGTACAGAACCAAAGATACACACATGCATACATACATACATACCAAGTGCATATGAAGCTGGTAAAACCTGAAGAATGTTGGTAGATTATATCAATGTCAATTTTCTGGCCGTGTACGCTCTAGTTATGCAAGATGTTACCTTTGAGGGAAACTGACTAAAGGGTATGCAGAATATGTCTGTATCATTTCTTACAACTGCATGTGAATCTGTTATCACAAAATTAAAAAAAAATTTAAGGAAGTCATCAGTGTGTACAATTAGATACTGTTGTGGGTAATGGGAAACAGACTGTAAGTAAATTCACTAAAAATCAATACTTATCTCTAGGGAAAAAAAACCATTTGTACTTTCTAACTGTCTCCCATCCATCTTTTCCTCCAGCCTTATCTGGACTGGACGCCATGCTCCATAGTCATAATATTCCCTCGCTTACACTTTCACCTCTTCTTGCATTCTCTCCCTCCATCATTCTTCCCTGGCAAATTACATCCAACTCTTCAGACACTCCAAGATACTTCACCCTGCCTCTGAAAAGAGGACTTTGACAGGATTAAAACACACAACCTTAATGACATTCAACCTCTCTGGCTAACAACTCACGTGGGCCTGCAGTGCTGTCTACATACACCCTCTGTATTGCCATTGTTTACTCACTCTCCCAATCTCCTAGGTACAAATTTCAAATCTTTGCTTCTCTTCCCAAAAGTCAAGAGCCTTTTTTCTGCTCCTTATCTAATTTGGTGATTTTGTTTCTTTTCTCCCTCAGAAAATGAAAGCAAAAAGGAGAGAAGTTCCATATTCCCAAACCTGCCAACATGCATTCATATTTTTATGAATATTTTTATTTTATTTTCTATTCTTAGGATAGATTATCTGATCATATATCCCTACCCAGCATTTTTTGGGGGGTCATGGTTAGTATTCCTTCTTGACCATTCAGGCTATAGCTCAAAAATCCCATCTACTGGATGATACAAACATGCTACACTATCTTCCATAGAGAAAAACCTCTTCCTTGACCTCCCTATTCTCCTTTAGTTACTGACCTAATATCATTTAGAAAAATACTTCTCAAAAAGTCATTCCCTCTTCACGTTTTCACATTTAAACCTACTCCAATTAGATATTCTTACCCATCATACATCCAAAACTGCTCAGGTTCATATTATCAACGTCCTCCACATTTCCAAGTCCAATGACTGGTCCTCACTTTGAACATCAGGGTGTTTGACACTATTAACACCATAATTAAAAAAAAAAAACCAACTTTCTTATCTTGACCTCATTGACAATAATCTCTGAAGGTTTTCTTTCTATATCACAAACCACTTCTTAGGCTTCTTTGCAGTTTCTTCTTCCTCCTCCCTATCACTAAATTTTGAGGTTGCCCAGGGCTAAGTTCTGGGATCTCTTTTCTTTCTCTGTCTATATTCATTTCCAAGTGACCTGTTCCTGACCTCTATAGGAGTTCCAAATACTAAGCATATAACTCCTAATTTCTATTTCCAGTCCTGATTCTTCCCTGAATTCTAGACACATAAATACAATCCTTTACCTCTTTATTTGGATGTTTATTAAACACCTCAAGCTTAACATGTCCACTAGAGAATTCTCTTTTTAAAATTTTTTATTGTTATGTTAATTACCATACATTACATCATTAGTTTTTGATGTAGTGTTCCATGATTCATTGTTTGCGTATTGGACCCAGTGCTCCATGCAGTACATGCCCTCCTTAATACCCATCACCAGGCTAATCCATCCCCCCACCCCCCTCCCCTCTAGAACCCTCAGTTTGTGTTTCAGAGTCCATTGTCTTGATATCTTCCTGTTTCTTTTTCATCTCTCCACCCAGTCTTGTTATTCAGACCACAACTTTGGAGGCGTCATTGGTTTCTTTCTTTCTCTTACCTTCTATATCCAATCCATAATCAAATTCTATAATTTCTACATTCAAAATATATCTAGAATCTGATCACAACTTACCAGCTCCAATTTGTTTTCTAAAATTTTCTCTTCAGGCCACCATCATCTTTTATATGCTTATTTAATAACCTCCAAACCTGTTTGCCTGTTCTCTTCTTTGTTACCTAAGGGCTATTCTCCACAACACAGCTAGAATGATCCTTTTAAAATGTACATCAACTTATCTTTATTCTCACAGACCAAAATGCATGTAGAACTTCAGCCTGGCTTCACACTATATCACTGAGATTTTAAGGTTATCTCATCCAGCCACATCATTTAGCCTAGCTAAAATAAAGAGCTGAATCCTCTATAACTGATCAAATAAGAAGGCACAAATTTGGCAAGACTTTAGATACAAATAACAAAATTAACTAAATGGACCTATAGAACACCATATCCAAGAACTGAAAATATACTTTTCTTTCAATCACATACAAAACCTTTACAATATTTGATCATATTATAAGTCATAAAGCCAATCACCAAAATTTTTAAAAATTAGATTCATACATTCATTGATCTGGAAATTACACAAGAAATTTTTTAAAAGGATGGCTAGAAAATACCCAAATATTTGGAAATTAAGAAATACATTTCTAAGTACACCCCTGGTCAAAGACGAAATAATAACAATTAACAAATATTTTGAGTTGAATAATGAAAATATTACAGATAAAACCTGGTGAGGAATGACATCACTGAAAATGGAGGAGTAGTAAACCTTGGGGCTCTGACCCTTCACACACACACAAAAACAAATAAGCTGGAAAGAACTATCAGAATCAATGTTTTGGGACTTTTGGAATTTAGTCAAAAACAACAGTGAGGAGAAAGCTTAAGAGAGAAAGGAGCTGCTGTATTGTGTAAGAGCACAGTGGCAATTTAAATTGCCTGCCCACCACCTCCCACTTACCAGATTGGTGGCAGCCATAAGATGGCAGCCCATACACCCTTCAGGTTGCTGGTGCCAAAGGGAGCAATAATGGGCCCAATTCTCAAAGAATTGTGTTTTGTGTTTTGAGCTATCTAGTTCCCTCAAGCACCGGCATAAAGGCTTGCCTCTGTTTCATCTAACTTGAAGTGTTCCCAGGGCTGGGGTGGCTTTCTTGGTGGTTTTTGTCAGAAGGATATGAAGGCAAAAGTACTGGCTTCAGTAGACTGGGACAAGGAGTAGTAAGAAAACAACACACTTCCCAGTTAAAAAGCCTGGAAAGGAAGAGGTTGGGAAAAGAGATAATGTGATAAAATAAAGGCATTTAAAAGCTCATTCACACACTGGGTAATGGAGAAGTCCATGTGCATAAACATGGCTGAATGCATGTTCAGAAAAGGCTTGAGAAGACTTTCCCTCTGGCTGGCCTTCGGGTTCCATGCAATTAGGAATAGGCTAAGGCAGAGTTTTAAAAGGCCCAGATAAATGTTGGAGTGACCCATTAACAAGCCAATCTATAAAGACTGGGAGAATTTTTCTCTTTCTTTTTCTTCTCCTCTCTCTCTCTCTCTCTGTCTCTCTTTCTCTTCTCAGTTCCAAGCCTTTAAGGAAATTGTTAAAATTCTAGCTGACCTTTAAGCTAATAGAACACAGATTTCAGTGGCCACATATGATAAAGACTACAGGGTTTACATGAAATAGTTTAGAAAAGATATTAGGGGTGCCTGAGTGGCTCAGTCGGTTAAGCGTCTGCCTTCGACTCAGGTCATGATCCTGGTCCCAGGATCAAGCTCTGCATTGGGCTCCCTGCTCAGCAGGGAGCCTGCTTCTCCCTCTCCCTCTGCCCTTCTCCCCCACCCCCTGCTCATGCTTGCTCTCCTGTGCTCTCTTGAGCATGCTCTCTCTCAAATAAATAAATAAAATCTTTAAAAAAAATTTTTTTAAGATATTAAACACCAACTTCCCACATATGTACAAAAATCATTCTCAGTTGTATTATAGACCTAAATGTGAAAAGCAAAATTGAAAAATATTTAAAGATTAATGCAGAAAACATCCTCATTACCATGGAGTAATGAAGAATTTTTTTTAAAAGATTTTATTTATTTATTTGAGAGAGAGAGCACAAGAGGGGGGAGGGTCAGAGGGAGAAGCAGACTCCACACTGAGTGGGGACCCCTAATGCAGGGCTCCATCCTGAGACTCTGGGATCATGACCTGAACCAAAGGCAGACACTTAACTGACTGAGCCGACCAGGCGCCTCTGAAGAATTTTTATTAGACAAGATACAAATACTAACATAAGGGGAAAGACCAATAAATTAACTTATCTAAAATTAAGAACTCTTGTTCACCAAAATGCAATATCAATGAATGAAAATGCAAGCCACAGAGTGAGAGAAAATATTTGCAACACATATAACTGAAACATATTTATATCCAGACTAAAATTTTAAAAAATAAATAACAACAAACTCTTGTAAACAAACAAAACCAATAGAAAACAATGGGTAACAGACTGACCTGGCACTTTACAAAACAATAATCTAAATAACAATAAATGTAAGAAAAGGTACTCAATAGTATTTATAATAGGAGAACTTATAAATGTAAATACAATAATGTATACCTATACACCTCCAAACTTAGCATAGTTTGCCAACTGCAAATATGTGGTGTCCTAATAGTGTGGCTTTGAATAGGTGTAAATATGAAAACAGTTTGCCACTATGTAGTTAAGTTCACAATGAGCATAACACATGACCCAGAAATTACTCAGGTGTTTGCATATGTACCAGAATCCCTGTACACATTTTTTACAGCAGCACTGGTAATGATAGCTTAATGCTGGAATCAGTCCACATGTTTATTAAGAGTACAAGAGATAAACAGTTATATTTTGACATAGAACTACTTTTCAACAGAGAAAATGAGCTACATCCAATAACCCAGTAACAGTGGCTGAATTTACCTATATAAAATTGATAGAACCAGCACATAAAATGAAAATGCCAATGATTTTACTCCTATAAAGGTCAAAAAGAGGCAAACCTAAATTAAATTATATAGGAGTGCATACAGATGTTTATACAGAAAATCAAATAAATCACTACTAATAATGACAGAACGATGTGTAGTGATTTGGATGTTCATTATTGCACTGTTAGTTTAAATGTATGTATTGAGTTCTATGTTTTTGTTACATAGTTTATATTGGAGGGTAAGAAGTATTCATAAGGTACATTTAAAGTCATTATCAAAATGCAAGAATAGTTCTTGGTGTTAAGAGTAGAACATTCTGCTCTTGCAGGTATATTGTCCAGGAAGGACAAGTGGAAAAATCATTTTGGAAACCACCTAAGATATTATTTTTAACCTTAATAGCATTTAGTGTATTATGTATGGGAAGTAATATGCTTGGTAAAGAAAATGAAGAAAATAGAGAAAAGCACACACAAACCTAAGTGACAAGGTAGTTCCAACATCTAGATTATTAGTCAAGTAGTATGTAATGCATAGATCATAGATGTATATTTATATATTATTGTTACTGTGTGAAAAATATCTATATAGAAAAAGGGCAACTCCTTGGTGCTGAGATTGCAAAAAATGTCCTGGTTCATGATTTGTCTTTAATTTGCATAGTGTTTTTCGAAGTGTTTTTTAAATTTAACATTTTTATGTAACCACTTCTATCAGAATTTTTAATTATAGTCTTTATCTTTGGTGTCATGTTTTGAGAGCCCTTACTATCTCTAATTTACAAAGCTATTCATAGTTTTGTCTGGGATGTGTCTGGGTTATGTTTTTAATGTTTATGTGCAATCTAACTGGAATTTAGTTTTATTTATTTTTAAGGAAAGGATGTAATTTTTTTTTAACTAAAAATAGCAACCAATTATCCTAACACCATTATTCAAGTAACCTATCCATTTACTACTCATTTCACATTCTTTATTACAATATAAATGCTGATGTTTACCTTTGCCTTTATGTTAGCCTTACACATTTTCCCACTAATAAAACTGTACTGTTGCTTGAATACAATAGGCCTTAATTATCAGAAGGCTATATAGCACATTTTAAAATATGACATGTCGTTTTATTAAATTTTTCACTCCTTTCTTGACTATTCTCATTCAATTTAATAGATGTGTTTTATAATCATCTTACAAGTTCCAAAAATATCCCTCTGTGATTATGTTTGCAATTGTACTTATGATAGTTTTAGGAGAGGATCACTTTCTTTTTGAATTTTTGTCATCTTTCCTTAATTATGGTGTGTTTCTTCTCTTTTATTCAAATAACTGTACTTTTTCTAACATTGTAGCCTGAAATATTTCTAGATGAGCTTATTGGTATTATTTTACACTTTTGCTTGTTTTAGATACTGGATCTCTTATCCATTTTAATTTTTCCACTTGACTTTCTAACAAATTATTGCTTTGAAATTATTTCTGATGATCACTGCTTTTTGAATATTTACTTTCTTTGTAGCACTCAGGTTACTTAGTATTTTATTGAGTCAAGATAAAGTTGGGCACATGTATCTTTCCATGAAATTTACCAGCTTCTAGGTGGTGGATACCTGCAAGAAAATAATTCCATTTTTTCCTCGATCTAAACTGTTTTCTATTCTATTATATCTTATCTATTTTCCATTATATTGCATTACATTTTGGAGTATTATTCCTTTTCTATCAGTAACAGAAATCTGTATCCTTGCAAAAAAAAAAAAAAAAAAAGAAAGAAAAGAAAAAAAAAGGAATCTGTATCATTGCCTTTATTGTCTCTTCTCCACATTTATCGTTATCTGAGTTTTGTCCTAATCTCTATTTTTTTCCAGTAGATTTTTTAAAAATTGGGAATAAAAACCTGTGAACAATTACATTATCCATTTAGTTTACTTCTTTATCTTTCTTTAACTCACTGTACCCAGGATTCTATCTGCTGCACTCCATCAAAATTGTCCTCTTCAAGATGTCAGTGAACTTCCTGCCACTAAATCTGATGGAAACTTTTTGCTTATCTTACTGTTCCTCTCAGCATCATTTGAATTTGAACATTCCATTCCTTCTTGAGTGCCATTTTTATCAACATCATTATTATTTCTGTGACTCCACATTCCTAATTTTCTGACTTTTTCTCCAAGTATCCCATGTGAATCTATGTTAGCTTTTTTTTCCCCCTTCATTTGTAACTTAAATGCCAGTCTTAGCCTGGGTTTTCTCCAGAAAGCAGACACTGGGCTTGCATGAAGGTAGTTTAATTTGGGAAGTAATCTCAGGGAACAGCAATAAGAGGCTGGGAAGAGTTAAACAGGGAAGGAGGGAAAGCCAATATTAGGATACAGTATTGAGCTGCTCAGCACTGCAAGCAAGTGTGGAGTAATCTTGTTGGAATCCTTTGAGGGGCTCAAGCAAAAGAAGCCTCAAAATTCTAATACTCAAGGGAATAGAAGAGAGGACAATTTATCCACTAGCTCTCTTGTTGGTCAAGGACGGCCACATGGGTGTAACTTGGTCAGACGTTCAATTTTGTACCTACATATAAGTGCTGAGCATTCCCACAAGCAGTCCACTCTCCTTAGAGAAATTTTTGGACCGAAAGGAAGAGATAAGTATGTGTAGCTGAGCTGAGGTGCATCAGGTTTCAGCCCTGGGAGCTGGTTGTGGCAGCAGCAGCAAAAGCTGTAGAAATGGTGGGCTGAACCCATGTGAGATGGGGACAAAGAAGTGCTTGAAGTGTACTCTAGTCCCTCCTCTGTTCTTGTTCCACACATCTTCCACTGAAAACTCTCAGTTGACCCTTCACCATCAATCAACACTTATCTCTACCCTTTGGTAAGTTCCAGAGCTACATGTCACTTGTTTTCATACATCTGTCTGTCCATGGATATGCTGCAGACACATGAAACTCATATTCAAAAGTGAACTCACTACCCATTAGTTGAGTACTAAGTGCCAGGCTCTGTTCTAGATTTTGATAGAGAAGACATGAATAAAATAGTCACAATCTCTGCCTGCAAACATGTACACTTTAGTAAAAAAGAGATTCAATAAAACAGTAATTTAAGCATGGGAATGCAAACCATTAGGAAGGGTAACCAGGAGAAAGAATGACATGGGATAGACTAGGATATTTCATACTGAAACTGTTGCGAGTCTCCAAGAGGTGAATAGTGAGTGGTGTAGGCAGTGGATGCGTGTAAAAGTGGGTGGATCTGGTAGTGATTAGGGGGTTACTTAGTGAGATGAACAAAGCTCAAAAAGAAACTTTGTAAGTGGGCTTAAGACGGTATTTCAGGTTATTCTCAAATGCAAATCAGACTACATGCACTTCTTCCTCATTGTCCTCAGGATAAAGTATAAACAACTTATAAGATCCGTGAAGTCCAGAGAGGATTTGGGCATTGCTTGCTCCTCTTTATTCTAACTTTGCCTATTCTGGTGAAGTCTATACTTCCATTCAGATTGAACTATTTTCATATCCCTGAATGCAAAATACGTTCTTCAATCTTCAGGGACTTTTGTACATTTTGTTCCTTCTTTCTATATAGTAACTTTATTTATCCAACACTCTGCCCTCAATACACTCTGCCTTCAATACTTCATCTGATCTTGCATATTCACCTTTTGTTTTTTGAAGTTTCTATTCAAATTCCAGTCAGTTAACATATAATGTAATATTCATTTCAGCTGTACAATATAGTTTTTCAACACTTCCATACAACACCCAGTGCTCATTACAGCAAGTGCCCTCCTTAATCCCCATCACCTAGTTCACCCATCCTCTCACACACCTGCCCTCTGGTGACCATCAGTTTGTTCTTTATGGTTAAGTCTGTTTCTTTATTGCCTCTCTCTCTCTCCCCCCTCCCCGGCTTTGTTCATTTGTTTTGTTTCTTAAATTCCACATATGAGTGAAATCACATGGCATTTGTCTTTCTCTGACTGACTTCTTTCACTTAGCACTATATTCTCTAGCTCCATCCATGTCGTTGCAAATGGCAAGATTTTGTGTTCTCTTTTATGGCTGAATAATATTCCATTGATTAGCAAGTTATACTTTAAAATGCATTTAGAAATTGTTAGGACATGTTTATTATATTATGTTCTTCTTCCTTTAGGTCATTTATGCCCATTGCAGTATTATTGGCTTCTCAGAAAAGCGTTCTTTTCATCTCAATGTTTCCTACTTGTATTATCTTCTATCTCATATTTCAGAGCCAATATATTCTTGAAATTTTTTTAGAGGACAAAATAAGAGTTTTATAAAATTTTTTCCTATTTTTGCTATAATATTTTATTTTTGGTGTTTAATACAGCAAACCTTATATTAATTTTTTTACTATATGGGAAAAAATCACTATAATTAAAGACACACAAACAAATGACAAACTCAGAAAGCATATTTAAAACTCAACCACGACTTTTCTGCAAATCAATAAGAAAATAATTGACAATTCAATTAAAAATAGGCAGAAGATCTGAAGTTTCAATTCAGAGAAAAGTAAATATAAAAGACCTCCAAATAACATCATTCCCACATCAGAAGATACCCTATATGATTCATAATGAGAAATGCAAATACAAACAATAACAATTTTTCACCTATCAAATTATCAAAAATAAATTTTTTATTTGTGGAAAAAAACATAAGTTTATTGAGAGGTTTACGTGGTAATAAGAGCTATAAAAATATCAATGCATATATTCTTTGAATTAAAATTCTACCACCACTAAGCCAAAAAATATATCACAGGAAGGCCTCTATGATTTCATATTATTAAAGTGAAATGTTAGTTCAATGATACTTTATATGAAATAGGAATTGAGAACCTTAAAATATATCAGAGAGAGACACAAACCATAAGAGACCCTTAACTATAGGAAACAAACTGAGGGTTGCTGAAGAGGAGGTGGGTGTGGGGATGGGGTAACTGGGTGATGGGCGTTAAGGAGGGCATGTGATGTAATGAGCATTGGGTGTTATATGCAACTGATGAATCATTGAACTCTACCTCAGAAACAACACACTATATGTTAATTAATTGAACTTAAATAAAATCTTAAAATAACAAAATAAGATAAATATATCTATGTCCACTAAATCTTTTGACCTCCCACAGAACCTGTCATTTCTACCTCCAAATTTAATATGGTTCTTTTCCTTGCCACTCCTTAGCTCAAGGCTTCATCATCTCTCTCTTGAAAAAATGTAATAGCCTCCTCTCTTCTCTCTCTGTCTTAATTATCTTTCTAAAATATAATTATATAATAGATAAAGACCAAATTCCTTTTCATGGCATTCAAGGCTTCACAGTTGGAATGTCATTTTCTGCCATCATGCCTGTCCTTGAATTACACTGCTATTTTGAAGAAGGCATCTTTCTTTTCTGCCTCAATCATCATGCATGATTTTCTTTTGCTTAGAGTTCTTTTATATCTTCTGTAAATTACGTGGTTCTACTCATCTGTTACTACTGGGTGAAAAAACAATCACTCTATTCTCTTTTCTTCTAAGTTTTGTACACATTGGTGCATAATTGTTTTTGCCTGCCTCCCCAGTCTGCTCTGATTTCCTTGATGGAAGGGATATATTTTACTTATAATTATATCTCCTTCATTGACACAGATCAAATGTTTGTTGAATAAATAAATGTTTTTAAATGAAAAATAAGTATTACAGGCATTTTATTACTTTGTCATTTTACAGCTTTATTAATGTATAATTGAAATATATTAACCTACACATATTCAAAGTGTATAATTTGACAGGGAGGTGGGGGATGGGCAAAATGGTTGAAGGGGAGTGGAAGATACAGGCTTCCACTTATGGAATGAATAAATCATGAGAATAAAAGGTACAGCATAGGGAATATAGTAATTGTAATAGTGATGTATGGTGATATGACAGATGGCAGCTAGACTTACTTCTATTAAGCATAACATGAATATTTTGACTTTTTGACTCATGTTTAGACTATTGTGCCTCTTTTAAAATAATTCATTATGTAAAGTATTTCTTTATTAAAACAGAAAGAAAACAGATGTTTCCATGAGTTTTAAGGCCTAAGCTCAGAACTGGCACTAACCTCAGTTCAACTAAATGTATTTTCAAAGCAAGTAACAAATCTAGCACAGATTCAAGGGAAGGGAGGGATAGACTCAGCCTCTTGTGAAAGAAATGTCATGTGTCACTTTGATGGCCAGCTTTGTACACAGTATATCATGAGAAAATTGATAGAGTTCTACCAGCAGGGAAATGGATGCATGAATTGTGTTAGATTAACATAGATGAATCGATACATCTAAATGAGCACTGTTCTTGTTAAGGGAGTCAATTTGGATGAAATAGTTTACATTTTAGTATTATATCAATTTCCCCAAATATTGAGAATTACAAAGTTGTGCATAAAGAATCGTTCCTTTATAATGACTCTCCATTGTGTGAATAAAACAAAGCAAACAATTAAAGCATTAAATCTTCCAAAATCATCAATGTGAAGAATACGCTTCTGAGGCAAAGACTCAGGAGAAATGTGATAGGATCTATGCCTTTTTAAATTAATTTTCTGCTAGAGGGAGTAAAAGTCAGATTTAGGATTTTTGGTGAAAGTCTCTAGCAACAGGTATAGTCTTCTTTAACTTAATCTGCCCAATGAGGAGTAAAAACAAGATGGTGACACTGAAAAAAATAACCATACATTTCTCCTTTACCATCTTGCTTTTCCAAGTATGTATTTTCTGCCTTTGTTCTGTGGTTTAAAAACAAACCAAAGAGCTAAGCACCCCAATGAAGACAACCAGAAGGACAGAGCCAAAGAGCTGTGAGTCAAGAGCATAACTAGACACAGCCAGAAATGTTTAGGGAAACTAGAACATGGTATCAGAGGGCACACAACAAAGATATTTGGGATGCCATATCAGAAAGAAGACCTATTTCTTTGCCATTTTTTCTTAAGGTGAAGGGGGACCTTTTACATATTTGGAACTGATAGCATGAAATATTTTCAGTTTCTACATTTTACCTGCTGAATGTAGATACTTGGTACTTATTTATTATTTTTTTAAAGTAAACTTCTTTCTGAAGACTTGGTGTTAAAGGTACTAGCAAGGGGACAGTACCAATTCCTATTCATCTTTTATGGCAATCATTCTCTACTGTCCTATGTAATGGAAATATACTGGCAAAGGCAAGTTCTTAAGAAGAGTTAGGACTTATGAAACTGAGAACATTTATCCAGAGTGAATATCTGAAATGTGGGCCTGAAGAAATATATCTTAATCCAAATTTAACAAAAAAGACTTAAAATTTTGAACTATTTGGGTAAGCTTTTCTTATTGAAAATTTATTATTATATGTATATTTTTGGTTTATTTTTTACTTTTTAGGAGGATTTTATGACCCTGAAAGAAGTAAAGCCTCTCAAGCTGAGGATGATATTCTTAAGTATCCTCCTCAAGAAACACAGAGTCCTGAACTAACACCCCTACTTGTTTAGGTTGAAATGTTGCATATTAAGGAGATTCAAATACTTAACTTATTCTTAGGGTGACCTTTTGAACCAAAATCAAATTTAAAACCTTTGGATATATGCCCATCCATACAAAAGGCAGAAATATTGTCATATAGAAGATAAAAATTTGCAAGATGGCACAATGCCTAGAGAAAAACATTACAAAATCTGGGCTCATCCCCAACTTCATTGTTGACTTTCCACATAACCTTGAAGCTTATCATTTAACTCTTTCAAAGCCTTGTTTTCCCCAACTCTATAATGTGATACTTAAGAAACTAATTTGTTTTATTCATATGTAACTGAATGTACATGGAATGTCTCTTGGGGATACACAAGAACCTGGCAATATAGGCTGCCTTTGGTGAGTGCTCACTGGTTGCTGAGTAACAGGTATATAAAGTATTTCTCATTGCCTATTCATTTACTCCTTTTTGCATTTTGTACCCTGTGTGTTTTATTGAAAAAGAAAGAAGAGGAGAGGAGAGGAGACAAGAGGAGAGGAGAGGAGAGGAGTAGAGAGGGGAGGAGAAGATTAGAGAAGAGAGAAGAAAGGGGGAAGGAAGGAAGGAAGGAAGGAAGGAAGGAAGGAAGGAAAGAAGGAAGGAAGGGAGGAAAGAAAGAAGGAAGGAAGGAAGAAAGGGAGGAAAGAAAGAAATCTTGAAACCATTTACATTCATAGATAATCCCAAGTCTTTGGCTAACTGAAATTTATTTTATTCATAAAATATTCACCTTATTTTGAAAATATGTTTATATGGTTTATCTTTAATATCATTTGGTATGATTTGGTATGACTTTTTCATCTTACATTTTAAATACTGCCTTCCTCATTTTATCAGTGAATTTTTTTTTGCTCCTTATCATCTACCCTTAACCCAAGGTAAGCAGGTGCACAGTACTCCTTGAAGTGATCACCATGAAATGAATAGGAATGATGTCACCCTGTATTATTATCTATTAATATAGAATCATCTGTTATCTATTAATACCATGTTATACTATGTAATACTATATTATCTAATAACATTCCTTGGAATCCTACAGAAGCTTGAGGGGGGAATTAAACATGCATCACTTCCCAGCTCTCAACTTCTTGATGACATCACTCCTCTTTTGAATATAAGCTTACTCAGGCCACCCCATTTAAGGGTGGGAAGGATGGACAGATGGACACAGGCATCTTAAAAGGAGAAACTGACTGAATATAGGAAGTGAAAAAAGAGGTGAATCAACATATGCTGCATATGTATTATGTTTAGATGCTGAGAGTGGTGCCTCTAGCAATGAGGAAAAGGAGGCAACATTTTATTAAGGTTACTGATTCATCCTGTGGCTTCTAAATTCAACTGGCTATGGAAAATGTATGGGTCCTTGGAAGGAAAGACTGCAAGAAAAGAAGTCTTTTGGGGGCAAGAATTTTAATGTGGTCAAGCCACTGCACTTCAAAGACAAGCACCAAATTTGAAATGTTGCTGCCCTGAGGTTCACATGTGTGTGTGAGATACAAGCTCAGCCATCCTCAAGCTTTTGAAGAGGAAGCAACAGGGGGCAAACCAGGAAACATCAAAGTGCCTGCCCTGGACTGCTGGGGAAAGGTGAAACTGCAAGTGGCTCTGTTCATCGTGCTCCGTGCGCTGAAGCCACAGCCACTGGACTGCCTGCCACACAAAGGGCTCTTCTCGTTAACTTCTGCTTCTCCTTTGGAGACCTCCCCGTGGGCGGCAGAGTTCTGTCAATGAGCTCGCACCCTCCTTCCTCAGCTGTGAAACCCTGCCTGCACAGTGACTGCCATGTCAAGACCTGATGCTGGACTAGGAGGCAATACCCTGTTGACAGTTTTTCAGGAACTTCCTTAAAACATTTTCAAAACGCTCTAGACAACCCTTGCATCCCGTGTCTTGATAAAAACTCCAAACCCTTGCTTGAAACATCACACGTGATTGTTGCAATGGTTCACGCAATATTGTTATTTTCTAGGCTCTTTGTGCCGTGCATGTTCAAAAGTGCCTTTAAATGTGGCGTCCAGCGATGTGACCATTTTAGAAGATCTGGAGTATTTAGCACTCAGTAAATCTTCACGTGGGATGACCAGTTGTCTTTAAGGGCCATAACCAATGTGGTGTTTTTGACTTGCAGTGTATCCATTCATTGTTATTATATTCGTGACTCATTTCCTGCAAACCCACTCTCTCCCTCACACTGTCCTTGCCTTTGCTACAGCAGTGAAGAGAGGAATACGGTGTCTTCCCTCAAAAATGTTGAGACGTTCTGAGAAGGTGGTGTCTGCATCCCAGTCATTCCATACTGACAGTGGCCGCATGTCTTCTAAATATTCCAAAAGCTTCAGTGTCACCTCCCTGATCTCTATAGCTCTAGTTTATTCCTCTCTCAATTTGTCCACCTCACCGCCCCTTCACATTAGATTTCTTGAACATTAATGATCATATTATGCCCCTCGTTGCAAAGAAAATCTCAGCTGAGTTCCCACTGGCTACACAGAAAAAATGCAAACGCTTTAGTTTTGCCTACAAACAAATGGGATCATGGCTTTTCATCTAGGCTTTCTCACCATATGCTCTAGAAGCAATGGAATATTTTGTTTCCTCCCTACTCATCTCCTTTATTAGTGCCGTACCTCCTTCTGGAATGCCTTTCTTTATGTGTCCTTAGGTATCCATGTGACCCAACCCTTAATCACCTGTCGAGGCCCTGTCCTCTTTACAGCTTTCCAAATACATCTCTTATTCCCCAGCTGGGTATATACGCTCCTGCACCTGTATTCCATTTCACCTTAAAAGATAAAGCCACATGGCTACTCTGTAGATATTTATTTTCCTGCCAGTTTTCACCATTGTCTACGGAGCACCTTGTAGTTATAGTCACAAGGGCTTACAACTGTTTATAAAATTAATATATTGCATTGATTATAGAGATTTGTATTTTATTGACTAACTATCATTTCAAAAATCAGTCTGGATCATTATCAATTATCTCTCAACCCAAGTTTTATTTTTATCACTTATATTGGCAAAGGCTATAAATAGTGAAATAGAATAAACCATTATATTTAAGAAACTATTATGCAAAAAGTGAGCACTGTTAATTTCTGAAAGAAAGTCTACTTCTGAAATGTTTCAACCATTCCTACTTAATTAAAAAAACAAGGTGCGTTAGAAAAGTACAAACTGAGGGTTCTAGAGGGGAGGGGGATGGGGGGATGGGTTAGCCCGGTGATGGGTATTAAAGAGGGCACGTACTGCATGGAGCACTGGGTGTTATACGCAAACAATGAATCAGGGAACACTACATCAAAAACCAATGATGTAATGTATGGTGATTAACATAACATAATAAAAAATAAATAAATAAATAAAATAAATTTCTTTCCACAATAAAAAAAAAAAGAAAAGTACATGAAAGTATCAACAAAACAATAAGTTAAAGGGCAAAGCAGACTGGCTGGAAGGAGTAGACAACAAAGGTTTTCTACACTCGTTGCTCAGGACAGTTATAGTGTTTGGATTTGTCAGTTTATCCATTTTGCTTTACTCTGTATTCTGCCATGACATAGCAGAAATCTTTTTTTGCTCCCTGAATATCATTGCTTTCAGAAATAAATAGAATGATCTCCCTCTTTCAAACTCAATTAAAATACAACATAAAACTGGTTCTATTGTTCTTATAACATGGATCAGGAACATATGTTCACTACTTCCCAGCTCACTTTGGCCCTTGTTCTGCTGACTTTCTAGATTTCCTTACGGTGTTTCCTGAGTTTTACTTCAGTTGAAGACTAATCTTACAGACCATACTGCAGTTTCAATTAAGCATCCATTGGAATGGCAACAGAGAAGCTTCAGTGTTCTTGGGCATGAAATCTCTCTACTGTGAACCCCCTTCCATAATTCTAGGAATATATAATATACACATGGTTCCTTTAAATAAATGAATCTAATAAAAATGTGATAATCCATATTGACTGAATTGTCAATTACCTATACTGATAGGAGAAAGTCAACAACTTTTAAAATACAATTGGTTTTGACACTCGGCTCATAAATTATACAATGCTCTAATTCTATATAAGACACAGTGTACACTTGGATAGGCTGGTTTACCTTCCCTATTAGATAATTTATATGTATTTATTAAACTGATATAAAATGAATATTATTTTGACTTTAAAACAATTGTTTTCTTTAATGTTATCCACATTAAATTCAGTAACATTATTTTCATTGGTCTGCAGTTGAACAGACAGCATTCTTCACTGTCAATAACTTAATTTGTTGGTTTAGGTTTAATCAGTGATTTAAAAAATTTTTAAAGGAAAAAAGGTAATTCTCTAACATATTTAATATTACCTAGGCATATGGGGAATGACAACATTGAGTTGTCACGAGCTTGTAGCAGACTGCAATGATGAAAATACTAGGAAGAGTTTGAATATGTGTGAGAGAGAGAGAAAGCCTTTGTATCATTGTTCTCAGCACTTTCTTTTCATGACTTCCTATTAGATTTTCTGCATTTTATTTCTATCCATGCCACAGCAATCTTGATGAATGTCAATGAAATGATAAGTTGCTTTCCAGTCAATCATGCGAATTTTTGAGGGAGGTGTTAACAAAATGCCAACCCACGCTTTAAAAAATATATATATGTATATATATATATATT
The DNA here is from genome assembly GCF_004348235.1 of Phoca vitulina. Lineage (NCBI taxonomy): Eukaryota > Metazoa > Chordata > Mammalia > Carnivora > Phocidae > Phoca > Phoca vitulina. Next base: position 5,777,470 of record NW_022589778.1, read on the forward strand.
CTTTATAGATTGAGTCATCCATTTGCCATAGTATTTTGATGGTAACCATGACTACACTGTGTGATTTTGACTGTCCAATATCTGCTCATCTCATCTCATTCTCTTCCTATTTACCTCAAAGAGATGCAAAAAGCCATTTTGATATAACAGTGAAAATAACAAAATACTATAGTCAGAGGGATTATAAAAGTAAAGGGCCCTCTTCAATTTTCTGTATTCCAGGGATTATTTGAAGAGTAATAAAAACTCATGGCTTTCAAAAATGATATAAGATATTACCATAAGAAAAAAGAAGCAGTAAGACAGTATCTAAACCAAATGATGAATAAGTTGACACATTCAAGTTACACACCAAAAATAAAAGCAACCGATCAGAAAACAAAGCAAAACAAAACCAATATCATTTTCAACAGATGAGAGCCCTTCTAGAGCCTACAAACATATGGCAAAGGAATCACTGCTTTTTTTAAGCATAAAACAGCAAAAAAAATAATAAAGCAAATTTCAAATAAAATAGTACACAGTAGACCCCATTTCACAGAAACAGTTCTTCAAGGGATGATACAATTTTAAAGTGGAGTTCCTTGCACATCTTACAGTCCAATTTAAACACTGAAAATGAAGTCAAAGTAGCATCAGGTGTAATAATAACCATTCAAATAATCGGACAAACCACTATACAACCTGAACCAGCTCATGTCTACTACTACAACCCTGTAAATATAAAAACCACCAAACGATTTAGTGTCTTGAAACATTATTCACTAGTTCACTGGATTCAAATTTTGTATCTTTTATTGGTCTTGTAACTGTGGGTATGTGATTTTAGCTATTTTTGCCTCTGTTTCTAGACAGATCTCTTCATATGTCCTACATATCTCTGATTATAAAAGTAAAGTATGAATCTGTTCAGAATGACATAATTATCTTACATTTGACTCATAATCCCTTCTTCAAACACCTAGGGAAGATAAAGCTTGGTTCAAAAAGAAAAAAAGAAAGAAACATATACTTAGACCTACATTTGCCAGATTTAGTAAATAAAATTATAAGATGCCATTACATTTGAATTTCATATAAATAGCATATAATTTTTTAGTATAAATATGTCCCAAATATTACATGGGACAATCCTACCTAGTAACCCTACTTAGACCAGAAACGGAATGAGAATTAAGAGCAGGTAAATGGGTGAAGCATGGGTCTGCTGGTCACTGCTGGCTGGAAATATGTAGTATCAAGAATTTTGGTACCAACTGGACAAAAGCAAATAAAAGTTTCATGTTAAAAGCAAGGTCAAATAAAAAAAAACAAGGTCAAATTCATTTGGCATGAAGAGAAGAACAGAGTTCAAAAATAATAAGCCACAAAAATTCCTGTCAAAACTAGTCTCCAACTGCAAAGTGAAGAAATATAGTGCTGAGATTAAAAAGACCACAGAATAAAACTAATTTAGTGTAACAGTACAACTATTATAAACTATTTTGGAACAATTATTAGTCTTAAGTACATACACACATATTTATATATACACAGATTCTATTAAAGAGGAGTAGAATGTTATTAAGAATTTTAAAAATGATGTTAAAAAGAATCCATTATTAATATACCAAAAGCCATTGAATTATATTCTTTAAATGAATTGTATTGCATATGAATTAATACCACTCTACAAAGTAGTTAATAAAAAAATCAATTAAGATTCTTTCTAAATATAGTATACATTGTGTGTATAATGTGCGTATACTGTATATGGGCACATTATATATATTATATATATATTCTTTTAGTTTATAAATATATATATATATAAACTGGTTATGTTAACTAATCAGAATTTAAATAAAAACTTGAAACAAAATAAATAAATATAAAAAATAAAGTAAAATAAAAAGAAAGGCATTTAGGTTGTTAGCTGATACCTCAAAAGTATAATGAGAAAAGAAGGCAATGAAATAGTATCTTCAACAGTCTAAGGGAAATAACTGTGAACCTTGGATTCTATACACACACCTATCTGTCTAAAGAAATATGTGCCAGAGAATGCTCAGATTTCACCAAAACCTTGTTCATTCTCCTAAACACATAGTTAGACTACTTTCCCCTTGCTTGCTTGAAATTAGGTGGAACCCTGTCCGAGTTGCGGTCAATGAAAGGTTTTGAGCTTATATATACCATTTCTTGGTATAACATGTGGTTAAATAATCCTTCACTCTTCTTTTTACCCATATGCTTTCATGAACTTGGAATACTCACAAATATTAGAGAGATAAGATAAGAAGGAATACCACTAACATAACATAATAAAATAAAATAAAAATAAATAAATAAATAAATAATATATATATATATATAAAGAAGGAATACCTAAATCACTAAATGGAAGGCTGCTTGCTAAATACTCAATTCTACTTAATATGAATGAAAAATAAACTTCTATGATATCAAACTATTGAAATTAGATTTTGTTTGTTATAGCCGCAGACATAACAAAAACACTGTAGGATAAACAAAAGCTGTGTTTACATCCAAAAGACCCACACTAGGAAAATCTAAAGAACGAACTTCTTTGGGATATAAAAAGAAGTGAGAGCAAAGAGCAAGAATATCCATAAATATGTGGATAAATCTCTGTAAATATTGATTGTACATAATAATACCTAATATAAAAGTATAAAGGCTTCATTTAAATAGATAAAATATATATGTGGGAGCATAGAAATCAGAATAAAAGCATTTGCAAAGGAGAGTATTACTGAAAAGGAGGGTAAAGATGTTATGATTATGTATGGTTAAATATACATGTTAAAATATCTTGACTACTAAGAAAAATAATAGGAATTTTTTCTAAAATTTCTATACATATAAGAGGAAAAATGGGGAAAAAAGAGAGAGTAATATAGAAGGAAAGAAAAAAGCATCAAATAAAATTGAAAACAAAATTGATTAAAAAAGAAATAAAAATTACATAATAAAGTACAAAAATTTGCATGCAAATATAAGTACAACAAATTTAAACCTAAAGATTATAAAAATAAAATTTGAAAAATCCATCTCTATGCTACTTATGGAATGCACATAAAACAAAATTATTACATAAATAATAAAAGCCAAAGTATAGGGATATACATATGTCAAGAAAATGCTAAACAGGGGCACCTGGGCGTCTGCCTTCGGCTCAGGTCATGGTCCCAGGGTCCTGGGATTGAGCCCCTCATCGGGCTCCCTGCTCTGCAGGAAGCCTGCTTCTCCCTCTCCCATTCCCCCTGCTTGTGTTCCCTCTCTTGCTGTGTCTCTCTCTGTCAAATAAATAAATAAAATCTTAAAAAAAAAAAAGAAAAAGAAAATGCTAAACAATATTCTATGAGAGATGAATTGATAGTATGGGGAAAAGCCAATCTAAAGATGGAACAGGTAACTTAATAATGAAAACCCCAAGTCAACCATGATTCATAATAATTTGAAAATTCCATTTAGCTAAATAGGTATGGAAGTAAAAGTTTTAAACAGATATATGTCTACGAAAACATCCTATACTATAGATACCAACTGATGAAACACCAAAATCATTTCCTTTAAATAAGACACAGATGCCTGCTACCTCTTTTAATTCAACCTTCTACTAGAGGTGCTATTAGTTCAGAAAAATAGGACAAAAAAGAAAATTTTTGAAAAGACAGAGGGGCACCTGGGTGGCTCGGTCGGGGTTCTGAGATCAAGCCCCATATCGGGCTCCCTGCTCAGCGGGGAGTCAGCTTCCCCCCCTGCCCCTCACCCCGCTCTTGTTCTCTCTCTCTCTCTCACTTTCTCTCTCTCTCAAATAAATAAAACCTTTAAAAAAAAAAAAAAGAAAAGATAGAAAAATTGATACTTGCAATTAAGACATTTTTCTCTGTAGTACATTCAATATAAATTATAGATAAGCTCAAAAGAATATTTAATGAAGTTTCTGGGTATATAATCAATATAAAAGGTCACTTGCTGTTTTATCACAAAACAAAAATTAGTTAGAAAATTTATTTTAGTAATACAAAATTCTACCTTTTTGAAGAGCATCCCAAAGTGTGAATTATACAGAAATACATTAACAAAAAATGTTGAAGCTCTTTATCAAGACAATTATAATGAAAAGATATTAGGGAAAACCTAAATTAATAAATAAAAAACACATTATTGGACAAAAAGCCTCAATATTGTGAAGCTATCATTTCTTCCCAAATTATTCAATAGGTTCAGCATGCTTCAAAGAAAAATCCTAACATTTTTTTAATGGTACCTAAGTTGATTCTGAAGTTTTTATAAAAACGGGCTAATAATAAAAACATTCTGAAGGAGGACAAGACCTACTGAAATCCATGGTAAACAACTTGGTCTATTGTTAGTGCAGGGTCCAAAGAATCAATAGGTGAAACAGCATAGGGACTCTATAGTCAAAACCATTAATTTATGAAAAAAATTGATTTTGACAGACTAGACTTTGCAGAACAGCCAGGAAAATTATGTACCATTCCCTAAGTGGCAAGGGGAAATTGAGTATATATGTACAAATAGTAAATAAATATCCTTACCTCACAACATACACAAAAACATTTTCTATATAGATTAAATACTTAAATGTGAATGACAAAAATGTACACATTTAGAAGACTGTGTGTGTGTATACACACATACACATATATTCATAATCTCATGATTCGATGAATCTCATGATAAGGAAAGAGTTCTTTTTTTTTTAAGATTTTATTTATTTATTTGAGAGAGAGAGACAGAGATAGCAAGAGAGAGCAGAGTGGGGAGGAGAGGGAGAAGCAGGTTCCCCTCTGAGCAGGGACCCCGATGTGGGGCTCAATCCCAGGACCCTGGGATTATGACCTGAACCTGAGCCGAAGGCAGAGGTTTAACCGACTGAGCCACCCTGGCACCCCAAGGAAGGAGTTCTTAAACAGGAAAAAAAAAAAAGGGAACTAAGTAAATAGTTGACACCTTCCATTCGTTTAGGTGTCCTTGAATTCTTAGAATTCTAATTTTCTTGACATAGAACTTGAACAACTTTTACTACATTTATTCTAGCGTAGTTATTGCTATTGGAAAAGGTAGGTTATTTTCTTTTCTGTAAGTACATTTTCTACTGTTTGCTGTGTTATAATGGAAACTAGAAAAGGGAGAGCTAATTAAATACAAAATAAGCAAAAGAAAGGAAATTATAAAAAATAGAGCAGAAATTAAATAACCAGAGAAAAGCATAACAATGAGGATGGTTTTTAAAATTCTGGAGTTACTTCTTTGAGAGGCACAATCAAACTGATAGCCAGATTGTTTAGAATAAAAAAAGAGAAAATAAAAATCACCAATATGAGGAATGATAACCTCAGTATTGTTAAGATGTCTATTCTCCCCTATTGATAAATACTTCCTACTCAATCAAAATCAAACCCAGCAGATTTACAATTCTATACCTCTATGTAGGAAACAACATGATTTTAAAATATATAAGCAAAAATCAACAGAACTAAAAGGACAACTGAAGGAATTCACAATTGGAATGTTAGTCTTTAACATACATACTTGGGTAGTTGATAGATCAAATAGAAAAGTAACCAGTATGAATATCTAAGATACAAAAAATACTATTGATGAAATTGACCCCCCCAAAAAATCAAATGGTTGAAGCACAAAGACATTGAAAATAAAATTTTAAGGATTTACAATAGCATGAAGAAGATCAAGTACCTTGGAATAAGTCTAACAGACTAAAAATTACAAATTTTACAGAAGATATTTAAAAGGACTCAAATAAAAGGAGGGATAAATTATCTTCATTGATTGGAAGATTCAATATTGTAAAGATTTCAATTATTCCCAAATTGGTTTTTACATTCAATGCAGGATGACTTTGACTGCTATTTCAGAGATAACATCCATAATATTTAGGAACCAAATAGATGTAAAGTAAGATGGAGAAAGATCTGGGTGGCTAAGAAGGCCCAATGTCATTGCATCATGTTACCTGTCCCCTTCCAGATTTGAGGTAACAAAATGCTGAGAAATAGAATTAGTCATATACTTTCTCTTGAGGTTTCCAGACAAATGTCAAAATTATTCTGAGAAATTTTGGAATGGGACAAGGATTTTGAGGTAAAATCTCTCCAAAAATTGCTGCCCCATTGACAAGTTAGTAGAATTTGGTTGCAAATCCAATCCATATTTAGGGTAGGATTTTCTTTATAAGATATAGAATTAATTAAGTTCACTGCTCCATTCATTTTACTAACACCTCAAACAAGGCATCAAATGCTTCATCAGGACTTTGCTAACAAAAATGCACAATCTAGTTGTATTGAGGAATTTGGAATTTTTAAGTATTATTACATCTATCAATGGGCAAGAAATTTTTAAAAAATAATTAAGAAAATAATGGTTGACATAATCCAAACGATACTGGCCCATAAACCAAGTTATGAGAGGACACTGAAGAAGTTGTTCAAAATTAGAGTTTGGTTGATAGATTTTTGCTCTATCTGTGCACATGATATTCATCTAGCACTGCTGTTTTTAACCCACAAGTAGCAAGGATGCCTGAGCAACTGTGGCTTTATTGCTCACAATTCCTGTCCATACATTATGCATGGATATATTTATACACACACATTAATATACATATATACATGTATATATATACATTATATTTAATTATTACATATACATTATTGATTGATTAATATACAATCTCTAATATATACGGATAAAATTTTTTATTACAGAAGGTTTTCTTTTATTTAAAAAGTCATTCACAAAATACCATATCTATAGATTAACTTTCTGTCATATGGCTTAATGTGTTAAGTATTTGGAATTCCCTTCTTACATTTAAAAGTCAACTGGATTTCCCAGTTTAGATGAATTTATTTTTTTCTTAATCTTCTCCATATTGAAGATGTAAGTAGGTCATCTGAAAGCATCAGGTTTGATTACAACCACATAATGTATGCCTTTCGTAAGTATTAGTGTTACACAAATGGTGTCTATTTCAGAAGACAGGTGAAAGAAAGAAAGATAGGAGAGTTCTGTAAATTGCCAAGACCTTGTAACAAAGACCAAATAAGAGGAGCCAAGGATACCAGCTAGTGATGAACTGCTATTTAAGCACATTGTGCACTACATAGGCCACACAACCCCTAACCCTTTAGTCATGTTGGTCAAAGTCTGTTTTTTCTAGGGCCCTAGATGCTGGCTGATGCTGAATTGCTCCCAGTGAAACAAACTAGGACTCAGGTGCCAAAGAATTTTGAAATTGATCACAATAAGTATTCAAGCACCAAAGATGTGTGTGTGTGTGTGTGTGTGCGTGTGTGTGCAAGCTCTACTTTGATTAAAATATTTTGTCATTTAGTACTACTAAATTCATGAGACTTTCTGTCATTAAGCTTTTTCTCTATCAATGATATTACAAAGGTTAATCCACAATAATTTTATATATCATTACAATAGGTATTTTATGACTGAAAAATGCTGGGAAACAATCTAGAATATGATAATAATTGATCATATTCATGTGAAAATCCATTTTACAATGGATAATAATTATGAACTTTATATTAATAGGTAATCCTTTAATGATTAATGTACAATCTCCTAAGGTTTATAGTCCACAAAATGCTTTCCCATGTGCTTTCTCATTGGATTTCCAGCTAACGTGGTAAGTTTTATTATAATTTTATAAATTATAATTTTATGATATACAAATGCAGAAAACAAAGTTCAGCTACATTAAACAGCTTACTAAAATATCACACCTTCTAAGTCTCTGATTTAAAACCAGGTTTCAAAACTGGATATTCACCCTACAAGTACTCTGCTTTTTTAAATATTGTGTTTCTATAACATAATGAAGACATTGAATAGGTCATTAAATTTTATCTGTTGGAAGATTAACACTCTGTCATGTCAAGGTATTCAGACCCTTTAAATTCTATTTTAACCCAAAAATGGGGTTGCAGGGGGTAAATTAGATTGGTTGGTAATGGTAGCATATTCTGATCATTTTATAATTTTAACAATCACCACTAGCTCTGGTTCTCTCTTGGTCTTTTTTTTTTTTTCACACTAAAATATCCTAGGCTCTTGAGATGCAGTGAAATTTGAATGTAGGGAGAAAATGGATTTGTGTGTGTTTGTGTTATTCACAATGCTCTGTATAAAAATATCCTTAATGAAAGAGGATCAGAGTTTTTCACATCATTATAACAAAACAGAGCATTTATGCAAATATCTCCAATGAGTGTTTCCATTATCAGACTATTCTCCATTGATTCATGCAACAACAATATCAACTAGATACCATAATTACTTAAAAAGAACACTTTTCCTTGAGCAAATAAAACTCAGTGACTTGCTTTTTTATCGCAGTAAGATACTCCTAGACCCTTTGTATATTCTACAGCTGCTTCCATTCATAAAAATAAAGAAAGTAAACTAGACCAGAGGTAAAGAAGATACAGAGTATATTCTCTTGCCTCATTCAGTATGACATGTCAGCAGAATAAACATATGCAATATCAGTTTTACAGTTGTAAATATCAGCTCAGTTATTTTATGGTGAAATTCTCTTGTAATTCATAGATTCATTTTAAACCATTCATTGAATGTGTGCAAGACCTGAAGTGTGAGCTATAAAGACTTCATAAGATTTAGAAGACAGAGAGCAAATGACTGGATTATGGTATAGTAAATCTTATAATAGAAAATGGTACAGTACACAAAGTGGGATGAGCAAAGTTATTTAAGGGGTAGGGATCAATGTTTCCCAAAGGAGATATATATATATATATATATATATACATATATATATATATAAGCTTTGTCATGAAAGGTCAGAAAGAGGAAGCACTGAGGTTAAAAACATAATCTAAATCAGTTGTGTTCTAGGAACTGCACATAATTCACTAAGCCTGGTGAGTATGTGTGGCCATTGTAAGAGGCAAAGTCATTGAGATTAACAGAAGTCAGATCACAGAGTTATATGATGGGCTTAGGAATTTCAAGAGGGAAGAGTAGATGGTTGAGAACAGTCAATATGGATTCAATGTGGAGAACGGAAGGGGAAGGAGAGATGGAAACAATGGGAATCAACATGATTATTTCAACAGCACAAGTAAAACATATTGTAGACCTGAACTAAGGTGGCAGCCATGGGCAAGGGAAGAGTAGAAGGAGATAGAATTATCAGGACTTAGAACCATGAAACCATTCAAGTGTCCATGTAAGTTGCATTTTGTAGATTTGAGTTTAAATATCTTGAGTTTTCTTGTTTGCTTCTCTTGTTGTTGTTGATTGGTTTGTTTATAGTACTTTATCATTTTAAAGAGGGTAAAATGTGACTTTGTACTTCCTCCCATTTTCCAATTTTCTTTTGACTTGCTACCAACTTAGTTTCCCTCAGGCTACCCTTATATTCTCAAGACTACCCCTAAGAACCTGAACAGTAACCTAAACTCATAACCTCCTCCCCCCTTTATTAATTTATTTTTTTTTTCCAAACGGCACTCCTATGACAGATGGACATGATTAACATGCTAAATCAGAGATTTCCAAGATTGATTCACACTAGAATCAGATTAGAATCACCATTGTGAAAGAATAAAAGTCAAAGCTAGAGAAATAGGACATATAACCAGATGTGAGATTTACTTTTTAAAATCTTTAAATATTAATTCCCCAGCAGATTCCTGTGTTTCTCATATAATTATCATCACAAAAGTAAATGCAGACTTACAAGCTAATTTAATACCTTGGTTGTCACTAAAAGAGTCTTTCTCAGTTTTAGTCCATTATTTTTTTGTTAAGGAATACATAACTTATAAGAAATATTTTGTAAACTGAGGGAAAGCATCTCAAGTTTAAAGTACCAGGCAAGGAAGCACTTTATTGTTAGGCATTTTCTCTGTGGGAGTGGAAAGGATGCATTGGATTCTGCCACCTCACGTTGTCCTTCATTATTGTTTCCATCTGTTTTTAGTGTTAAGCTCAGCTGCTCTGTCTTTATTGCTAAGGCTTCTTTTCTACAGTTGATCTTGTGTGCTGTCCTCCATTCTTAACCTTGAATGGCTCCCATCTAGAACCTTTTTGTAAGAACTTGGATATCAACAGCTATGATATGGAATATAGAATCACAGTTTCCATTGTTTCCAGAACAGGTAATGCATGTGCTGAGGATAATTCTTCAATAAAAACACTAATCTGCTGCTTTTCAAATTAGATATTCAGTTGAGGTGTTACAACAATAAAACCCTGGTGTTTTGAAACATTATTAATATGCTTTGAGGGAGATAGGCATATGTTTTTGTTATCAGCATTTGTACCAGGCCCCACCAGCCTGCAAAATGATCTACCTAGGTTTAACCAACCACTAAGTATATGTTCTCAATTCAAATCAGTCACTGGTAATTCTGGAAGACTAAATTTAATCTGTACACTCAACTCAGTTTTCAGAGTAAATGCTAACAGACTCAAAGCCATGGCTTTTATGTTACATGCGAGAGAATATTTAGCAAGGGTCAACTATGTGCCTACCATATTTACAAAAATTCACCAAAAAATACTACTAATACCCCATTTATTAAAGACAAAACTGAGCCTACAAGAATAAATACTTCTTTCTAAAGTTGCACAAATAACAAAGCAGTGAGATTTGAAATTTCTCCAACTGCAAATCCATGTCCTTTTCATCAAACAGCCGTGTGGAAGCCTAGTAGACATTAGTGGAGTGACAATACCCTCGTACTTGTTTCCTCCAGTTCCCATCTCCAAGCTATTCTTGGGATCATCTAGCTCATGACATCTCCATTCTGATGTTCTCAACCTGCTCCTTTAATCTCTCCCCACAATCAGATGACATCTGTCAAGAATTGCAATGTTTGCTTTTCACAATTTGGGTGCAGGGTAATGGTAGTGGGAAGGGTAGTATTAATTAACTAGCAAACCATATCTGAGAAAAATCATTTTGCAATAAACTATATTATTAATTTTTTCCTGTTCAAGAAATGTAACATATTTATTCTGCTTATCCAATTGAACATGGGAATATAGATGTCTGTATAAATTTATTGTCAATTTATTTATTTTCATGTCTAGGTAAGCTTTCATTTTAGATACAATTGGATTAGGCCCACTCAAAACTAATTAAAACAAACCGTTGATCACTTGTACCCCAATGAAAATATGCACGATCTTTAGGGATTTTTAAATTCTCTAGGGTCTCAGGAAAGTCATGATGAATGTACTTAATAAAGGATAATTAAAGTGCAAGAGGCAGAAATGGATGACCTATCTGATTTTAAAATAAAATTGATCAATTACATGTAGTTTAATTATTTTATAGAATTATCAGATACTCATCAGTCAAGTTTATCTTTTATATTGCCTCTTCATTCCTTACTTAATTCATTCACTTAATTATTTAACAAAAATAAATATCTGACCTAAAGCAAACATGTTTCCTATGTGTCAGTAACCGTGATAGTAGTTGGTAATAGAACGATGAATAAAACAGACATGTGTTACCCTCACAAAGGCTGGAGTCTGGCTGAAGAGAGACATTAAAGAAATGATGATGTAAAACATTTTCATTATAATTGTTGGAAGTGTCATAATGAAAAAAATCACTGGATGCTATAACAGGGAAAAGCAAATCTACGTTACGGCTAATGAATTGGGCAGTTTTATGTGTCAAGACTGTGATGGGTGCTGAAACATCTCAGAGATGAAAGATCTTAACCAAGCTATTATAACAGAGAAACAAATAAGTAGAATGCTGAGTAATAAGCATCAGGACAGAGTTATGTATGTAATCAGGTAGACACTCATAGGAGGAAAACCTAACTGAGAATGAGAGGAATAGGATCCCTATAGGCATCCTGAATGAAGAATAGTATTTAGTCTTGTTGAGAAAACTTAAGAGGCACAAAGGTAAGGCATGGCACAGTTAATGGTGAACTGTAACAGCACAGGTGCTATTCATGGAATTGGCAAGTAGTACAAATGGAGAGACAGGTAAAGCTCAAAAGAGTAAGAATCTCGATGTCCTTCCTGACTCTGGATGCCAGATATTATTGGTCTTGCCATATAATCAGAGTTGTACCATGTATGCGCTAATACATGGGTCCCAGAGGGCAACTTAAAGACAGGCTTTCCACAATGACTCTAAATTCCCTAGCATATTTAATCTTATCAGACACTCATCTCGGTATAGCAGAGATTTCAGTCTGTGCAGATACAAAGCATTTGTTTTTTTCCCTTGCATGTAGCAGCTACTTACTGCCACCATGTGGAAACCTAAGTTTATTTAACGTGAATATCTAAATGCAGGTTCTTTTAGACCTACAACTGGCATGTTAATAGCTACAGAGATAAAGGAAAATCCAGTGGGTTTTTCAATGAGGATCATCTGTGTCCTCTGTGAGTCTTCGATTTAAACCTTATGGTATTAGATCATATATTAGGCTATTGCCAATTCTGCATTATAGTGTGTTGTAACTTGTCCTTAAGGTTGAGTTTGTTATGCTATTTATTGTCTTGGTTTCTTATTTTACATTACTTAGTTTCTTCTATATAGTTAAACATTGCATGCTTAGCGATGCTCCATTCCAATATTGTGCCCCTCTTGTTTTTCAAGTAAGAACTGGTTTCTTGAAAACACTTATTTAGTATTATCGCCTCTAATATAATTTTAACTCTGTTTTTTTCCCTATAAATGCTAAACTGTGTCATCATAAATTCCCTTCATCACATTCTGTGTCATATACAATCCCTGTTGTGGGAGAAACATAGCTAGTTGAACCTAAGGTGTTCTATGACCATGGGTTTAATCTCTTGAAGGTGACCAGGCCAAACTATAACATAAAAAGCAGACAGATTAAAAAATAAGACCATTTGAGGCCTAATACTGTAGGTGTATGTGGTCTGTTTATTCTAAGACCTGGATCTTACAACTGCAGTTAAATCAAGCCTACCCTGTCTGGGAACCCCTCAGTTCAGCCTTGGCTACAAAGTAGAATCGCTGGGAGCATTCTGGTGCTGGCATCGGCCAGTTCAAAACAATCCCCAGGTGATTCTAATATACAGGTAGGGCTGCGAACCCTTGCTCTGTATCAAAAAGTTTCTTTAATTTAGGACATTATAGGAACACCAAAAGATTGTATTGAAAATAATTGGGCTCAAATATCGAATGATACTACATATGCCTCAATATTCCGTTAATGAAAATCTACAAATGTAAGATGTAATAAATATGAGTTTCCTACTTTTCCTTCTGAGAAATTGGAGAAATCCCTTAGGTAGATGTAACCAGGAGGATTGATTTAATTTCAATATATATAGTTCAGATTTATCTTATGATTCTATTACTCAGATTCCACTCCAAGTTTTGGGATACTCCAGTATCACAGCAACTTATAGCTAAAGAATTAGTTCTATCAAGGTCCTCATTTCCACTTAAAATTTTATCTTTCTGCAGTAATTCCAAGTTTTAACTAACAGAGGGATCATCTATCAGTGAGGTCTGCTTTCTCCATAATGAACTTCAAAAATGTCAGCTCCTCTTTTTATGTAACCGAGGCATCTTTGAGCATACTTTCAATGTACATTTTACATTCAGTGACCTTGGTCATATATGGGGGGGTCTTATAATAATTCTCCCTTTTGCAAGAACCATAACTTCTAAATTTCAAGCTGAAAATGAATTTCCTTCTCTGTCCCATAGGAATGAAACATGGTGGCCATGATATTGTCTATGTAATATAATTTTGAGTCATCCATGGCTGCAAATATGCAAATTCTCACTATTTAACTATTTTATGGTCAGTCTGATATGTATGGGATAACCAGTAGATTTTTCCATTTCTAACTGAATATTAATATCAAATAATATGTTGTTTGCCTTTGGAATTTATACTTTCCTTCTTATGGTCTTTTAATTCCTCTTTCCCTCTATTTATGTCATTCTAGCTTGATTTTGATATTTTCAAAAAGTTCTGGCAAACTGGCTTATATAAAATATTAACAGACAATTAAAGCCTTCCTCCTTCTAGTGGCATAATGGACTGTTATAGACCAATGAAACTTTGATTATCAAAACAATGAATCTCTGAGAGTAGAATGTACTTTGGAATGGCAGGTTGGTTGGAGCTGGGAGAGCAGATATTTTGTGATGAGATTTCATTTCCCAATCTTCTCGCCTCTCCTCGCTCTAACTCAAAGTTGGATTCTCAAACATTTATAGATCATCTAAAATATGACCCGTGCTGAGAATCCGTAGCACCCAGGCCTGCTCGTAGGGGTATATATGTCAAAAGATAACTCAAAAACAGTGTGATAGAGATATGGCTCAGGGTTACGGGGTGCGTGTCAGCACATACAGGTATGCCATCTAGGGTTAGGGATTCTTAGGAGAATACACTTAAAGTGGATTCTAAAAGACAAAGAGAAACTACTCCAAAGAGAAGAAAGATTATCCAGTTGAACAAATCAATACAGCAAAAGCAGAAGTAGTAAAGTATGAGAGACATGCTACCTTTCCAGAGCTACAAATAGTTTGGCATTTCTGAAATAGAAAATTGCAAGACAGAAAGTTGCTAGATGCAAGGCTACTGAGGAGCCTAAGAAAGTCACTGACCATATTAAATATCTCGAAGTATAACCTCCTGCCAAATTATTTTCAAATTGTGCCTTGTGGTAACCTCTCCAGAGACATCAGTTTTTATTTATTAATATTTATTTACATTGACAGCTAATATTTTACTTAAAGCCTTTTGGAGCTAAAACCAAAAATTCAGACCTTATGCTGTACACAATAAGGAGCCAGATTTTTTTTTAAACCAGAGGATTATCATGATCATATTTAGGTTTTAAGTAGGTCTCTCTGATAGTCTTGTGAATTCAAGGCTAAGACTAATGGCTGGGAGAACTGTTAGCAGGACAGGCCTAGAATATTAAGTGACTTACCTAAAAGTGGCTGAAATTACAACAACAAAAAAGTTGAGATTAATTTGCTGATTAATTACCTGATTACATCCCTACAATATCCCTTTCCCTTTGTTTATAAAGGATATGCCCCTAGTGAAATCATAATTGAAGCAAGATAATTAATACACATTTTAATACAGTATATTTTTGTTTTCCAATTCTGAAATTATCAAACTCCCATAGCCAGTAACCATACTAAGGGCTTGTCTTTGATTCCTACATTTGCTTTTACAGTGTTGTCTGGGTACTGTTTGGTCCCATTCTGAAAGGCTGATCTGTAGTTGCCTGGGGCAATGGGAAGAATTGGACACAGGCCTCTAGCACTTAGTAGGCTAGCTGTGATTCTTCACCCGGCTCAGGTTTCCAAACAGCAACTGAGAACAAGTCACAGGGCACACGTGCATTTTAAGCTTCTCTTTGTGTCAGGTTTGTTCAAGTCCAGTTGACCAAAGTCAAGTCACATAATCAAGCCCAGATTGAAAAGGTAGAGGAGTGCAATTGCTGGATCATATGGTAGCTCTATTTTCAACTTTTTGAGGAACCTCCACACTGTTTTCCAGAGTGGCTGCACCAGCTTGCATTCCCACCAACAGTGTAGGAGGGTTCCCCTTTCTCCGCATCCCCGCCAACATCTGTCATTTCCTGACTTGTTAATTTTAGCCATTCTGACTGGTGTGAGGTGGTATCTCATTGAGGTTTTGATTTGGATTTCCCTGATGCCGAGCGATATTGAACACTTTTTCATGTGTCTGTTGGCCATTTGGATGTCTTCTTTGGAAAAATGTCTGTTCATGTCTTCTGCCCATTTCTTGATTGGATTCTTTGTTCTTTTGGTGTTGAGTTTGATGAGTTCTTTATAGATTTTGGATACTAGCCCTTTATCTGATACGTCATTTGCAAATATCTTCTCCCATTCTGTCAGTTGTCTTTTGGTTTTGTTGACTGTTTCCTTTGCTTTGCAAAAGCTTTTTATCTTGATGAAGTCCCAATAGTTCATTTTTGCCCTTGCTTCCCTTGCCTTTGGCGATGTTTCTAGGAAGAAGTTGCTGCGGCTGAGGTCAAAGAGGTTGCTGCCTGTGTTCTCCTTTAGGATTTTGATGGACTCCTGTCTCACATTGAGGTCTTTCAACCATTTGGAGTCTATTTTTGTGTGTGGTGTAAGGAAATGGTCCAGTTTCATTCTTCTGCATGTGGGTGTCCAATTTTCCCAACACCATTTGTTGAAGAGACTGTCTTGAGAGACGATGGACTCTGAAAAACAAACTGAGGGTTCTAGAGGGGAGGGGGTTGGGAGGATGGGTTAGCCTGGTGATGGGTATTGAGGAGGGCACGTTCTGCATGGAGCACTGGGTGTTATGCACAAACAATGAATCATGGAACACTATATCTAAAACTAATGATGTAATGTATGGGGATTAACATAACAATAAAAAAATTAAAAAAAAAAAAGGTAGAGGAAAAGACTCCACAGCTTTACAGGAAGAACGACAGAGTCACACTGCAAAGGGGACACATTTTGAAATCACAGGAACTTGTGGCCAATTTTTTTGCATTCTGCCACAGATTATGTTTTGACCAAATATTTAATTTGAAATTACTTCTTTGCAAACTCTCATATAATTGTCTCTTTGGTATTTCTTGAGAGTACCTTAATATCCCTTGATATACAGGCAATAATATCACTAGTATGGAGGCACTGATGTTCATAGACTATGCTGACTTGAACCGTATCTTCTTATGTTATTATGTTATTTCTTCTCCACAGCCTTATAAAATATGGACTATTACTTTAGAATAGGAAACTAGAATTGAAAAGAGCTAACTTGCTGCTCAAGTTCAGATCAATAAAAAGAAATCAATCAATCAATACGAAAATTCAGGGCTACCAATTACAATATAATTTTCTTTTATTGTGCCATGCATGATGTTAATAAAACATCCTTTGAATTAGAGATAAAATCAGATGCTGAGGTTGAATGCTTCCACTAACAAAAATCTTCTGCACACCACTTTGAATAGAAAGTGGGTTTCTGAGGGTGCCTGGGTGGCTCAGTCAGTTGAGCTGCCCACTCTTGATTTCGGCTCAGGTCATGATCTCAGGGTTGTGAGATGGAGCCCCATGTCGGGCTCCATGCTCCGTGGGGAGTCTGCTTAAAATTCTCTCTCCCTCTCCCTCTTCCCCCCTAAAATAAATAAATCTTTTTTAAAAAAAGAATGTGGGTTTCTGTTTTCTTTGCATAGAATTAAATATATTAAAAAATTTTTGTATGACCGTATGTCATACTGTAAATGTTATTCTGAATGTTCCGTACTTAAAGTTGATTTAACGGTATATGTTTCTCAACATGCCAGTGGAAAATATGCTACTAACACAGTTTCTATTCTTAAAGGAAAGTACATTAAATTATTTTGTGATTTTTTGCAACCTATAGATTTATTGTTTGTCTCTAATCTTTTATTTTAAAAAATGTTTTTTAGTTTAGACATCAAGTTATTGCTGATTAATAATAAAAATAATGGTTTTGATGATGATAACAATAGTAGTTACAGTCTTCTATGCGCCAAGGCTTTATCATATATTTTCTCATTTAATAATCCCAAATTATCAATAGACACGCTGTTTGTCATTTCAAAGAAATTTGAAACTATATGTGCCTGACTCTAATGTCTATATTCAATATATTATAACTACTACTACCACCACCAGCAAACATTACATAATGCTTACCCTAACTAGATACCATCTTAGAAGATTTATGTACATTATCTGTATTTATGTATATTAACTCATTTAATCCTGAACATAATCTTAGATGTATCCCCACTTTACAGAAAAGGAAATAAAGACTCAGAGAGTTTAATTAACTTGTGCAAAATTACAACTACTCAATTACATAACCCATATTCTATCCCAAGCAAATAGACTTAAGAAGATATGCATTTATCCACCATCTTAAATTTTCTTTACTGCAGTTATTGCTTCTGTAGTTTGTTTAACAATTGTTTATATTGTGGTTGATTTCAGGAAGGAGCATATTCTCATTTCCCGTGATGGGGCCTATTCAAACTTCATCGGATGCATTTACCCCCAGATTCCTCATTTTTTTCTTGTCTAGTGGTCATGGCGACTTTATTTGTAAATATTGTAAAAATCTCATGGAAAGAACTTGAAGAAGCTGTATAGCTTCTTGTATACTTTTGTTAATAGAAAAGTACTCTCTGTAATACTATGATTTATTTCGCTGAATTTTAAAGGTCATACACCATGTTTGGCAAAAGGTAGGTTTCCAGTGAATATTCAAGGTTCATATTTTAAAAAGTATCTCCCAGGCAGAAAGTACAAAACACACTGTTGAGAGAAGACTGACTGTTGTTTAAATGTCCCAAACTTTGATATGAAGAAAACCATAAATTATTTTGATAGCCAAGAACAAAGGATATCAAATGTGGCCTAGGTAAGATTTCAAATGATTCATGTTTTTAAAGATTTTGTGGCTTCGATGAGAACTTTCTTTATATAAATTATATTTTGGGAAATTAAAATTTGTTACTTAAAATCAACCCATGGAGCACTGGGTGATGTACGGAATTGCTGAATCACTATATTGTACACCTGAAACTAATATAACACTGTATGTTAACTATACTGGAATTAAAATAAAATAAACCCAAGATTCTTATTTTTTGTAACATCTGATCTCTTACTTATTGATTACAAAGAATTTAATCATGGAAAGAAAGGTAATGATTGATTTAAAGTTGAGCTCAAACCAAAAATACTTTCTACAGTGTTATCAATTATATAAACAAATACTGAAAAAAATACTTGGAAGGAAATTTGCTAAAATGTAAAATAAGATTTTTTTTCCTAGATGGTAGGCTTAGAGTTGATAATTGATTGTTTTCTTCTTTATACTTTCCTGGTTTATTCACTTTTTCTTCAATAGATATGCATTGTACTTATAACCAGAAAAAAACTAATGTCTATTATTTTAGAAGAAACGGACATTTCATAAGCTAAATTGCACAACTGCAAGCTAAGAGTCTGCATGCTAATACTAGAACCAGATCTTTTAATATTTTAATTTAATTTAAATTTTTTTTAAAGATTTTGTTTATTCATCTGAGACACAGAGATACAGAGAGAGAGAGAGAGAGAGCATGAGCAGGGAGAGAGGCAGAGGGGGAGGGAGAAGCAGGCTCCCCGCTGAGCCAGGAGCCCGATGTGGGGCTCGATCCCAGGACCCTGGGATCATGACCTGAGCCGAAGGCAGATGCTTAGCCATCTGAGCCACCCAGGCGCCCCCAGATCCTTTAATATTTTAAATAAAGTGATAATTTTATCTTGATTTCACACTGGAACCTAGCCATATAACTCCTTCCTATATTTTGAAATTGTATTATGAGATATTTTAAGCATAAAATAGCACAGGGACAATAGACACTCATGTACCGACTTCCAAGGTTTAATACATGTTAATATTTTGCCATATTTACTTTATTTTCAATAAAACCTTATAATTAGAAATGATGCCTCCTATGCCCCATTCTATTTATCTATTTCATTGGTTCTGCAGGTATTACAAAATGCATATTTAACTTCCACAATCTCTTTAGAATCAATTGTATCACTTCAATTGGTATGTAGAGACTTAACACCAAATAAATTTCCTTGCCTCTCCACATAATGCTCTAATTGTCTTATATGTTATATCTTCATATGTGGAAAAACCCTATCAGATAATGCTATACATTTTGCTTTCAACTGCCAAATGTATTTTTAGAAACAGAAAGGAAAATAGTTTATTAAATTTATCTAGTTATTATCATTTTTTTCTGTTGCTCTTCATTCCCGATTTTCCAAGTGTCCTTCTGGTATCATTTCTCTAGTGTCTAAAGATTTTCTTTTAGCAATTGTTTTTGAACAAGTATGATAGGTATAAATTATCTTAGTTGTTCTTCATCTAATAATGTTACTTCACTTTCATTCCTAAAGGGTATTTCACTGGATATAGAATTATGGCATGGCAGTCCCTGTCTTTCAATACTTTAAAACTTTCAATATTTTAAAACACCCTTCCTTTCAGTCTCCATGAGAAATCTATTATTTTGAACCATTGTTCCCTTATTGGTAATATGTCACATTTCTGGATGCCTTCAAGACCTTTTCTTTATTTTGTGTTTTCAATATTTTGATTATGATGTGTCTAGGCATGAATTTCTTTGAGGTTATACTGTTTAGGGTTCTCTCAGCCTGTTGAATGTATAGGTTTACACTTTTGCCACACTTGGGAAGTTTTCAGCTATTATTTCTTAAAAAGTTTTTTAGCACCATACTCTTTTTTTTTCTCTACTTCTGGGAATCCTGATGATACAAATTTTCACCCTATTATTATTCCTCAACAATTTCCTCAAATTCTGTTCACTTTTTAAGATTATAATCTCTATTATTCAGATTAGATCATTTTTATTGATCTATCTCCAAATTCACAGACTATCATATTCATTCTGCTATTGAGTTCTTCCGGTGAGCTTTTTATTTTCATCATTGTAATTTTTAGTTGGATAACTTTCCATTTGGTTCTTCTTTATATCTTTTATACTTTTGCAGATACATTTTATTTTAAATTTGTTTCAAGAGTGCTCATGGTTCCTCCCTCAGCATTTTTAAGTTATCTGCTGTAAAGTCTCTATTAGATAATTCTTTTTTTTTTTTAAAGATTTTATTTATTTATTTGACAGAGAGAGACACAGCGAGAGAGGGAACACAAGCAGGGGGAGTGGGAGAGGGAGAAGCAGGCTTCCCGCGGAGCAGGGAGCCCTATGTGGGGCTTGATCCCAGGACCCCGGGATCATGACCTGAGCCGGGCAGACGCTTAATGACTGAGCCACCCAGGTGCCCCTCTATTAGATAATTCTAACATCTGTATCATGTTGTCATTGACATCTGTTGATTATCTTTTGCTGCACAAGGTGAAATTTTCATGATTCTTTGTGTACTGAATTTGTGTTCTAGACCTTCTGAATAAATACATTGTAACACTCTGGGTCCTGTTTAAATTCAATGGATAATGTTGATATTTTTGCAGGCACTTGACATGGTTAGTTAGGTTCAGGCCACAATATCTAGCTCAACTCTGTGGGCTATGTTTCAAGTATCACTTCAGTTTTCAAAAATCTTCCCCAAATATGCCACCCAGAATTCAACCTGAGAACTGTGTGGAGCTATATACATTAGCTCATTTTTCTAATTTCTATGACAATTAGGATCCAATCCACACATTTGCAGGTCAAGGATACTTTGAGTTTTCTGGCTTTGGGTAGCTGGATGCATTTTATGTTGCAATCAGAGGGAGAAAATGAAAGAAGGGGCATATGTTTGGTTTTGTGTAATAAGAAGTCTAACAAGTTAAATTCAGATCATGAAAGCACGAGAACATGAGTGTGTTGAAGAGACATCAAAGTGAAAATATTCACTATCTGTCTGGACTTGAAAGTCTGTATTTAGGAGAAATCAAAGTGTTATACCTACTGGAGGGGAGGGGGGTGGAAGGGATGGGGTGGCTGGGGGATGGACATTAGGGAGGGTATGTGCTATGGTGATCGCTGTGTGTTGTGTAAGACTGATGAATCACAGACCTGTACCCCGAAACAAATAATACATTATATGTTAATAAAAAATAAATTAAAAAAAATCAAAGTGTTACACCTATTCTCAAGGAAGCTGTATTCCTAGAAGGGTAGAGTAGTCTTTTATACCCAACCCTCCATGTTAAAATCTGTGATGTGGAGCCCATATTTTCATGTATTCTTCAAGTGACCAATTTGTAAAAGCAGAAGTCATGCATTTCCAAAGTCCCTTTTAGGTCTTAATGAGAGGACTTATATGCTTGCCAATAATAATTAATACATGTTTCTTTGACTCACCACCCTTTGGGAAAAGAAATATCCCGTCCTTTCACAACTGTGCTACTGCTATGCTTTTGAACCGAATGGTGCATATCTCCGGAAGGGCTGGAGGGGTTACTGATTATGAATCTCCAGGGCCCTTGTTCACATTTGGCTCCTTTGAAGTGCAGGACACACACACACACAGCAGGCACAGTTATTGGATGGAGACCCTGCTGAGCGGTGAAGTCTCTGCTTGCTGTGTCTAAGCCATTTGGCAGGCACAACAGCCTTCTTGTCCTTCATAAGCCTATATTTGTCCCATTTGGAAAACAAATAGTAGACCTCTATCAAGGCAGAAATCATCCAATCATGCTTATAGGCGACTAAAAAAACTCATACAAAAGTATGAATCAATTTAGTATCTGAAATTTCAGTTAGAATCATTGAGTGCTTATCTCATTTATTTTTTGGAATATGTCTAAAAGATTAACTATCAAGGAAGGATGATTACCTTAGCTGAGAATACCTGTTAATCAATGAATACTTTCAAAACCTAATTTATCTTATTTGGTCCTACACATTTCTGTATGAAAGATAGGAAACGCATCTTCCAGAGCGAGTCTAAAATTATTTTTTTGAGATACAAATCTGACCATAGTTTTCCCTTGCCCATAAGAATTTAATAGCATCTCCATAAGGCATGCTGGATAAAATCTATGTTTATTTGTATCGTATATAATCTTTCCATTCAAAGATCAGCAATATCACCTATGAGTTTGCTAGAGATTCAGAATAGCAAGCTCTTCTCCAGACGTTTATAATCATGATCTTCTGAGTAACCAGAACCTTAGGTCACTCACAAATATTAAAATTTGAGAAATAGTACTCTATAGGATTCTTCATAGCATTCCCTCAGTCAGCTGTTTCTTGCCTGCTATCTACTGTCCTTTCTTCCTGTTCCCCAGCCAAGCCTGAGTGTCCTAAAGGCCAGCCACACTAATCCCATCTGTCTCTAAACTGCCCTTTCCCTTTTCTGGGCCTAGGCCTTATAATCTACTCCTTTGTCATATGGCAATATCCTATACCTTCACACCAAGTTCAAATGTCTCCTCAGCTTCTTCTGAAAGAACAATTTCCTTCAGGTTCTGTATGCTCTAGCACTCTTCTCCTCTCTCTGTAATTGCTATAGTATTGTACTAACGCATGAGGGAACCAGTATGACATGGGGTTGTAGAGCAGAGTTGTGGTACCAGAGTCCTGAGTTTGCATTGCAACACTTATTACTTATGTGACTTTGGGGAAGTCATTAAATGCTCTAAGTTTCTGTCATTTTTGTCTACAATACATGAATAATAATAGCACATATCTCATTGGGTTGCTATGATATATAAATTAGATAACAAATACAGGCCATAGTCCATATCACATGAGAACTGAATAAATGCTACTTCTCACCATGACCATGAATTTACATGTTTAGTTCCCCACCGCACTATGTAGAGCATGAGTTGTTAAGGGGCCAGGGCTACATGTTAGCCATTCTGTTAACCATCTCACCCTGTTTCTAGTACATAGTAAGCATTTTAAAAGTGAGGAAGATGAGAAACCAGTGACTTGTCCAAAAATACACTGTAAAGTTATGAATAGCATCAGGGCTAAAAATCCATGTCAACATATTTCTAGTGTGGACTTCCTTCTGCTTGTTTCCCCCTATACCCTCTTATACACAGTGCCCACATTCACATGCATACACGCACATGCATACACTTACACCAATACATCCAGATACGCTCCAGAAGTTTTCATGTGGATACCTTAGAATTGTCTAAAGGAAAATCAGCATGAAGCCTATTTGGATGAACTGACAAAATGGCCACAGATGGAAATAAACCCATGCCCATAAGAAACAATAAAAACCAGGGATTCAAAAAAAAAAAATCCAGAAAAATCCCTACGAATAGCTGAGAATCAAGTTATCAGGGGCATCACATACCATACCAAATTCAAAGCATAAGGGCAAGATTCAAAGTAGGATTTCAGAGACAAGAGAATAAATATAGGTAAGATTGAGGCCAGGGTCAAAGCACAACAGGAATAAGATGGGATCCTAAGATCACGCCTTTATTTGTTGCTTATTGTGCTGTCTGACCGGGAGGGTGCGAAACAAGTTGAGACTGCCTTCACTGGCGAGTGATTATCTTTGTTTTTCCCTCAGTGTAGACATGGAACTTTGCACGGCCACTTCCATCTCAGACAATGGAAGGGATAATTAGAGACGCAGGTGAGTGTAAACTATTTGCCGATAGATCTTGCAAAATACAAGATATAGATGGATATGGAAATTATTAGTTAAACTAGTATTTCCTGACAAACCTCACTGACCCTCCAGGCCTGGCTGAGATGGGCAAGGAGAATCCATTCTCTCCATTACCATTACTGTTTCCATCTGGCATTGTCAATATACTGCATGTTACCGGACTCTTCAGCAAAGCATTTAAGCAGAAATGATGTTTTTCCAGCTTGAATATTAGCTGTTCTTTTTCAGTAAGATATCTTAATAATACACTCAAAACTGAGAGTAATAATAGCTTGCCTTTATTAAGCACTTACTAGAAGCCATGAGTGGCTTGATTTTTTTTAGACACATAATATGTAACTTTCTTGTTTGTTTTTTAAAACCTGAGCTCATACTGATAATTTCAATTCTAATTCAAGAGCACATACTTTCAGTTAATCTCACCAATCTTGTATATCTTTCTTCAGGCTGAGAAATCTAAGAACTCAGCAACATAACATAATTCTTTTGTTTTATTCCACCTAACACACACAATAGTCTCAGCATAATAACACTTAACACCACCACTTATAATATAACTAGTGAAAAGAGTTTAAGAATTTTTATTCTATTCTTTTCAGTCTCAGGATGTACAGTTGAATTACTATATGTTAAAATCATTTGGGGTGCCTGGGTGGCTCAGTTGGTTAAGCGACTGCCTTCGGCTCAGGTCATGATCCTGGAGTCCCTGGATCGAGTCCCGCATCAGGCTCCCTGCTCGGCAGGGAGTCTGCTTCTCCCTCTGACCCTCCCCCCTCTCATGTGCTCTCTCTCATTCTCTCTCAAATAAATAAATAAAATCTTTAAAAAAAAAAATAAAATAAAATAAAAAAAAAAATAAAATCATTTGAAGTAACTTCTCTCTGTGTGGTCATGCCTCTAAATAGAACAATAGGCTTATTTATTTCATTGTGTTTTCATTTTATGGTTTGTTTGTATACATAATTTGGTTGTAAAATTATTCAAAATATGTATATAGTTCAAGAGTCAAACCTACAAATCAATTAAATTTGGAGATGTTTAGCTTCTTTTCAAGACCTCCTATCCATGTTTCCTCTAATATGTAACACTGTCTCCCCAACAGAAAGCTATTTCTGCTTTTGGCTTTGTATTTTCATTGTTTAAAAAAAAAAAAGTAATATCTGTTCCACACAGAGACAAATATTTGTATTCTTCTCTTTCTTAGATAAACAGTAGTGTATTATACACATCTTTGTACATCTTATTTTATTAACCTTTTGTACCTGATTTCTTGAAATGGGTAAAATAGGTCTTTAACTCCTATTAATAGGCTGGTGTGGGAATTAGATGAAATAACGTGCAGAGAGAACCAGCTTAATTGCCATATAATAGTCATGCAGTGACTGTTAGTAAAAGTTGAATATGGAAGGAGACTTTGTCTGTTTTTGATATGGCTTATGAAAAATCAGAAGACGTAAGAAGTAACTTTGTCTTCATATTTGGTGTGTGGTCTTGACAAGCCTGACAAGGGCTACAGGGGATAGCCCCATCTGAAAACATTGAAAATTCTCAGCAACCAAACAATCCAAGTGTGGCTTTTACAAACTGTATGGAAGTAAGATCAAAAGGAAAGCAAAGAATCTTCTACATCTAGTTTCTGCAGTACTTCCTCTGGCCAAATCATAACCTTTAATCTGGTAAGACATGCATCATGAAGAGTCATCAGACTAGAGCTGATTTCTTGGCAATGAGATGAATCTTTTCTTATTTTCAGATAAGTATGCTTCTATCCTACAGACATCAGATTCTCTACTTGCCTAGGCACTTCATTTTAAGTATTCCCAGCCCCCATATTTCTAATAGAGAGGAAGGAAGGAGGGTCAGAAGGATGGCAGGAAGGGAGAAATGGAGGGAAGAGAGGGAGGGTGGGAACATAGGAAGACAGATGAAAGAGAGGCGAGGAGAAATTTATTGATTACTCACTGCGGTCAACATAACTCATTCATTTATAAATTGGCCAAATAATGCTTACTGTGGACTAAATCAGATATTAGAGACATGCTGGTGAATGTGATAGACATGGTCCCTATCCTCAAATTGCTCATATTTTAGTGGTGATCACACACAAGAACAAAGTCAACAGGTTATGTCATCATAACTTCCAAAACCTTTTTGTGATTTTTTAATAATAATCAAAATAATAGTAATATTACTGTGACTTTGAGGC
The DNA here is from genome assembly GCF_004348235.1 of Phoca vitulina. Lineage (NCBI taxonomy): Eukaryota > Metazoa > Chordata > Mammalia > Carnivora > Phocidae > Phoca > Phoca vitulina. The sequence continues at coordinate 5,803,902 of NW_022589778.1, forward strand.
CTTACTTTACCTGGTCCCTGCTTCATCCACCGCCATCATCACTTACTGCTCTGTCATTCCATCCACTCCAGACATACTGGTCTCGCAGATGCAAACACATCGGTTTCATTTCCACTTCAGTGTCTTTGCACTTGCCTATTGCTGCTTCCTTGCATGCTTTCTCTAGATCTTTACATGCAACACTTATTCACTTTTTGCTAAGCAAAATAATGCACCCCACCTTAAAAGATGTCCATGTCCTGATCCCCAGATCCTGTGACTATGTTACAATACATGGCCAAAGGGGCTTTGAAAATCTGAGTTGTATTAAAGGACTTGAGATGGAGAGTTTATCAGAGAAAGATCATGATGGAAGAAGGTAAGAGAAATGTGATATGATAAGACTTGATCCATTGGCTTTGAAGCTGGAAGAAAGGCGCCCTGTGCCAAATAATGTGGACAGCCTCTAGAATCTGGAAAAAGTGAGGAAACAAATTCCCCGGTGGGGTCTTCAGAGGAATGCAACTCACCTGACACTAATTTTATCCCAGTGAGACCCACGTCAGACTTCTGACCTACAGAACTGTTAAGATAATAATTCTGCGTTATTTTAGGCCACTAAAGTTGTGGTAATTTGTTACAGCAATAATAGAAAACTGATAAAACTTTAAGTCTCTGAAAAATGTCACCCCCTTAAATAGGCCTTTTGTAATATATCTATCTACAACAATCCATATTCTATTACTCTCTAACCATTTGCCCTGTTTGTTTTTCTTCTTAACGACTTACATTACTTAAGGTTATATTATCTATTTATTGTTTTTCTGTCTCTAACAACAGAAGATAAGCTCAATGAAGGTAGTAAATTTACTATTCTGGACACCACCTGCAACCTAGAACAATGCTCAGTGGCGCTCAGAAATAATTCACTGCAAGAAAAAAAAATAATTTATTGCATGAATGAATGAATTTCAATTATATAAGGATGAGTGTAAGGTGCTCTACTGGTGTATAACAAGATAAACCACCTAGTCTGAGGGTTCCAGAAAAGTGTCTTGGGGTCAGTAAATTTTAAACTTCATTAGGTATTTTAATTATGTATTTATATGCTATCTCCCACAATGGATTATTAAGCTAATAGCAGAAACTTGGTTTTATCTGCCCCTGTATCCCCTGTCCACCGTAGGCTATGAGGAAATGTTTGTTAAATGAATGTACACTTGCATGACAATTTTTGAGGCAGTCACAGAGGACATTGATAAAATTTTTGTTTTTCAGCTGAACATCGCTACCTTAATAATGGATGAAATAGTAATGAGGTTTTCTGCTACTGAGGATGAGAGATAAGCTGGTTGAAATAGGACTTTTTTTTCCAGAATGGACAAACACGTCATTATATCAATGTCAATATGGTGAGAGAGAGAGAAAATACACTTAATTCAGACAAGCACTCACTTTTTTTCTTGAAAATAACACCACATTTATTTGTTTTAATACCTTTTCAAAGAAGGAATCCAAGTTGTTCATAAAAGACCAAGAAGTAGAACTAGGTCTGTTAAAGGCTGAACACATAAACTGACTCTCTAATAACCACCTGGTTAGCGCTTTTCTGGAACGATTGTCAATAAGTTGATTCTTTCTTAGAAAGGTGTTTGGGATCGCTGTGACCTGATTTTGAACCCTGCTGGGCCATGTGTGTTGAATGGTTATTTTTGCAGTTTTCTTCCATCGCACCGCCAGGCTCCACGTTACTGATGGGCTAAATGCTAGGCTCTGCGTATGAGCAACTGTTCCAGTTCTCTCCGCCTCCTCATTGCTACTCTTCTTGTTCTTTTCCCATTTTCTATTTACTATAATTTCTATGCTCCATATTAGGCATGTGCTTGTTAATGATGCCAGAAGAGAGCTCACTGTCTATTTTTACCATGCATGGCAGTCATTAGCAAAATTAACTGATTTGTATTGACTTGATACTGTTTTGTTAATCACGTGTTTTGTGACTTATGTTCTCTGATGGCACCATGTGGCTGTTCATGGGGCTGGGCTATTTTTATTCACACACAAAACAAAAAATCATTTTTAAAAGCACCAACAAATTCCCTCAGATGTGTATCATATGAAATCATTTTGAAGTCATTTTGGGCATTTTTACAACCATGATGCAGTTACTCGGATATTTTTTATACCAAGTTTTTTGTAATTATTTATTTTATTAGTTTCAGGATATCTATAAAAATAAGCTTTATCTCTAAAATGTCAAGGTAATAGAAAAGTTGAGAGAGTCTATTTTATTTTAGTAGACAGGCTCTGAAATGAACTCACAGGAGAACATCTTGAGCGTCGAGTTGATTCCTGGGACTTGAACAAATACTCATTTCATAGAAATGAAACCTGAATTAAAGATCTTAAAAGAAAGAAAATATAATTTGCCATATGGTATGATCTGACACTATTCTTTACCAATAGGTAAGGTAATCCCATTAAAACATAGTTAGAGCATGTTATTCTTCTGCCTTCTGAAGACTGACCATTTCACTCAGAGTAACAGCCTAAATGAATGATCTGTGCCTGCTCTGCTCCCCCATCTATCTTGCACTTACTTACACATGTGACGTTGGTTCTTACCACTCACTTAAGTTCCCTCACCTTAGCCACACTGGCCTCAGAGATATATGAACACGCTAAGCTGCATCTCTTGTGAGGGATGTATATTTTCTGTTTTTGCTGCACAGAATATTTCTCACTAAGATAATTTCTCATTCTCTCATTTATGTCTCTGGTCAAATGTCACCTTATCTGAGAGACTTTCTTTTTTTTTTTTTTAAGATTTTATTTATTGATTTAAGAGAGAGAGAGAACAAGCAGATGGAGTGGCAGACGGAGAGGGAGAAGCAGGCTAGATCCCAGGACCCTGAGATCTTGACCTGAGCCCAAGGCAAGCACTTAAACAACTGAGCCACCCAGGCGTCCCCTGAGAAATTTTCTTTACATGAAATAAGTACATAACTTCATATGATTTATCTCACAATAATGTAATTTTTCTTTTAAATCACCTTTTTGAGTTATCTTTCACATAAAATGCATGACTTTAATTATATAATTTAATAAAATTTGATTAATGTGTACACCCTTATAATCATCACTATAATCAAAATACAGATCATTTCATCACTTCTCAAAAAGTTTGCTTCTGACCAGGGGCATTCAAACTCCCTCCTTGGGACCAGGCCACTGATCTTTCTGATTATATAGATTCGTTTTGCCTATTCTAGAAATGCATATTAATGAATTCATACAGTAATTGCTCTTTTGTATCTGGCTTCTTTTCCTCAACATGTTTTTGAAGTTCATTCATGTTATTTGTGTACCAGTAATTTGTTCTTTTTACTGCCAAACAGAATTCCATTGTATGGATATATACCACAATTTATTTATTCATTCATCTGTTGATGGGCATTTGGATTAGTTCCAGATTTTCACTATTATGAATAATACTATTATCACCATTTGTGTACAGATCTTTCCATGGACATATATTATCCTTTCCATGGGTAAAATTGGAATTGATCATATGATAATTATACATTTAACTATTATTTAATTAAACTATTTGTTTTGAGGTATGGATTCACATAAAGTTGTAAGAAATAATGCAGAGATATCCCAAGTACCCTTTAGCCAGGTTCTCCCAATGGTAACTATGGTACAATATTACAACCAGGAAATTGGCAATGATATAATCCTAAATGTTATTCAGATATCACCAGCTTTATATGTACTTGTGTGTGTGTGCGCACATGCGTGTACATGTGTATGTAGTTTTATACAATTTTATCACATTTTGGGGTTTTTGTTTCTACCACCATATTCAAAACACAAAGCAGCTCTATCATTTCAAGGATCTCTCTTGCTGCCCTTTTACAATAACAACCACCTTCCTTGCCCAATCTCAACCCTTATCCCTGGTAATCAGTAATCTGTTCTCCATCTGAATAATTTTGTCATTTCAAGAATGTTATATAAATAAAATCATAGAGTATATAACCCATTGATTCTGTTTTTTTCCTCTCTGTATAATTCCCTTAAGATTCACTCAAGTTGTTGTTTATGACAATAGTTTGTTCCTTTTTATTTCTAATTAGTATTCCATAGTATGGATGCACCACAATTTAACCATTTACCTGTAGAACATCTGAGTTGATTCCAGTTTATGCCTATTATCTATAAGACTGTTAAGAATGTTTTTGTGTAAATGTAGTTTTCATTTCTCCGGGATAAATGTTCAAGAGTGCGACTGCTGAGTCATATATGGTAGTTGAGTGCTTTATAAGAAACATCAAATTGGGGTGCCTAGGTGACTCAGTTGGTTAAGCGTCTGCCTTCAGCTCAGGTCATGACCCCAGGGTCCTGGGATTGAGCCCCACATCAGGTTCCCTGCTCAGCGGGGAGTCTGCTTCTCCCTCTCCCTCTGTTCATGCTTTTCTCTCTCTCTCTCAAAATAAATACATAAAATCTTAAAAATAAAAAAAGAAACATCAAATTTTTTTTCCAGAGTGTTCTTACCATTGTATACTCCCACAAGCAGTGTACGAGTGATCCAATTTCTCCTTATCATCCCCAGCATTTTTTTAAATTTTAGCCATTTGGATAGACATGCAGAGCTATTCCATTGTGGCTTTAATTTGCATTTGGCTAAGGTAATGTTGAACATCTTTTTATGTGCTTAATTGTCATCTGTATATCATCTTCAATAAAATGTCTGTGTATGACTTTTGCCCATTTTATATTTGGACTGCTTTCTTATTGTTAGGTGTTTTTTTTATTTCTTTATATACTTTAGGTCCAAGTCCTTTTTTGGATACGTGGTTTACAAATATTTTCTCTCAGTCTGTAGCTATTTCTTTTCATAATTTTAACAAGGTTTTTGGCAGAGCAAATGTTTTAAATTTTGATGAGACCCAATTTATCAATTTTCCCCTTTCTGGACAATGTTTTTAATATTAAGTTTAAGAGCTCTTCGCCTAGCCCCAGAACCTGAAGGTTTTCTCTTATTTTTTTTTTTTTTAAGCTTTACAGTTTCATGTTTTACATTTAAGTCTGTGATTCATTCTGAGTTATTTTTTGTATAGGTTGTGAGGTTTAAGTCATGGATTTATCTTTTTTGCTTTCCTTTTTCTTTCCTCTTCCTCCAACTTTGTTCTTTTCCTTCAATATTGGGTGGGCTATTCTGGGTCTTTTGCCTTTCCATATAAACTTTAAAATCAGTTCATTGGTATCCACAAAATAACTTAATGGGATTTTTGTTGGGATTGCATTGAATCATAGATCAATTTGGAAAGAACTGACATCTTGACAATATTGAGTCTTCCTATCCATAAACATGGAATATTTCTCCACTGATTAAGTTCCTTCATTTCATTCATCAGAGTTTTGTAGTTTTGCCCATATATATCTTGTACATATTTTGTTAGATTTATACCCAAGTATTTTATTTATTTGTATGCTAATATAAATGACATTTTGTTTTCAATTTCAAATTCTACTTTTCCATTGTTGGTATATAGGGAAGCACTTGACTTTTGCATATCTTGTATCCTGCAAACTTGCTATAATTGCTTATTATTTCAGGAGCTGTTTTTTATTAATTCTTTTGGATTTTCCACATAGATGATTGGTGTCATCTGTGAACAAAGACAGTTTTATATATTCCTTCCCAATTTGTATACCTTTTATTTTGTCTTGTCTTATTGTATTAGTAGTAATTTCTAGTTTGATGTTGAAAGAGAGTGATGAGAAGGGAATTCATTGCCTTGTATCTAATCTTCGTGTGAAACCTTCAAGTTTCTCACCATTATATGATGTTAATGGTAGGATTTTTGTAGATAGTCTTTATCAGGTTGAGAACATTCTCAATTTCAGGTTTACTTAGAGTTTTTATCATGAATGGGTGTTAGCACTATTATCTTCTTATTGTACTGTCTCCTAAATTGTCTTCCTACCATCCTTAATCCTCTATAATCTATTTCTAAAGCAAGTGCAGAGTGATACTGGCAAAACTAACATCAGAACTCATTCATCAATATCCCCAATAAGTTCTCATCTCACTCAGAGAAAACCTTAATACCTTATAATAACGTACCAAATCCTACGTGATCTGGCCCTCTCTGTCTTGCAAGACTTTGATCTCCCATCTTTTTACTCTTTTAGTAAATTCTAATCTAGCATCACTGATCTGCTTGCAGTTCTTCAAAAACTCCAGTCATTCTATTTACTCAGGGCCTTTGCTCTCAGGGTTCCCTATGCCCAGAATGGCCTTCCACCAGATACCCACTTGGCTTACTCTCTCACTTGCTTCAGATTTTTACTGCAGCATTTCTGCCCATCTCTCCTACTCCCAGTCTTTGCAACCTTGTCTCTTATTTACTTTTCCCCCTTTGTCACCTTCATTATCTATGTACCACATGCATCTCCATCATCTATTGCCACAATAATACTGCATAACAAATGACCACTAAGACTCAATGGCATACAATAATAAATAATGAATATTTGTTTTTACTCATGACTCTGTGGGTAGCCTAGGCGATTCTGCTGATTAATACTGAACTCAGTTTTCTTCGCTAAGCTCACTTATCATCTGAATTCTACCTTTGGTTTGGATGGGAACATCTTGGCCCAGGATGGCCTCTCACCTTATACTCACAGGAGAGGGAGTATTCAGAGAGAGAGAGTAGAAGCATATAAGACATCTTTGGCCAAGGTTCGGAACCACCACACTGTCACTTCCATCACATTCTATCTTCCAAAACAAGTTCAAAAACTAGTCTATATTCAAGGTTTGTGCAAACCCACACTGTAAAGGGGCTTACATATAGTAAGGTAATTAACTGAAGCCAAAAAATCTGATCAGTCTGCCACATTGCACGCTTATTAATATACTTTGCTTATCACCATCCATCTTTAAAAAATATAAGTTCTAAAAGGCCAACAATTTTGTCTATTAAATGCTTTATCCAAAATGCCTATAATTTTCCTGGCACACAACAGAAATTCAATAGTTATTTATTGAATAAGATGGAAAATGAAATGAAAGGGAAATCTTCTGATGGTATTAGTTTGTTCTTTAAATGAATTTTTCCAAGTGTTCTCTTCCAATTTAAATAACTTTTTGGAAATAGTCTTTCTAATTCAGAGTGGAATTCATGGCTTTTGAAATTATGCCAGTCTTCAGGTGCATTTGGCATATAAAGTTTAGAAAGCAGCGTCTGCATAAAGCTATGAAGGAAAAATATAAGCATTAAGGTGTGCTATGTCCACCTAATTGGGGAGATTAATTGTAATTGTAGAAATTAAATTATTATTTGGGTTGAGAATTATCTCATAAGTTTCATTATGATTAGAACGACTTACTCATAATTGTTTCTACCAACATGGTTTTGCCAAACTTCCAGACAGAAGAGCCTTTGGCTTCATTTAAATCCAGGTCTTTTACAGACAAATGACCTATAGAAGTATCATTACTTCTACTCTAAAATTACCCCAGAGATAATCTCAATCTTATTCAATTACTCCTTGACTCTGATGTTAAGGGATGTAGTTTGGAAAAAGTATACTTAGAATATCCTGTATCCCTATCTTCTTGAAAGGTAGATAATTTTTTATAGAATAGTTTTTAAATCTAAAGTGTTATAGCTATGTGTACTTTACAAAGACTCACTGAGTCCTGAATTCTTGATTTTTATACTTCTATATTTATGTATTTTTATATAACCATACCATACTTTAATAAAATGCTTATTTTAAAAACTATAGTTATGTGTATAATCTTACTTACAGAATTAAAACACTAGAGAAATACTACATCAAATTTTGAAACCAATAGAAACATATATCTGTTCTAATTCTTATTCCTTTTAAAATCTATTTATCAATCTGGACCTTTTTGTATTACATTAAATTAAGAACATGAGTAAATTTTTGAATACACCCTAATTTTTTTTTTAAAAGGGACTTAATTCTTCTTTCCTCTAAATGCTTCTTGGCTTTCCACATCTCCTCTTAACCTCTCCTTCAGCCTAGTGAAGAAGTTTGTGGTACAATTTATAGATTTCTTCATAAACCCAGTCAGTTTTTCCTGCTATAATGAGGAAAAGAAATTAAATCAAAAGTTCATTATTGGGATACATATTTTATTCTCTATAATATTTGCATTTCATTCCCATATAATGCTGATATATTTACATTTTGTAAATCCACATTCCACATTATTTGAGGATAATTTATAGATTTTTCTCCATATATTTCAAAACACTATAGATAACTCCACTGGGGGAATAATATTTAAAATATTGTCCATAGCTATATAAGTATCTCTCAGTAAGAGACTAAATGACTGGCCACATAAAGGTGCTGATGAGAATCACTGCATTCAGAAGTTGGCTCTAACTGACTGCCAATGTTTACTTTAAAGTTGTAAAAAGACAGAGTTTAAGGGCTGAATTCAAAAAGGGCTGAATTCATTTGACTGCACTGTTTCAATGGCATAAACATGCAACCTCTTATTCAGGCCAATCGCTAAGTTCTCATTTCTCGAGTTAGACATTCCAAGACAAAGCAGAAAGAGATGTGTTAAAGATTAGACTTGCAAATTTCAGAATACATAGTGTCAGTCTAGTGATGTTAAAACATCCATTTAGAATAACTCACAGAGTAACTGCAGCATATTACAAAGTGGAATCATGAATATGCAATCAGCAAATGGTTCTGGAGCCTGATCACCATCTCTGTCAATTACAGCAGTCAGTTTCTGTGATGGTACCTTGGCACTTTGACAGTGATTATACCTTTACATGATGTATTGCAGATATTATGCTTCAGTTGTTTACAAATAGAACCATATCTTACTCTTTCACTGTAAGAATAGAGTGTTTTAAGTAAGGAAAATATTCCTCATAATAAATCTTCCACTTAAGTCATTCATGCATGATCAGACTGGGAATATCATATGATGCCACTACCACATGACCAAAGCGACCCCCTAGCTCCCTCTTTCTATTATTCCTAAAAGTGAAGTAATGTGGAGCTTTTTTCAGGTTAACTAAAAAGAAACGGCATAAAGGATTAATTCACAGCATAGTGCCCCTCACTCTAAAAAAAGCAGGTTAGTCCAAAGACAAATCTGTTTTTAAATATAAAGCAAAATTATAAGACAGACATATAGGTGTCAATTAGGACAAAATTATCTGGATCAGATATAGTTTGGCCTGCTCTTTTATCCTACAAAAAGTCGCTTATTTGCTTATATGTAGGTATCAAATTTGCCTACAAAAATGCAATCTCAATTGGTTTGCTTAGATAGTAATTTTTTTTCCAATGCTTAGTTGCCTAAACTTCAGGTAAAAGTATGAGGGAGACTAAATAATCAGATAATTGCTCAATTTGCCAATTAATTTTATCAGTATAGTTATTTAAATAAAAACCTCATTATTTAATGCTGCTATAAGGTATGCAAACCTTTGCATTCATATACCTCTAAATATCAAGGTTTTTGCTATCCATATAAATGTTATATATAAATGTTAAGCTTAATTTTTTGTAATTTTCTACCTACATAAAGTTTTATAGATTCAGCACTTTATGTTTAGCCATTGATTCAGGAAGTTCAGAGATTCATAGTTAAGGAACACTATCACTAAAATAAACTGTGGAAGTCATATTGTTGAAATCACTTTCCTCTCATCACCTTCCTGTGCAAACATTTTTCAGGTAAGAATGGAATTTGGTACAGGTCACATAGCTAAGGTCAAAACCAGATCTTCAAATCAGAACTCCGGTTTCACAATCAAGTGTCATTTTCACCACACCACAGTCTTTTTATGTTTAATGTAATGGTATAAAGGATTCCAGAGAGGGGCAGATAAAAGGGGAGAAGTAAACTATAGGACTGTGTCTCCCTGGAAAAAACTAAAGCCTTAGATCTAAACATAGAATTGTGGAATGATCTAGATCTTGAAATGTCCCCTCACAATAATGGGATATTCCTCACAGACAAGATGAACTAAACTCTGGTACAGGACATTAAACAAAACCTTAGAAAAAAGAACAGAGTACAGAATTTCTAAAAATAAGTACTAGCATTTCAGCTCATCTTTTTCTGTAACATTTCTCTACAGTCCACCTCCATTAGGCTACATAAGAGGTTATATCACACAAAATAAGCACTCACAAAATAGTGCTCATTTGGGGGAAATTGTTTCATATCCAATGGGAAAAGAAGTTAAAATCTCCAAGACTGTTTCAGAGAAAAAAGACTATGAGAGCTGCTGCTCAAACGTGAGTGATATAAAGAAAGAATGGTAGACAATTCCACTCCATAGGGATCAAAAGGGAAAAAAAAAAAAAGAACATGGTATATAAAAGGTAGACAAAGTGCCCGGCTCTGACGAAAATATTCATGAATTGAAGTGATTATTCCTAATCACTTTAAAATGTAGAACAACTTGTTAAGAATAATTCAATAATATTACATTTCAACATGAAATTAAAAGGTATATTTAATTGAGATTTTAGACTTGCAAAAACATAGAAGGACACCAAAGAACAATAAACCTAAACTGACAAATACATTAGAGACAGCAATGAACATCACAGTCACTATTGAAATTGAGATCTTTTCATAGAGGAAAAGATTGAAACAACTCTATCAAAAGTAGACAAAGAGATTAAGTCAGAGAAAACCCGATAGTAAAGAAAACAGGTAGGCTCAAGAAAAAGAGGTGTGGCTGGAGTAAAAAACTGATCAAATGAAATGGAAGATACATAAAATAGTTATGAGAAGTTTACAAACCTAAAGTGAGAAGAGAACTAAATCTGTAAATTGAGAGAGCACAGTATTCAAAATGTAAAATTAGACACACAACACCAAGATGTTTTATTTAAGCTACTGTTGAAAAGATAGTAATCAACAAAAGGAATAAGACAGACTAACATCAGAATCACCATAGAAATCATCAATGCCAGATGGCAAAGAAATATTTACCAATCTTGCTCACAACATTGTGCTTGAAGTCCAGGTTAGCACAATAAGCCAACCCCCCCCCCCAAAAAAAAGTAAGTAAAAGTTATACCAATTGGGAAGGAAGAAATACAACTCTTTCTTTGCAGATGGCATGATTGTCTATGTAGAAAACAAATAAATAAATAAACCCCAAACTCCCAGAACTACTAAGTGAGTATAACAAATTTTAAGGACACGAGACTAATATAAAAAAGTTAACTGTTTTCCTATATACCGGTAACAACTGGAATATCAAATAAAAATTTACAATAGGACAAAAATTAAATATTTAAGTACAAATTTAACAAAATATGTACACTATCTAGATGTGGAAAACTACAAAGCTCTGATGAAAGAAATCAAAGAAAATCTAAATAAATGAAGAGATTATCCATGTTCATGGATGGAAAAACTCAATATTGTTAAAATACCAGTTATTCTCAATTTGATCTATAGATTCATGCAGTCTCAATCAGAAAGCTAGCAAACTATTTCATCCATACTGACTAACCAGTCCTAAAGTTTTTATGAAAAGGTACCAGATTTTAAGACTTCCTCTAAGGCTACAGTAATCAAAACAATGTGGCATTGGCAAAGTATAGACACTTAGATCAATGGAACAAAATAGAAAGCCCCAAAATAGACTCAAACAAATAAATTCAACTGATCTTTCAAAGAGGAGCAAAGGCAATTCAACAGAGAAAGAATAGTTTTTTCAACAAATGGTGCCAGAACAATTGGGTGTTCATATGGGGGAAAAATCAACCTAAATATAAACCTCACATTTCACAAATTTACCTCGAAATGAATCATAAATATAAATGTAAAATGTAAAACTGCAAAACGTGTAGAATACATATGAGAAAATCTAGGCAGCATTTATTTGGTGATGAGGTTTTAAATATAAAAACCAAAAACATGATACATGAAAGAAAAATTAATAAATTTGAACTTTATTAAAATTTAAAACTTCTGCTTTGCAAAAGTCACTTTTAAGAGAATGTAAAGAGAAGCTACAGACTGGAAGGAAATATTTTGGAGTACATACCTGATAAAGGATTTTTACCTAAAATATACAAAGAACACTTAAAACCCAATAATAAGAGACAAACAACCTGATTTAAAAATGGACAAAAGATCTTACCTGACACCTCATCAAAGAAGATATAAAAATGACAACTAAGCACATGAAAAGATTCTCAGCACTATTTCTCTAGGAAATTGCAAATTAAAACAACAATGAGATACCATTACACCCCTATTAAAATAACTAAAATCCAAAAAGCTGACATTAGCATTTCCTAGCAAGAATGCATAACAAGAGAAACTTGTTTTAAATTTTTTATTGTTATGTTAATCACCATACATTACATCATTAGTTTTTGATGTAGTGTTCCATGATTCATTGTTTGTGCATAACACCCAGTGCTCCAGGCAGAATGTGCCCTCTTTAATACCCATCACCAGGCCAACCCATCCCCCCACCCCCCTCCCCTCTAGAACCCTCAGTTTGCCCTTCATGAAGAGTCCATCGTCTCCCATGGTTCGTAACAAGAGAAACTCTTAATCATTACTGGTGGAAATGATAAATAGTACAGTCACCTTGAAAGACAGCTGAGCAGTTTCTTACAAAGCTGAACATTGTCTTACTATCTGATCCAGCAATCATTCTCCTAAGTATTTACCCAACTGATGTGAAAACTTATGTCTACATAAAAACCTAAATGTAAATGTTTATAGCAGCATTATTCATAATCACACACCACAAAAAAACTGAAAGCAATCAAGATATCCTTCAATAGGTGAATAGTAAACACACTGTGCTATATGCATACAATAGAATATTATTCAGCAATTACAAAAATGAGCTATCAAACATGAAAAAGACATGAATGAATTTTAAATGGATTATGCTAAGTGAAAGAAGTCAGTCTGAAAAAGCTGCATAATGTATGATTACAATTATAACATTCTGGGAATGGCAGAACTATATAGAAGCAAAAAGATCAGTGAATATCAGGAGTTGGGAGGAAGGAGGAGGGTTAGATAAGTGAATCACAAAGGATTTTAGGGCTGTGAAATTATTCTGGATGATACGCATTTGTATAACATCTGTAATGACCATAATGACACTGTACGTTTGTAAAAACCCATAGAATTTTAAAGCATAAAGAGTGAAACAATGTATGCAAATTAAAAAGAAATCATTTAAAAGATTAGGGTCTCCTGAGAGGAAATGCAGAATGTGACAAAACAATCTATGTGCATTAGAAAGGTATGACGCTAACTCACCTATTGGGTGGTGGAGTAAGATACTTAAGTAACTTTGTAAAATGAATGGACTTTGTAAAAATAAGGACAAAAGAAATTGTACATAAATCCAGTATTCTTGTTCATTGTTTCCCAGAGGGTACAGGTTAATGATTCTGATAGCTGTACATATATATTAAAATTGAACAATTAAGTAAATGGATGGCTAATGGTGGGTACCAGGTTTCTCATAATTAGAGTGGGAGTTCACAAGTAAGTGAAGAAAGTAGACTCAAATGATTCATCTGGTAATGGATTAGAATTGAAAGTATCAGAATGAACTCATATTTATAGAGATAAAAAGGTTTGTATATATAAGTATGTATATATGTCTATTATATGCACACACATATATATTAGTACAAACATATATATTTGCTTGCTCTTTTAGCTGAAAGGTCCCAGGAGCAATGACACTCCAATAGCAACGAGCGCACCTAGTATTCAGATCTTGGTTTCAAATAGCATTCTCCAGAAAGAATAGAAGGGAGGAAAAAGAAGTATTATAAGCTAAGGTTCTTAATTATGTGTGAGGAAGTAAAATGTTGTTGTAATGTAGGATGTTATACATTACAAATGTATATTGTAACCTTAGAGCAACCAAAAAAACATCAAACGAGATATAGCTAAGAAACTTATAATGGAAATAAAATGGAATAAAAATACTAAATCCAAAAAAGGCAGGAAAAGGGGGAAAAAAAAGAACAGATGGGAGCAGTGTAAAACAAATAGCAAGATGGTAAATTTAACCCACAAACATATAAATAACAAATTATCTGAAAATTGTCTGATAACTCTAAAGTCAGAGACAGTAAGAAAAATTAAAGGGAACAAGATCAACTGCACGCCCCTTAAAGACACACATAAGTAAAAAGTACAATACTTGACAAAACCAAAATGGATACATTAATGAAGAGAGAATTGCAATAACAGATACATACATACATACGTACAGGTAATAAAGTAAGTAGAATAAGACATTGTAAGCTTACATGAAGTAGTTAGTTGCATAATGTTAGACAAATAGACCTGTTGAAGAGAAAAGAACACCTAGAAATATATCCAAGAACACACAGTCACCTGATTTAGGTACCTGATTAGTGGAGAAATGCCCTTTTCTACAATGATGTTAGAGTGACTAGTCAACCATTTGGTTGAACCGTGAAAATTATGAACCTTGAGACTTACATCAGACCACATTCAAAAATTAATTTGAGTTTGATCTTTGTCCTAAATATAAAATTAAAACAATCAAATTTCTGGAAGAAAACATAGAAAAATATCTTCGTGATCTGGGTGTAGGCAAATTTTCCTTGAACAGAAAGAACAACAAATATAAAAATGATAAAGTGAATTTCATTAAAATTAGGAACTTCTGTTCCAGAAAATCATGATTAAGAAGTAAATAGGCAAGCCACAGACTGGGAAAGATATTACAAGTATGTGATAAAGGGTTTATATGAAGAATGTATAAAATTACCCTACAAATCAGTAAGGAAAAGACAAATAATCCAAACTTAAAAATGATCAGTCACTTCATGAATCAGGATATTCAAACGATGAAAAGGAATTTGGAAAGGAACTCAACATCATCCCTATTATTACTCATCAGAGAAATACAAATTAAATCCAAACTGAGATTATGATTATGCACTCACCAGAATGTTTAAATAGAAAAATAATGACAATATTAAGTGTCAGTGAAGATGTAGAGAAAATTCAAGCTTCATACATTGCTAGTGGTAGGGAACATTTTTACAACTGTTTTTAAAAACACTGACATTATCTACTGAAATAGAAAATATCCTCCTATGTGATATAGGTGAATTTCTCTCTCCTTGGTACATACTCAGATAAATCTGTGCATATGTCCACAAAAGCACATGTATGGTACTGCTGATATTTTTATCCACAATAGTCAAAACCGAGAAATAATTCAAATGTCTAACAACAGGAAGCTAGATAAAGCAATTATGGTATTTTCATACAAAGTGATTCTATACTATATTAAAAAGAAGAAACGACCAATACAGGTAATAACATAAATGCTTTTCTAAAACACGACATGTACAAAAGAAGCCAGACACGAGAGTGAATATATTATTATTCCATTTATATAATTTGAAAGGCAAGAAAAAATCATCCTGTTCTATCTTGCCATCATGTCTCCAGTTAGTAGCCTTGCAGCAGGATCTGACCCTGGATTCCCAGCCTCTATTAGTGTCCAGATCAGCAACTACCTCTGTGGGAAAGGGGCAAGAAATCTTAATCACTTCCTGGAGAACTTGCAACTCTTATCTATTGTTCCCACGGACCCTTTCCTAAATGGGTCTTTTGTTCCTAAATCCTAGGAAACTTCGAGGAATTCGATTATACTTTTTGAGATTTGGGCTTCATTCTTTAAGCTCTCACCTATACCAGCTTCAGAATTAAACAAACAAAAAAAAAAATGAAGGGGAAATTGTTTCTCTGTTTCATTCTTCTCAACTCTCCAATTTTGTTACTCTTCCCTGTGGGGTCATCAAACACTCCTCTACTTTCTCTTTCAGTTGAGTGTCCTCTGCCTGGCCTACTCCCAGACTCTAAACCCACACTAAAGATTAGACGGACCTCGGAGAAATGCAAATCCTCAGTTCACACCTTCAAATTTCTTCCTTCTTGGTAAATTTTACTCCTCTAGCCCACCTTGCTTCCACAGCTCACTGATGTTTAAAAATATTTGTGTGTGTGTGTGTGTGTGTGTGTGTGTGTGCGTGTGTGTGTGTGTGTGTGATTTATGAGGCTTTCTAGTTATTTTCAATGGCAATACTCCTCTCTTTTCACCCCTTCCCTCCCTACGAGAATTCCCACACTTAAAATACAAAAAGTTTGAAATTGTTTTAATACTAGAAACAAAACCACCATGGCCTCTAGCCTCCCAAGGATACCTGACCCCGCATGAAGAGACACCTTTCCAGCCAGCTCTATGCAGCTGAACCATACAGGAGTGGAATTTGCTATAAGGAAACCATTTACAACTAGGAATTAGAGAGAATACCTTATTCTGAAAACAATTTGTGGCACCCATGTTGGTGAACTGAGCTTAGGGATCTCTTATAAACAATTTTCTGTGGATAAAGATAGAAGAGATGAAATCTAAGCGACAGCCTGCAGCTTCATTACAAATACCACCGGATTGAATCATTTTGAGGGGCCGTCTGTCTTCAGTACTCATGTGTGCTATATCTTAGACTGAAGTGGGAGGAAATTAGGGAACTTTCAAAATGAAAACTGATTTCATAAATTATAGCCCAGAAAATAACAAAAAGAGCTGTCATGCCCTTTAGCAGCTTTTCCTTTAATTTCTGCAGAATCTTTTGTCTTCAACCTTTGAGCCTTGCTATTGTCTCTATTGTACTCAAACCAGGGCTTTTTTCTTCAGTGCAAGTGCTGGAAAAAGATACATGATGATTTTTGTGCTGATTAGAGGGGAACTTGCATGTAAAGATAACTGTCACAAGACCACAAATTGCACAAAACTAAATATGTGAAAGCCCAAGAAACATGGAAACCAAGGAATGACTATTTGCAAAAATATGGGTATATCATCACATTATATAACAAGCATATAAAAGAAAGACCTGATCTATTAACCTGTCATCAGAAGGCCAGTTATATAAAATTGTAGCCAAATGTCAGGTCTTTGGCTGGGTAGGAATTACAGTGTCTCAAATTCCATATTTGAAAGAGTATCCCATAAATAGAAAATTTTGTCACTAATAATCTCTTAAAGATTTGTGTGATAAAGATTTTTATTTAAGGTATATTGTAATTGTTTGTTTTATTTTTAAAACAGGTCTTTTGTCCAAGCCCATACAATGAACCAAAGCAAAAGGAAAAGGATATATTGTTGCATTAAAGTTTGAGTTATCATTTCATTCATTCATTCACTTATGCATTTTTTTTTACTCAACAATCATATACCACTACACCTATGCATCAGGCATGGTAAGGAATACAAAAAAGAATAATAAACACCATCTACCTTGAAGGAATT
The DNA here is from genome assembly GCF_004348235.1 of Phoca vitulina. Lineage (NCBI taxonomy): Eukaryota > Metazoa > Chordata > Mammalia > Carnivora > Phocidae > Phoca > Phoca vitulina. Next base: position 5,821,283 of record NW_022589778.1, read on the forward strand.
TAGGTGACATGTTACATATGCTGAAATTCATTTGTTTTATTAGTGAAACATGCTATAAAATAGGAAGTCCAGGATGCAAAAGTACAGTGAAATTGCTTACCATCCAATATAAGTGGTTTTTCTTTAAGGGAAAAAAGTCATCTCATATGTTTTTATGAATGATTCATAATAATTGAGGTAGACTAATAGTGGATTTAAATGATGCAGACAAGTATGAGGAAGAAAGTAAATAAAAACATTGCCCCAAAACACATACCCAGGCAACAAACAAAAAATCATTGATAAGTGACTATTTTTCCAGGACTTTTCTGGTACACAGAGAGATGGATATACAGATAATATATTCACTGGCTCTAAAGAGCTGGGTTATACTTTAAAAACCTGTTTTTGTAGGGGCACCTGGGTGGCTCAGTTGGTTGAGCATCTGACTCTTGATTCCAGCTCAGGTCATGATCAAGCCCCACGTGGGGCTGCTCACTGAGCGTGGAGCCTACTTAAGATTCTCTCTATGTCCCTCCTCCCCACCTCTGCTCATGCATGCACTCTCAAAAAAAAAAAAAAATAATAATAACCTGTTTTTTTTTTTAAATCTGTAGATGTTAACTCATTGTCTAATAGGAGGTAAAGAGTAGACTTCTGACAACCCCCACCCCATGCCAATTCACTTTTCTTCCTGCATACCTGAAGAATTAATTTTACAAAAATATTCCCTAAAGGTTCAATAATGCAAGGAGAGAATATTTTGGTTTGCAACATTCAGTGTTAAACTTTCCTGGATCATGGTGCTCTATCTTGATCTTAAAATCCGGAATTTAATCATTTCAGAGATTGTTTATTATTTTATTTAACCTTTGAATCCATTATAATTTTCTTTCCATTTGTGTAAATGTCTAAGCCAGTGATACAAACAATCTAACACTGGAATATACATTTTATTGATTTCCCTCTAGTTTTTGTTTTTAATTATGTTCTCCTTCGGGTTATTGCAGAAACTTTTGCCTATCATAATTCAACTTTTAGTTCCTTGATGTTTCTAATTTGTTAAGTTCTTTAATGATAAATTTTTCCTAAAATTTGTTTCTTTATGGAATCAATCCTTTATAATGTAAAATACATACTTATATTACCTCAGCTCATTTCCTCTTTAAGAATAAGTTTTCTATGCCCTTTCAAAGCACATGAAGTGAATTTTCCTTTTTCTTAAGTTATATTTTCTTCCAGACTGGGCTTTTTCCCCCCTTATAAAGGCATTTTTCTTTATTCTTTAAATTTAAATTTTTATTTCGTTTTATCAATGTTGTTCTTTTTTTTTCTTTGCTGTTTTTTTTTATTATGTTATGTTAATCAACATATATTACATCATTAGTTTCTGATGTAGTGTTCCATGATTCATTGTTTGTGCATAACACCCAGTGCTCCATTCAATACATGCCCTCTTTAATAGCCATCACCAGGCTAACCCATCCCCTCACCCCCCTCCCCTCTAGAACTCTCAGTTTGTTTCTCAGAGTCTGTAGTCTCTCATGGTTCATCTCCCCCTCCGATTCCCCCCCTTCATTTTTCCCTTCCTACTACCTTCTTCTTTTTTTTTAACATATAATGTATTATTTGTTTCAGAGGTACAGGTCTGTGATTCAACAGTCTTACACAATTCACAGTGCTCACCATAGCACATACCCTCCCCAGTGTCCATCACCCAGCTAACCCATCCCTCCCACCCCCCACCACTCCAGCAACCCTCAGTTTGTTTCCTGAGATTCAGAATTCCTCATATCAGTGAGGTTATATGATACATGTCTTTCTCTGATTGACTTATTTCGCTCAGCATAATATCCCTCCAGTTCCATCCACGTCATTGCAAATGGCAAGATTTCATTCCTTTTGATGGCTGCATAATGTTCCATTGTATATATATACCACTTCTTCTTTATCCATTCATCTGTCGATGGACATCTTGGCTCTTTCCACAGTTTGGCTATTGTGGACATTGCTGCTATAAACATCGGGATGCACGTACCCCTTTGGATCACTACATTTGTATCTTTGGGGTAAATACCCATAGATACTGCAATTGCTGGGTTGTACGGTAGCTCTATTTGCAAATTTTGAGGAACATCCATAGTGTTTTCCAGAGTGGCTGCACCAGCTTGCATTCCCACCAACAGTGTAGGAGGGTTCCCCTTTCTCCGCATCCCTGCTGACATCTGTCATTTCCTGACTTGTTAATTTTAGCCATTCTGACTGGTGTGAGGTGGTATCTCATTGAGGTCTTGATTTGGATTTCCCTGATGCTGAGCGATGTTGAGCACTTTTTCATGTGTCTCTTGGCCATTTGGATGTCTTCTTTGGAAAAATGTCTGTTCATGTCTTCTGCCCATTTCTTGATTGGATTCTTTGTTCTTTGGGTGTTGAGTTTGATCAGTTCTTTAGAGATTTTGGATACAAGCCCTTTATCAGATATGTCATTTGCAAATATCTTCTCCCATTCTGTCGGTTGTCTTTTGGTTTTGTTGACTGTTTCCTTTGCGGTGCAAAAACTTTTTATCTTGATGAAGTCCCAATAGTTCATTTTTGCCCTTGCTTCCCTTGCCTTTGGCAATGTTTCTAGGAAGAAGTTGCTGTGGCTGAGGTCGAAGAGGTTGCTGCTTGTTTTCTCCTTTAGGATTTTGATGGACTCCTGTCTCACATTAAGGTCTTTCAACCATTTTGAGTCTATTTCTGTGTGTGGTGTAAGGAAATGGTCCAGTTTCATTCTTCTGCATGTGGCTGTCCAATTTTCCCAACACCATTTATTGAAGAGACTGTCTTTTTTCCACTGGACATTCTTTCCTGCTTTGTCGAAGATGAGTTGACCATAGAGTTGAGGGTCCATTTCTGGGCTCTCTACTCTGTTCCATTGATCTATGTGTCTGTATTTGTGCCATTACCATACTGTCTTGATGATTACAGCCTTGTAATAGAGCTTGAAGTCCAGAATTGTGATGCCACCAGCTTTGCTTTTCTTTTTCAACATTCCTCTGGCTATTTGGGGTCTTTTCTGGTTCCATACAAATTTTAGGATTATTTGTTCCATTTCTTTAAAAAAAGTGAATGGTATTTTGATGGGGATTGCTCTAGGTAGCATTGACATCTTCACAATATTTGTTCTTCCAATCCATGAGCATGGAACGTTTTTCCATTTCTTTGTGTCTTCCTCAATTTCTTTCATGAGTATTTTATAGTTCTCTGAGTACAGATTCTTTGCCTCTCTGGTTAGATTTATTCCTAGGTATCTTATGGTTTTGGGTGCAACTGTAACTGGGATCGACTCCTTAATTTCTCTTCCTTCTGTCTTGTTGTTGGTGTATAGGAATGCCACTGATTTGTGTGCATTGATTTTATAGCCTCTCACTTTACTGAATTCCTGTATGAGTTCTAGCAGTTTTGGGGTGGAGTCTTTGGGGTTTTCCACATAAAGTATCATATCATCTGCAAAGAGTGAGAGTTTGACTTCTTCTTTGCCGATTTGGATGCCTTTTATTTCTTTTTGTTGTCTGATTGCTGTGGCGAGGACTTCTAATACTATGTTGAATAGCAATGGTGATAGTGGACATCCCTGCCATGTTCCTGACCTTAGGGGGAGAGTTCTCAGTTTTTCCCCATTGAGAATGATACTCGTTGTGGGTTTTTCATAGATGGCTTTTATGATATTGTGGTACGTACCCTCTATCCCTGTACTCTGAAGAGTTTTGATCAAGAAAGATGCTGTACTTTGTCAAATGCTTTTTCTGCATCTATTGAGAGAATCATATGGTTCTTGTTCTTTCTTTTATTAATGTATGGTATCATATTGATTGATTTGTGGATGTTGAACCAACCTTGCAGCCCAGGAATAAATCCCACTTGGTCGTGGTGAATAATCCTTTTAATGTACTGTTGGATCCTATTGGCTAGTATTTTGGTGAGAATTTTTGCATCCATGTTCATCAGGGATATTGGTCTGTAATTCTCCTTTTTGATGGGGTCTTTGTCTGGTTTTGGGATCAAGGTAATGGTGGCCTCATAAAACGAGTTTGGAAGTTTTCCTTCCATTTCTATTTTTTGGAACAGTTTCAGAAGAATAGGTATTAATTCTTCTTGAAATGTTTGGTAGAATTCCCCTGGGAAGCCATCTGGCCCTAGGCTTTTGTTTGTTGGGAGATTTTTGATGACTGCTTCAATTTCCTTAGTGGTTATAGGTCTGTTCAGGTTTTCTATTTCTTCCTGGTTCAGTTTTGGTAATTTATAGGTCTCTAGGAATGCACCCATTTCTTCCAGATTATCTAATTTGCCGGCATATATTTGTTCTTATAATTGTTTGTATGTCTTTGGTGTTGGTTGTGATCTCTCCTCTTTCATTCATGATTTTATTGATTTGGGTCCTTTCTCTTTTCTTTTTGATAAGTGTGGCCAGGGGTTTATCAATCTTGTTAATTCTTTCAAAGAATGAGCTCCTAGTTTCGTTGATCTGTTCTACTGTTCTTTTGGTTTCTATTCCATTGATTTCTGCTCTGATCTTTATTATTTCTCTTTCCTGCTGGGTTTAGGCTTTATTTGCTGTTTTTTCTCTAGCTCCTTTAGGTGTAGGGTTAGGTTGTCTATTTGAGACCTTTCTTGTTTCTTGAGAAAGGCTTGTATTGCTATATACTTTCCTCTAAGGACTGCCTTTGCTGCATCCCAAAGATTTTGAACAGTTGTGTTTTCATTTTCATTGGTTTCCATGAACTTTTTAAATTCTTCTTTAATTTCCTGGTTGACCCATTCATTCTTTAGTAGGATGCTCTTTAGTCTCCATGTATTTGAGTTCTTTCCGACTTTCCTCTTGTGATTGAGTTCTAGTTTCAAAGCATTGTGGTCTGAAAATAGGCAGGGAATGATCCCAATCTCTTGGTACCAGTTGAGACCTGATTTGTGACCTAGGATGTGATCTATTCTGGAGAAGGTTCCATGGGCACTAGAGAAGAATGTTTTCCTGTTTCTTTGGGATGGAATGTTCTGAATATATCTGTGAAGTCCATTTGGTCCAGTGTGTCATTTAAAGTCTTTATTTCCTTGTTGATCTTTTGCTTAGACGATCTGTCCATTTCAGTGAGGGGGGTGTTAAAGTCCCCCACTATTATTGTATTTTTGTTGTTGTGTTTCTTTGCTTTTATTATTAATTGGCTTAAATAATTGGCTGCTCCCATGTTAGGGGCATAGATATTTACAATTGTTAGGTCTTCTTGTTGGATAGACCCTTTAAGTAGGATATAGTGTCCTTCCTCATCTCTTATTATAGTCTTTGGTTTAAAATCTAATTTGTCTGATATAAAGATTGCCACCCCAGCTTTCTTTTGGTGTCCACTGGCATGGTAAATGGTTTTCCACCCTCTCACTTTCAATCTGGAGGTGTCCTTGGGTCTAAAATGAGTCTCTTGCAGAAAGCATATCGATGGGTCTTGTTTTTTAATCCAATCTGATAGCCTGTGTCTTTTGATTGGGGCATTTAGCCCATTTACATTCAGGGTAACTATTGAAAGATATGAATTTGGTGCTATTGTACTGCCTGTGAGGTGAGTGTTACTGTATATTGTCTGTGTTCCTTTCTGGTCTATGTTGCTTTTAGGCTCTCTCTTTGCTTACAACACCCCTTTCAATACTTCTGATAGGGCTGGTTTTGTGTTTGCAAATTCCTTTAGTTTTTGTTTGTCCGGGAAGCTTTTTATCTCTCTTTCTATTTTCAATGACAGCTTAGCTGGATATAGTATTCTTGGCTGCATATTTTTCTTGTTTAGTGCTCTGAATATATCATGCCAATCCTTTCTGGCCTGCCAGGTCTCTGTGGATAGGTCTGTTGCCAATCTAATGTTTCTACCATTGTAGGTTACAGATCTCTTGTCCTGAGCTTCTTTCTGGATTTTCTCTTTGTCTCTGAGACTCGTAAGTTTTACTATTAGATGTCAGGGTGTTGACCTATTTTTATTGATTTTGAGGGGGGTTCTCTGTGCCTCCTGGATTTTGATGCCTGTTTCCTTCCCCAAATTAAAGAAGTTCTCTGCTATAATTTCCTCCAATATACCTTCTGCCCCTCTCTCTCTTTCTTCTTCTTCTGGGATCCCAATTATTCTAATATTTTTTCATCTTATGGTATCGCTTACCTCTCAAATTCTGTCCTCGTGATCCAGTAGTTGTTTATCTCTCTTTTTCTCAGCCTCTTTATTTTCCATCATTTGGTCTTCTATCTCACTGATTCTCTCTTCTGCCTCACTTATCCTAGCAGTTAGAGCCTCCATTTTTGATTGCACCTCATTAATAGCCTTTTTGATTTCGACTCGGTTAGATTTTAGTTCTTTTATGTCTCCAGAAAGGGTTTCTCTCATGTCTTCCATGCTTTTTTCAAGCCCAGCTAGTATCTTTATAATCATCATTCTGAACTCTAGTTCTGACATCTTACTAATATCCGTATTGATTAGGTCCCTGGCAGTCAGTACTGCCTCTTGTTCTTTTTTTTGAGGTGATTTTTTCTGTCTTCTCATTTTGTCCAGAGGAGAATAGATGAATGAGAGAACAAAATGCTAACAGGGTAACAACGACTCCAGAAAAGTATACCCTAAACAAATCAGAAGAGACCTGAAACTGGAGGAAAAGAAAGGGAAAGAAAGAAAAAAGAAAAAAAAAAGGAAAAGAAAAAGATAAAAAAAAAGAATATGATCAAATATGATCAGGCTGGTGAATAGATCAGTCAGCCACACACTAGATTTTGGGCGTATTTTGGTCTCTTAGAATAAACTGCCTCTCAAAATTTTAAAGAAAGAAAAGCTTATATATGTACAAAAATAAGGGTAAGTACGATGAAGGGATGGAATATGACTTTAAAGATGAAAATTATAAAATATTTTATAAAAGAAATTGATAAGAAGTTGGTTGAAGAACGGGAGAGAAAAGATGGCGGAGGAGTAGGGGACCCTATTCCAACTGGTTCCCGGAATTGAGCTGGGTATCTACCAGACCACTCTGAGCACCCACAAAATCAGCCTGAGATGTAAGAAAATAGATCCGGATCTCTACAAACAGAATACTGCGGGTGGTTGGTTTTGAGGTACGAATTGGGGAGTCATGATTCCGCGGGCAGATTTTGGAGGATAAACAGCAGCGGGAGGGAGCCTGGCCATGGGATCCTACACCGCCGGTGAGCGAAAGCCTCACGCGCTGGGGCCCAGGCACAGGCTCGCAGAACGGAAGCTGAAGGGAAAGGACTTTAGGGCAGCCCCTGGGATGGAAACCCGGAGCAGCGGGGTCACGCGTGCAACCTGGGAGTGGCTGGCAGTTTTAGAAGCACAAAGGGCAGAGACATGCCCTGACCTGGAGGCAGGACTGGGAGCACTGTGGAGGGGCACACAACCCAGGACCCTGCAGTTTATAGCAGCACAGACAGAAATGGAGAGACTGTGGCTGGAGAGCTCACTGAAGAACAGACTGAGGTCTCTCTGCTCTGAGGCAAAGGGTTGGAACTGGTCTCTTCTGCTCTGACTCTCGGAAGAGACGCAGAAAGCTGACAGGGAACAAAAGCCCCCAAAAACGGTTTCCACTGAGCCCATCCCCCGCCACAGGGGGCAGGGCAACTCTGCCCAAACAGGGTTGCCTGAGTAACAGCATGGCAGGCCCCTCCCCCAGAAGACAGGCTGGGAAAACAAGAGGCCAGCAACCCTAAGGTCCCTTAGGTGTATCTTTCTTGGATTCTGGTCAATAATTTGGACTCTATACACCCCCTCAACCACCCATTGACAGAATGACTAGGAGGAGGAACCCCCAAAATAGAAAACACTCAGAGATTATGACTTATGCAGCAGATTTACAAATGGATGCAGATATAACCAAGATGTTGGAGATGGAATTCAGGCTAGCAATTGTGAAGACAGTAGCTAGAATGGAGAAATCAATTAATGGCAACAAAGAGTCTATAAGGGCAGAAATGAAAGCTGAATTGGTAGAACTTAAAAATGCTATCGGTGACATCCAATCTAATCTAGATAATCTAACAGCTAGGGTAAGTGAGGCAGAAGAACGAATAAGTGACCTGGAAGACAAGAAAAGAGGAGGCCAGGGAAAAACAACTCAGAATCCATGAAAATAGAATCAGAGAAATAAGTGACACCATGAAGCGTTCCAATGTCAGAATTATTGGAATCCCAGAGGGAGTGGAGGAGAGAGAGGACTAGAAGATATATTTGAGCAAATCGTAGCTGAGAACTTCCCTAATCTGGGGAATGAAACAAACATTCGTGTCCTAGAGGCAGAGAGGACCCCTCCCAAGATCAAGGAAAACAGGCCAACACCCCGGCATGTAATAGTAAAACTCGCAAATCTTAGAACCAACGAAACCATCTTAAGGGCAGTTAGGGGGAAGAGAGTCCTTACGTACAGAGGGAGGAACATCAGAATAACGTCAGACCTATCCACAGAGACCTGGCAAGCCAGAAAGGCCTGGCAAGACATATTCAGGGTACTAAATGAGAAGAACTTGCAGCCAAGAATACCTTACCCGGCAAGGCTGTCATTTAGAATGGATGGAGAGATGCAGAGCTTCCACGACCGGCAGAAGTTGAAAGAATATGTGACCACTAAGCCGGCCCTGCAAGAAATATTAAGGGGGGTTCTATAAAAGGAGAAAGACCCCAAGAGTGATATACAACAGAAATTTACAGGGACAATCTATAAAAACAATGTCTTCACGGGCAACATGATGACAATTAATTCATATCCTTCAATAATCACTCTCAACGTGAATGGCCTAAACGCTCCCATAAAATGGCACAGGGTTGCAGATTGGATAAAAAGACAGGACCCATCCATATGCTGTCTACAAGAGACTCATTTTGAACCTAAAGATACATCTAGACTGAAAGTGAAGGGATGGAGATCCATCTTCCATGCCAGCGGACCTCAAAAGAAAGCTGGGGTAGCAATTCTTATATCAGACAAATTAGATTTTAAACTAAAGTCTGTAGTTAGAGACACAGAAGGACACTATATCATTCTTAAAGGGTCTATCCAACAAGAAGATCTAACAATTGTAAATATCTATGCACCCAACATCTAGGCACAGCCATCTACATAAGCCAATTGTTAACCAAAATAAAGAGTCATATTGATAACAATACGTTAATTGTAGGAGACCTCAATACTCCATTATCAGGAATAGACAGATCATCTAAGCAGAAAATCAACAAAGAAACAAGAGCTTTGAATGATACACTGGACCAGATGGACTTCATAGATACATACAGAACATTCCACCCTAAAACAACATCATTCTTCTCGAGCGCACATGGAACTTTCTCCAGAATAGACCACATACTGGGTCACAAATCAGGTCTCAACTGATACCAAAAGATTGAGATTATTCCCTGCATATTCTCAGACCACAATGCTTTAAAACTGGAACTCAATCACAAGAAAAAATTTGGCAGAAATTCAAACACTTGGAAGCTAAAGACCACTCCGCTCAAGAATGTTTGGGTCAACCAGGAAATCAAAGAAGAACTTAAACAATTCATGGAAATCAATGAGAACGAAAACACATCAGTCCAAAACCTATGGGATACTGCAAAGGCGGTCCTAAGGGGGAAATACATAGCCATCCAAGCCTCACTCAAAAAAATAGAAAAATCCCGAATTCACCAACTAACTCTACACCTTAAAGAACTAGAGAAAAAGCCACAAACGATGCCTAAGTCATGCATTAGAAGAGAAATAATTAAGATTAGAGCAGAGATCAATGAATTAGAAACCAGAAACACAGTAGATCAGATCAACAAAACTAGAAGTTGGGTCTTTGAAAGAATTAATAAGATCGATAAACCATTGGCCAGACTTATCCAAAAGAAAAGAGAAAGGACCCAAATTAATAAAATTATGAATGAAAGAGGAGAGATCACGACTAACACCAAGGAAATAGAAACAATTATTAGAAATTATTATCAATAACTATATGCCAATAAACTGAGCAATCTGGATGAAATGGAGGCCTTCCTGGAAACCTATAAGCTGCCAAGACTGAAACAGGAAGAAATTGACAACCTGAATAGGCCAATAAACAGTAACGAGATTGAAGCAGTGATCAAAAACCTCCCAAAAAACAAGAGTCCAGGGCCTGATGGATTCCCTGGGGAATTCTACCAAACATTCAAAGAAGAAATAATACCTATTCTACTGAAGCTGTTTCAAAAAATAGAAACAGAAGGAAAACTTCCAAACTCATTCCATGAGGCCAGCATTACCTTAATCCCCAAACCAGGCAGACACCCCATCAAAAAGGAGAATTTCAGACCGATATCCCTGATGAATATGGATTCCAAAATCCTCAACAAAATCCTAGCTAATAGGATCCAACAGTACATTAAAAGGATCATCCACCATGACCAAGTGGGATTTATCCCCGGGATGCAAGGGTGGTTCAACATTTGCAAATTAATCAATGTGATAGAACACATTCATAAGAGGAGGGAGAAGAACCATATGGTCCTCTCAATTGATGCAGAAAAAGCATTTGACAAAATACAACATCCTTTCCTGATTAAAACTCTTCAGAGTATAGGGATAGAGGGAACATTCCTCAAGTTCATAAAATCCATGTATGAAAAACCTACAGCAAACATCATCCTCAATGTGGAAAATCTGAGAGCCTTTCCCTTAAGATCAGGAACACATCAAGGATGCCCACTCTTGCACTGTTGTTCAACATAGTACTAGAAGTCCTGGCAACAGCAATCAGAAAACAAAAAGAAATAAAAGGTATTCAAACTGGCAAAGAAGAAGTCAAACTCTCTCTTTTTGCAGATGACATGATACTTTATGTGGAAAACCCAAAAGACTCCACCCCCAAATTACTAGAACTCATCCAGCAATTCAGTAATGTGGCAGGATACAAAATCAATGCACAGAAATCAGTTGCTTTCTTATACACTAACAACGCAACTGTAGAAAGGGAAATTAAAGAAACGATTCCATTTACAATAGCACCAAAAAGTGTAAGATACCTCGGAATAAACCTAACCAAAGAGGTAAAGGATCTATACTCTAGGAACTACAGAACACTCATGAAAGAAATGGAAGAAGACACAAAAAGATGGAAAAATATTCCATGCTCATGGATCGGAAGAATAAACATTGTTAAAATGTCTATGCTACCCAGAGCAGTCTATACCTTCAATGCCATCCTGATCAAAATTCCAATGACATTTTTCAAAGTGCTGGAACAAACAATCCTAAAATTTATATGATCAGAAAAGACCCCAAATCGCCAACGAAATGTTGAAAAAGAAAAACAAAGCTGGGGGCATCACGTTGCCCGATTTCAAGCTATATTACAAAGCTGTGATCACCAAGACAGCATGGTACTGGCACAAAAACAGACATATAGATCAATGGAACAGAATAGAGAACCCAGATATGGACCCTCAACTCTATGGCCAAATGATCTTCGACAAAGCAGGAAAAAAACATGCAATGGAAAAAAGACAGTCTCTTCCATAAATGGTGCTGGGAAAATTGGACAGCCACATGCAGAAGAATGAAACTCAACCATTCTCTAACACCATACACAAAGATAAATTCAAAATGGATAGAAGACCTCAATGTGAGACAGGAATCCATCAAAATCCTAGAGGAGAACATAGGCAGTAACCTGTTTGACATCGGCCACAGCAACTGCTTTCAAGATACATCTCCAAAACCTAGTGAAACAAAAGCAAAAATGAACTTTGGGACTTATCAAGATAAAAAGCTATTGCACAGCAAAGGAAACAGTCAACAAAATAAAGAGGCAACCCACAGAATGGGAGAAGATATTTGCAAATGACACTACAGATAAAGGGCTGGTATCCAAGATCTATAAAAAACTTCTCAAACTCAACACCCAAAAAACAAATAATCAAGTCAAAAAATGGGCAGAAGATATGAAAAGACACTTCTCTGAAGAAGACATACAAATGGCTAACAGACACATTAAAAAAATGTTCATCATCATTAGCCATCAGGGAAATTCAAATCAAAACCACATTGAGATACCACCTTACACCAGTTAGAATGGCCAAAATGGACAGGGAATGAAACAACAAATGTTGGAGAGGTTGTGGAGAAAGGGGAACCCTCTTACACTGTTGGTGGGAATGTAAGTTGGTACAGCCACTTTGGAAAACAGTGTGGAGGGTCCTCAAAAATTTAAAAATAGAGCTACCCTATGACCCAGGAATGGCACTCCTGGGTATTTACCCCAAAGACACAGATGTAGTGAAAAGAAGGGCCATATGCACCCCAATGTATTTGATAGCAGCAATGTCCACAATAGCCAAACTGTGGAAAGAGCCGAGATGACCTTCAACAGATGAATGGATAAAGAAGATGTGGTCCGTATACACAATGGAATATTACTCAGCCATCAGAAAGGATGAATACCCAACTTTTACATCAACATGGATGGGACTGGAGGAGATTATGCTAAGTGAAATAAGTCAAGCAGAGAAAGTCAATTATCATATGGTTTCACTTATTTGTGGAACATAAGGAATAGCATGGAGGACATTAGAAGAAGGAAGGGAAAAATAAAGGGGGGCGGGAATCGGAGGGAGAAATGAACCATGAGAGACTATGGACTCTGAGAAACAAACAGGGTTTTACAGGGGAGGGGGGAGGGGGAATTGGTTAGCCCAGTGATGGGTATTAAGGAAGGCACATACTGCATGGAGCACTGGGTGTTATACAAAAACAATGGATCGTGGATCACCACATCAAAAACTAATGATGTATTGTATGGTGACTAACATAACATAATGGAATTAATAAAAAAAAAAAAGTTGGTTGTAAAAAGAAAGAAGAGAAATTAAAAAAAAAAAAACGGGAGAGAATATGATCAGGCAGGAGACTAGAACGAAGCTGTACACTAGAGATTTAGGGTATATTTTGGTCTGTTAGAAGAAACTGTATCCCAAAATTTTAAAGAGAGAACAACTTATATATATACTAAAAATAAGGTTAACTACTAAGAAGGGATAGAATATGACTCTTCCAGAAAGTGGTCGCTTTTCTGTTCAGAGAGTTGCTGCTATTCTTTTCTTCGATCTCCTGTTGAGTTCGTAGGTGTTCAGAATGGTTTGATCCCTATCTAGCTGAATTCCTGGGACCAGATGAAATTTAGGTCCCCTACTCCTCCGCCATCTTGCTCACACTCTCAATGTTGTTCTTATTAAGTAACAGGATATTTCTACATTTACTATGCCATTTCCTTTCATCTTTGTCATGTCTGAGCAGCTGTATTTTATTTTAGTGTGAGTACATTATTGACTAATTTTCTATGGCATTTGAGGCCTGCTCTTGTGTTTCGTTGAATTTCAGTTTGCCAAACAAAGATGGCTTCTTTCTAATCCCTTTCCCTATCCAGAGGGCCTGTAGATATGCTTATCTGGGAATTAAGGGTTTTTGCAGCATACTCTGAATTATGAAGTATGGTTAAATGCTGTGAACCAGTGCTCATTCCACTTGGGGAGGAAAAGTCCTCTTTCCCCATTCAGATGATAGGAGGGAGTGGTGGATAACTGTTGGTTTGGCTTTTTCCCTGAACAATGGACTTCTCTCACCATTCACTTGCCAACTTTTATATATTTCTCTCTAGCAACCATTTCCATCACTTCCCAGTAAAACAAGGGAAAGATAAAAGTACGAAAAGAAGTTCTGTTTCTTCTCTGCAGCTCTGGAATATTCTTGAGAATGTTCAAGATTTTATACTCATCCAGCTTCAAGGGTGAGGGTGAGCTCTATAAACCAAGCCGTAATTTATTCCTCAGTTCTGCCTCAAAACCTAGGTCCTATTCCTTGCCCAATTTTAATTGCAATTGCTGGGGAATTTTATCCCTTTTTTTTCTTACTTTGGGGAATTTATTTTGTAAGAAATTTTTGGAGGCAGGTTCATACTCAAAATTCTTTCAGTAATTCTTTCATTCAGGTCATTATAAGCAAAATGAAGGTTTTTAAAAATGATTAATGACATGCCATGGAAGGAAAATGATGCATCAATTACTAAATATTTATATTAATAATAATTAAACACAAGAATACTTATACTATAGAATAGAGTTCTCATATTAAGAAACTAGAGGAAACTTTCAGTTAAATGACTCAGAGAAATTAGTCTCTACTGTATATGACTCAGTCATTTTTCCATAATAATATCAAACTCCTTCCCTTTTGGAGAAGTTACAAACAACCATATATAAAACATATGTGAAATAACATCAAAAACAAATGATGTAATGTATGGTGATTAACATATTAAAAAAAAGAAAAGAAAATATGTGAAATAAAGTTATAATACAAAATTCCTGAACAAAGACAGAACATGTGGGGCACCTGGGTGGCTCAGTCAGTTAAGTGGCCAACTCTTGATGTCAGCTCAGGTCATGATCTCAGGGTCCTGAGATGGAGCCCCGCATCAGGCTCTGCATTCAGCAGGGAGTCTGCTTGAGGATTCTCTCTCCCTCTGCCCCTTCCCCCACCCCGCTTCTCTCTAAAATAAATAAATAAATCTTAAAAAAAAAAAAAGACAGAACATGTTCATCTAATTTCCTAGCCATTATAGCACTCTGGGCATGTGGCATATTGAACTAGGGAGACCAAGTGGAAAAATAAAGAGATGTGGAAACTACTATGTTTGTGAGTTATGTCTGCACAAGAACTGAAGAGCAATAGCTTTAAGAAGAATGCAGAGCTACTATATAGATGAATATATTTTTCATCTCTAATGCATCCTATATCATCAAATGATGCTTGAAATGGGAGAAATCTTATATCATAAAAACAAAGGATATTTTTAAATATTCAACTTGGAGTGAGAATTCAAACCTCATTTGTGTGACCCTGGTCCCTTTGTTGACACTTTCCGCATATCTGTATCAGAAGGGGTAAAATGGAGATAATGATACTTACCTTACAGAAATGTAATGAAAATGAAATATGATATAAATGTAAAGATTTGAGCACAATGCTGGCATATAAAGACAATAATGTAATATTAGTAAGAGTGGTGATTGAATTATTTGTTACTACAACTATTTGTATTAATATTATTTTACCATATGAATAGAGTCAATAATTTTCATGTTTTCCCCAATTTTGTCAGCAATGGTTAGTTCTTGACAAATGGACAGTGGAAGTTAAAATGTTGAGGGTGGGGAATGGGGCTAGAGTCTGCCTTATTAAAACACTGTGTTTTGTGGTCCATCTTCATGGAGAATATGAATAATTTAATAACTTGGGAAATTTCCTATTTAAAATAAAATTATTAGTCAAAAATTAGCTGGAGGAAATAAAGAGATAAACTAAAGCCTACTCCCCATTTAAGTAGACTTTGTCCTTAAAAAAAAAATTACATGTCATCCTGGATATTTCAATCCTAATGAGGATGTTTCCTTGATTATCAAAAAGTCAGAAAGCAGAACTAAGTATCATTCAACTTTGCATGCTTACAAAGACTGTGTCTATTTCCAAAAAAACTATCAACTAGATCAGTGAAGAGCAATATATGTCACTGGTTTAGCAATCATAACTTTCATCTGCATTGTACAGTGGTAGGGAAAGAAATCTTTTGTTTTCTAACTCAGGCTACAAAGTCAGCAGTAGGCAAAATTGTGAAAGAAGTCAAGGTTGTCTTGCCTCAACCTTCTCCCTTCTAGTTTTGGCCCATTCTGCTATGTTCTATTCCCGAATATTCTCCAGTACTTAACCATTTTTTCCAGTGAGCCACACGGGCCTGCCCTTCCTAACTCTCTGTACATGGGATTCTAATATTGCCCGTTGTCCTTTTCCTCAATTTCAAAACTTGCTTAGATCATTCTTGTAGAGCCTTGCACCTGATTTTCAAGGTAACAGCTAGCAAAATAAATCACTTATTAATTAGCTCTTTTGTTTGTTACCCGTCTTTACCTCTCACCCCCTTGCAAGCTCATCTGATTTTTTAGGACCTAAGTGAGAGCACTTTGCTTGGTATTTTTACATTCATGATTTCACTTTATTCTTACATTAAACCCATGAGGCAAATTGTTTTAGTATCCCTAATTATTATATGCATGAGAAAACCAAGGCTCAGAAATACATATAAACCTCAAGATCGCACAAACGCTAAATGAAGGGGCTATGGACTTAACATAAGGCTGTCTGTTCAAAAGTTCATAGCTCTTCTATTACACTATGGTAATAACCCTAATGTGTTCAATCAAAGGATGATACAAAAATGACTGAGCCACATGGCAAACAATTCAGAATGTTCTTTGATAGCTATTTTCATCTTGCAGATTGCCAATGGCTTCTTTTATCAATATATTAGCCAATGTATGTCCATATATCAATATTAAATTACTTATATAATGATCAGAAATTCTTGGTGCTTATTTTGTTTTGTTTTGCTTTCTTTTGTTTTGGGTTTTGGTCTCAGTTTTGGTTAGTTTCTACTACTTCTTTCCATTTCTCCAAATAATATACATTTCTACTAATATATTCTATGAGGGAAGAAATGCTTTATGTTCAGTCATTAAAAATAACATTATTCTAGAAATACTGGCATTCCAAATCTTTTTAAACTAGAATAAATGAGTGTGACGTGGAATAATATTTAAAATTTCAAAATGTTTTGCATATTGATTAATACATGCCAGAAAAACAGAAGAGTTTTGGCTGGAAAAGTAAAATCATAGATATTTTGGACATCCCCCAATATAAATGCCTCACTGCCTTTATCATGGATAGAATAAATGTGATCATATTTGCTTTGGAAAGGAGAATCTTTCTTCCCACTTGAGAAATTATAATTTTTTTAAAACACAGCTGAGTTTTTTTCATTAGTTCTAAAATCTTAATAATTCTTTTTCACCAACTGTTTCTGAAATGGGTACCCAGAAGTTTCTATACATAATAAATGGTTTCCATGTTGACAGTTGTACCAGCAGATTATGACACAGTATTACTTTTTTCTTTACTGCCATGTTGTTATTGTCATTTTAATAGTATTTTGTCCTTATCATTAATCTCACAAAATATCCAGGGAAGTTTTGGAGGTTTTGTTTATTTTTTTGGCTTGGTCTGGTTTTTCTTTTTGTCAGCAAAACATTCACTCCATTATACTTCTCTTAAAAGGAAAATAAGAACCAACTCAAACAGTATTTAATATGTACATATATTTCCTATATTGGCCTCTTTATTGAAGTAAAATTTATATATAGTGAAATGTGTAGATTTTAGGTGTTTTGTGAGTTTTGATGAATATATTCCCCCTTGTAACTAACTCCCAATCAAAATATAGGACTCATGAAAGTTCCCTCATGATGCCTTCCAGTCAATCTCATACCACATAGGCAGTCACTATTCTGATTCCAATCACTGTAAATTAGTTTTACTTGTTTTTGAAACTGATATAAATGGAATCACAGAAAATGTACTCTATCCTATCCAGTTTCTTTCACTCAGCTGTAATATTTTTGGAATTCATCCATGTTGCTGAGTGTGTCAGCAGTCCATTCTTTTATTCACTGCTGAGTAAGTATTCTCTTATTTGTGGACATTTGATTGTTTCCAGTTTGAGCTTATAGGAAACTAGAATATGCCACCCCAAAATATACCACTTTGGCATAAGTATCATATAAGCTGGAGGCAAATGAAAACCAACAGATTCATATCAAAACCTCCACAGAGGCTCTCTATTTCACTAAAAGCAGCAACTTTTGAGAAATGAGGACTGCAATAAATCCCCTCTTCTGAGGAAGTTTTATGGCCATGAAGAAAATGGAAACTCAAAATGAACTTGCACAAACAAACCTTTCTCTCATAATTTACCTCTCAGCTTGCCACCTTTGGAAGTCTAAAACCCCTCTTCCCTTGTCTTATCGCTTCTCTACATATTTATTGTTCTTTGTTAAGATGGTATACAAACCCCAAGTTCTAACCACCCCTTTGAGTTACTCATCACTGAGGTTTCCTTCCTGTGATGTGTGATACATTAATTAACAAATTCTGTTTTCTCTTGTTCATCTGTCTCTTCACAGTCTAATTTGCAGGGCCCCAGTGGGAGAATCTAGGAGGATGGCGGGGGGGGGTTGTTTTTGCTCCCCTAGAGGCTATTTTGTTTAAAATTGTTATAAATACTTTTTATACAAGTTTTTGGGGCACATATGTAATCCTTCCTCCTGGATAAATACCAAAATATGACTCAGTCTTAGTGTGTATTTATCTTGAGAAATTGCCAGCAAATTATCCAAAGTGACTGATCTATTTTATACTCCCACTAGCAATATATGAGAGTCCCAGTATTTCTACACCATCACAGGCATTTATTGAATTTCAGTTGCCCTAATTGGTATGAGTTAGTATCTCATGGTGGGGAGTAAATTGCATTTTCCTTGATAACTCTTTATATGGAAGACATCTTCATGAACTTACTGCAATTTGTATACCTTCTTTTATAGAGTTTCTTATAAAATTACTTGGCATTGTTTGAATTATCACTGATTTATAAAAATCCTTTTTATGTTGTGGTTATAGAGCCATATATATTGGGAAACATGTATATATATATATATATATATATAATTTTTCTTCAAGTCTGTGTCTTGCCTTTTCATTGTCTTAACAATGTTTTTGATGAGTAGAAGTTTTAATTTTGAATAAAGCTCAGTTTATCCATATTTTATGGCTAGAAATTTTTATGTCCTCTAAAAAGTCTTTACATACTCCAAGTTCGTGAAAGGGTTCTCCTATATTTTCTTTTAGAAACTTTATAGTTTTAGCTTTTACATTTAGTTGTTGTTCTAGTACTAGTTGTTAAACTCTTCGCTTTTCCCTATTAGATTACTTTGATGTCTTGCCTATGTGTAGAATCTTTGTTCTGTTCTGTTGATCTGTTTGTTCATAAGTCTATACCATACTGGCCTGATTACTGTTACTGAATACTTAGATTTGAGATTTAGGCAGTTGATATTCTTCTATTTTACTTTTTTTTTTTTCAAGTCTGTTTTGGCTATTCAAGGTCTTTTGCATTTCCATATAAATTTTAGAAACAACTTTCAAAACCATATTGGGATTTTGACTCCAATTTCATTGACTCTACAGATCAATGTTGGGATAAAGAAATCTTCATAAACTTGAGTCTTCTAATTCATGAATGTGATATATATATGTTAGATCTTTAGTTTCACTTCAGCATTTTTCTGTAGTTTTCTTTGTGTAGGTTTTGTAGATCTTTTATCACCTTTATTCCTATATAGTTTGTTTTTGATGGTACTTTTAAAAATTTCATGTTCTAATCATTTGCTCCTAGCATACATAAATGCAAATGACATTCATATATTGACCTTGTATCTGGTGACCTTGTGAAGTTTAAGTATTAGTTTTAGCATTATTTTTTGGCATACTTTGGATTTTTCACATAAGCAATCATGTTATCTGTGAATAAGACTATTTTACTTCTCCCTTTCCAATATTTATGTATGTATGTATATATGTATGTATGGATGTATTTTTATTGCTTTCATCTGCTGGTTGTGATCTCTAGTACAATGGTAAATATAAGTAGAGAAAGAGGGCACATTTAGCTTTTTTCCAATCTTGCAAAAAACTATTCAATAATTAATTATTAAGTATGATGTTAGCTATGAAGTTTTGTGGATGTTCTTTATTAGGTTGAGGAACTTGCCTTCTAATACTAGTTTCATGAGAATTCATATCATGAAAATGTAAACCTTTGTTAGCTGCTTTTTATAAACTTTTCGGTATGATTATATGATTGTTCTCTGTTAGTCTATTCATTGGTGGATAATATTGATCAGTTTCAAATATTAAACAAATCTTGCCTCTCCTAATAAATTCTACTTTGTGTATAACATACTTTAATTTTTCTTCTGTAAGATCTTTTGATGTGTGTTAAGTTTTCTTGGAATGTAAATTCCTGGTCTCAGACTTCCAACTTGAGTTAAGCAATATCAACTGTGTTTTCCAACCTGGTTCCAGAAGGCACATAACTTTGTTTAGCATATCAGAAAGAGTGACATCCCATCTGTTCCCCCCACCACTTTCCCCATCCTTGAAATCAGGCAGGACTACATTGCTAGTTTTTGATCAATGGGCTGTGAGTAGAAGTCACCTGTGTCATTTTCAAGCCAAAGCATAAAAGAGCTGATGCATGACCCTCTAGCTCACTTACTCCTCCTCTGCAAACAGTGAAGCTGGGGTTCTCAAGCTCCAAAGGGTGCAGTTATAAGATGGTGCTGTTATTATCAACATTTTTCAAAAATCTGTGTGGAGCAAACCCCCCAGTGGCTC
Source organism: Phoca vitulina (assembly GCF_004348235.1). NCBI lineage: Eukaryota > Metazoa > Chordata > Mammalia > Carnivora > Phocidae > Phoca > Phoca vitulina. The sequence goes on from NW_022589778.1 coordinate 5,841,638, forward strand.
GTGTTATATATGTATCATCAACAGAAAATAAACTTTATTCTATGAAGCCAGTGAAGCTTTAAGGTTTAAGGTTGTTGGTATTGCAGAATAGGGCAGCCTAATCTGATGAATATATTATGAAACTTTGTTATATAATATTCCTATCATAAATAAAATTAAAATTAAATTAAAATAATTTATCTTTGTATAGATCAATGAAGGATTTTTATAGCACATGGGTCAGAGATGCACACTGAATAAATAGTAGCAGCAGCAGCAGCAATGAATGAAATCAAAAGTAAAACAATGGAACTAAAATAGTTTTATTTAATTGCTAACAATCATGAAAGTTCATAGATCTCAACTTTTGACTACTGTCTAGCCTCTAGATTATTCTATGAACAAAATAGTTAAGTCCCCATTCTTACTTATGAAATACTTATAAAAAGGAACAATAGGCCCAAAATGGAGCACATGTCCCCAAGATAGCAAACCAAGACTTAACTGCAGTTTCAGCCACTTCCAGAAATGTGACCTTTAACCAGTCTCATGAAATTACCTGATCAGCACTAGTAAGGTCATCTGAACAACACAGCCTGGCCCTTCCAGGAAAGGAAGGTGACCTTGTTGGAAATAATCCTTTCTTTTGTCTATGACTTCCTGTCAACCCCCTCTCTGCCTTTAAAAACCTCCCATTTTGTATGGCTCCTTGAGCTCCCTTCTATTTGCTAGATGAGATATTGCCCAATTCCCGAATCCTGAATAAAGCCAATTAGATCTTTAAATTCTCTCAGTTGAGTTTTGTTTTTTAAACAATATTAATACATCTGCACTTAAATGGAGCTCAGTAATCATGTATAGTGATACTATGGGTATGAAATATCCACTCACAATTGGCTTCACTATTCCCTCTCACCTTAAATTGAAATCTTTTGCTATTTTATTCCTCTTTCTATAAGCAACTGTTCTAGGACCCAATGAGTTGTCAAAAGTCAGGGATCCGAAGGAGAAAGGGAGGTGACAATGGTTAGCACAGCTCCACTGTGCAATCAGTTATAAAAAACAAATAAAAATAAACCAAAAAAACTCAGAATAGAGCATAAATTGAAAACCTGCATGAAAATGACCTGCTACTTAGATGCAATCCTCTCAGCCATTTGGGAAAGAGTACAGAAATCAAGTATAAATGTCCACATTTTTTTTTGTCTTCTTCAATAGCCTTTACATGAATCAAACTACTGCACCAGACAGCTGGGGAGAAAATAAATACCTCTGGCTAATAACTAACGTGGGTCAACTTTTGGTTTCAATTCTAGCTCTAAGCCATTAACGGAGAAGGGAAGGCAACAATTCCAGAAAATAAAATGCCCAAAGGGAAGGATGACACTTTCTTTGTGATCGTTCTTAAGTCACTATATCATTAGTTTAAAGGTAAAGGGGGTCTCCTGGACCTGCCACAATGCTAAATAAAGAAAAGAGCTCACACTATGGCAAATGTAAAATAGCTAAGGCTATCTAAATACTCTTGCCTCCGGTTTTCAAATTATAGACACAGCTTCTGCTTTTGCTTTTGTTAGCTGCCTTGGTAAAGGCACTCTGCATATATAGGAAATCTATATCGGGGCCTCTCTGTGAGCCGTCAAATGATGTCACACTTGCTAATTCATGGACTATTTATCTTGGTGTTTATGCTCCAAGAAAATGATGGCTGTTTAATTATACTACAAATGAGTTTTGCCAGCCAATTGTATAGATGTTATTTACTCCCGGAACAACTGTCAAAAGACCAAAACAGCACATCTAACAAATCAAAATGTACTGTATTGAGTTACATTTCATAGGCCGTACCTCTACCATCTAGCCACAGGCTTTGCATTGTGGTGATGACGGGAAGGGCGGCATCATTGGGGATAAGAACCAGTCAGAAATCTGCTTGTCACGGTAAGTAGGATTAAAAGAGATGTAACTGAGTATATTCTACCTGAAATGGAAACAGGGAACTGTCAATAAACATTTATAAAATCCTTCAAATTTGCTTAACGTTATGTATTGGAGCATTCACCAAATCATTCCATGATGGCAGATGGGAAAGAGGAAATACTCTATTCATCTGATGACTGAACTGTGATCAATGAAATATATTTTTCCCACCAAATTTATGATGCTCTAAAGGTGGAGAGAATGCCTTTAGCTGGATGGTTACCGTAACTTGAATCTAGGAAGCCTGCTACAACAAACTTGTTCTGTGTGTTGTTTAAACTTTTCTGAGCTTGTGGATTATGCCTCACACTTGCTTCAAATAGAACTTGCGAGTGAGCTCTGCTGTGGCCCTCTTTTTTTTTTTTTTTTTTTTTTTAATTTTTTTT